>NW_027203593.1:0-380000 GCF_024711535.1 Dipodomys merriami
TGGATGCACTCCCTGCTTGGAGGAGGAGGCATCACGTAGATGAGGGTAGGTATCCCTAACACCCACACACATACACACACAAACATCCCTAAGTCAACTCAGACTAGCCTTTTCCAAAGACATTTTATCTGCCTGGATTAACCGACCTAGGGGAGGAATTTGATCCCCTGTAACTGATTATTTTAACTTGGGCTTGCTAGTTCACAAGAGATAAACGGAAGCAAACAAAAACCAAAAAGCCTTTGGTGCCCGTCACCTCTGGCTCAGAGTCAAGCCTGACATCCTGGTGACTTGGGATGCAGAGATCTGAGGATCAAGGATCAAAGCCAGCCATAAGCTGGAAAGCGAGAGAGACACTTCTCTCCATGGAACCACCAAAAAGCCAGAAGTGGAGCTGTGGCTCAAGTGGTAGAGCACCAGCCATGAGCAATAAAACTCAGAGAAACAGCTCCCAGATCCTCAGTTCAAGCCCACAAAAAGAAATGGCCCTGTCATGTTGCCCACAGATTGCCCAGTCCTCGAGGCCCCTCTCACGGAGTGTGATACAACACCTGCCCCTGAGTGGTGTATCAGGGCCTTCAGAAATCCGGTGGTGGAATCCAGGCCTTCCCCTTCATGCATTCTCAACACACACTGGCTGGAGGGCAGAGTCTGACAAGGCTGGCAGCCTGCACAGTGGAGAGGCTCCAGCTTTTCCAAGGTGATCTGCCGCGGACCGGGTTCTGTCGGGACGACGGAGGATACCTAGGGGAGGAACCTGGAATAGGACGGGGAGATGGCAAACAGACAACTCACACACATTAGGAGTGGATGCTGAGTGCTGAGTGCAGAGTGCGATTTAATGCAGAGGATAACAAACTTTTATAGCAAAAAGTCTCCATAAGAAAGGGCAAAAGGTTACATAATCTTGCTGCAGGGCTTCATTCTTGGGCGGTCACCAGCTGGTCGCCTGATAGGCACTTGTTTCCGGCTTTACCTCTATTTTTAAGAAATACAATTGGTTTCGATGATTGTCACCAATTAACCACTACTTTTTTCTATAGAGGCCTTAACTGTCCCATTAAGATCTTTCCTGTTCCTTCTTTAATAGTAAGCACCAAGGAGACTTAGATTTAGCAAGTCTCTTAGTAAATGAGGAAGTTCTTTCTCCTAAGTAGTTATCTCAGCAATTGCCATACATTCTTTCTGTTCTAGCCGCGCCTACAACTTTTTGTAAATTTCTTACAATTCCTTCTGCTGGAGTGACTTTGTGAAACCCCCAATACTTTTATATTTACTTATGGCTTGTCTACTAGCCTCCATAAGAGGGGTTTCAGGGTAGCACTTAACTCTGGTGAGTTAGTCATATTTTTAAGACACTCATCAGATATTGGAGTCGTCAACACTCTTAAAGAGCTTTGAATAAGGGAACGTTGACAATGAGTAAGTACAATGAGCAGTAGAAACAGTAAAAGATTAATAGGCACTCTTATGAGGAAAAGATAGGCAGAAACACATCTTTTCCAGGGGTTTTGCCAGCCTTTTCCCAGGAGTAGGCCTCTTAGAAGCCCTATTCTCCGAGGTAGACTTCGGTGAAGTCCCAAAACTTGGAGATAGGTTTCTGTAAAGCCCCATTCTCTGAGGTAGCCTTCGGTGAAGTCCCAAAACTCAGAGATAGGTCTCGAGGCCCCTATCATGGTCTGATAGATGGTTTCCCATGCTAAGCAGACTCTACTGGGGTCGGCGTGGCAGTGATCAGAAAGGGCTTCTTGGAGACAGCACTTGAAAAGGGGTCTTGCTTAACAAGGAGGATCTGTAGGAAGCACAGAGAACAAAGGTGCTACAGATGATGGGCAACATAGCAGAGCGTGTTCATTTCCAGCCAGGGCTGCTGGTGAGAGACTTGGTATAGATGTGTGAGATTGTCCCAAGACAGGCCCGAGGGATCACAGAAGAACAGCTATCCAGGGCTGGGATTGCATCCTAGAGGTAGAGCTGCCTAGCACACAGGAAAGCATGGGTTCAAATCCTAGGTCCTGCATACACAGTAAAAGCTGGAAGTGGCACCATGGTTCAGGTGAAAGGGCACTCCCCTGTAGACACAGAAAGTCAGGGACAGTGCCGGGCCCTGAGGTCAGGCCCCAGGGCTGTCACCATAAAACACTTCTCCCAGGGACCTTTCGTGATAGGTAGATGCACTGAATCTCTTAGTAGATCCATCTGTGCTTTGTGTCTCCTTTGACAGAGGGGAGCTGGACACTCCTTCTGCCCTGGGTACCCCTGGGCCCGGTTATCAGCAACCCTCCCAACGTCTTCCACCGGGACATGGCGCAGCTGGCCCAAGAAGTCCTCAGGTAACGGTTGGGTGGGGCACGGGGACATAGGGCAGGCCCCAGAACTCCTTGTGGGTCTGATCCACCCTGGAAGACCAGGCAATCGAGAGGAGGCAGATGGGAGCTTAGAGGGGGTTAGTGATGTGGAGTGGGCCCTTTAATCCCCATGACCCCACCCAGATTCTAGCCTCCCTTTGCTTTCCCTGAAGGAGGTAGAGGGGTGTCTAGGTGGTAGTGTCTAGAGAAGGACTAGGTGGAAATTCTGAAGGACTAGACACCTTAAGCCATGAGCCAGTGGCTCACACTTGTCATCTCATACCTGTCATCCCACACCTGTCATCCTGCCCACTCGGGAGGCTGAGATCCAGAGGATCTCATTTCTCAGCCAGGCAGGAAAGTCCCTCCAGAGCCTCATCTCCAATCTCCAACCCGAAGTGGCACTGTGGCTCAAGTGTTAGAGCACTGGCCTTGAGGAAAATTAGACATCAGGGACAGTACCCAAGCCCTGAGTTCAAGCCCCTCAACCAAAAAAAAAAAAAATTCAGAAACTGAACAAGAAAGAAAGACACCCCTTCCTTGCTTGCAAGAGATGGTGAAGTAGTAGTGTTTCTGTGGTTCTGAGACCAGATGCTGACCTCACAGTACAGACATTTCTAATAAGTCCCCAGGTTTACCCCAGTGTGAAGCCAAAGCAGGGTAGGTGGTGCCTTACCAAGAAATCCAGAGGTTATGGCTATGGCAGGCAGGGAGTGGGTGAATGGGATCTGGGGTGGAATGGTAGTGTCAATTATATGCTCTCCACCCATGGAAGAATGGTTTTGTATGCTGGTGACCAAGTCTGAAGTGTAGGGTTACATTTGGTTTGTGTCTTGATGAGTTGGGTTTTCCCTTGGTATAAGAAGGTGGCTGCATAGGAGGCTACAATGCTTGATAAGAAATGTACTCCATTTATGGCTAGGGAGGTTGAGCATTTCTTCATATGTCTATTGGCCATACTTCTTTCTGCTTCAGAAAAGTTTCTCTTTAAGTCTTTATCCCATTTATTTATTGGGCAGTTGTTTCTTTGAGGATTTGTTGTTGGGGGATCTAATTTTTTGAGTTCCAAGTATATTTTAGATATGAGACACTTGTCCATTGTATGGCTAAGTGAAGATCTTCTCCCAATCCGTAGGCTTTCTATTGGTCTTGCTAGCTATGTCCTTTGCCATGCAAAAGCTCTGCAACTTCATGCAATCCCTTTTCTCCAACCTTTCTTTGATTTGTTGTGTTTCTGGGTCTCTATTAAGAACAATTTGGCCTGCGCCAAGGAGACCTAGGGTTTCTCCTATTCCATCCTGTAATGTTTTCCGAGAGTCTGCTTTGACTCCGAGGTCTTTGATCCATTTGGAGTTGATTCTGGTGCAGGGTGATATATAAGGATCTAGCTTTAGTTTTCTACAAGTAGTTAACCAATTTTGCCAGCACCATTTACTGAAGAGGCTGTCTTTCTTCCATTCTATTTTTTTAGCTGTCTTTCTTCCATTCTATTTTTTTAGCTCCCTTATCAAAGATTAGATAGCTGTAGTTCTTTAGGTTCATTTCTGGGTTTTCAATTCTATTCCATTGTTCCTGAGGTCTGTTCTTGTGCCAGTACCAAGCTGTTTTGATTACTATTGCTTTATAGCAGAGGTTGAAATTTGGTATTGATATTCTTCCAGCAGGGTTCTTTCTGTTGAGGAGCGTTTTTGCTATTCGAGGTCTTTTATTGTTCCATATGAATTTTTGGATTGCCTCTTCTATTTCCTTGAAGAATGAGGTTGGAATTTTGATAGGTATCACATTGAATTTGTAGATAGCCTTGGGAATTATTGCCATTTTCAAAATGTTAATTTTTCCAATCCAAGAGAATGGGAGTTTTTGCCATTTTTGGCTTAAGGTGTCTAGTCCTTCAGACACCTTAAACCAGGAGCCGATGGCTCACACCTGTCATCTCACACGTGTCTTCCTGTCCACTCAGGAGGCTGAGATCTAGAGGATCTCATTTCCCAGCCAGGCAGGAAAGTCCCTCCAGATACTCATCTCCAATCTCTAACTGGAAGTGGCACTGTGGCTCAAATGGTAGAGCACTGGCCTTGAGGAAAATTAGACATCAGGGACAGTAACCAAGCCCTGAGTTCAAGCCCCTCAACCAAAATAAAAAACGAAAACCAAACATGAAAGAAAGATACCCCTTCCTTGCTTGCAAGAGATAGTAGTAGGGTTGCAAATCAAAACAACTTTAAGATACTACCTCACTCGTTAGAATGGCGAAAATGAAGAACTCTAATAACAACAGATGCTGGAGGGGATGTGGACAGAAGGGAACCTTACTTCATTGTTGGTGGGAGTGTAAACTTGTTCAACCACTTTGGAAAGTAGTATGGAGGTTCTTCAAAAGACTCCACATAGATCACCCCTATGACCCACGAATCCCACTTTTGGGCATTTACCCAAATGTTTACAAACAAGACCACACTAAAGCTACCAGCACAACTATGTTTATTACAGCATTATTTACCATAGCTAAGATATGGAACCAACCCAGATCCCCCTCAGTAGATGAATAGATCAAGAAAATGTTGTATATATACACCATGGAATTCTATGCCTCCATCAGAAAGAATGACATTGCCTCATTTGTTAGGAAATGGAAAGACTTGGAAAAAATTATATTAAGTGAAGTAAGCCAAGCCCAAAGAAACTTAGGTCCCATGGTTTCCTTTATTTGCAATATGTAGTATATATATGAGTCAAGCAGAAAAGGTTAGATTAGGTGATGTTAGGAAAATGAACCCTAAGGTTTATATTTAAATGTTTTTTTTTCTTTCAAGCATTTGTTTCTAATGCATTTATAAGATTATTTCTTTGTTGCCTTGTATGTCCCTTGCCCACAGTACCACCCCTGCTTTCACTGTATTTAATTGTGGTATAATTTGTGGAGGGGAAGGGGAAAAAACAAGTCATTTAAGTAAGTATACAGGCTGACCCTTGCATCAATGAGAAGTACAAGTTGTCATATCAAAAAAGAACTTTACAACTTTCGTGGGGGCGGGGGGAAGGGTTGGTTAAGGGATAGGGGAAAGCAGGGAAGGGATAGGAAGGGGAAACAAAGGAGGAAGCTACAATGCTTGATAAGATATGTACTCCTTATCTTGCCCATGTAATTGTAACCCCTCTGTACAGTATTTTCACAATAAAAAAAGAAAGAAAGAAAGCTGAAAAAAAAAAAAAGAAGTTGGTTGTAGCCGGGCACAGCCAGTGGCTCACAACTGTCATCCTAGCTACTCAGGAGGCTGATATCTAAGGATCACGGTTCAAAGCCAGCTTGGGCAGGAAAGGCTGTGAGACTTTATCTCCAATGAACCACCAGAAAATTGGATGTGGTGCTGTGGCTCCAGTGGTAGAACACACAACTTCATCTGAAGAGCTGAGGCCCTGCTGGCAGGCCCAAAGCTCAAACTCCATAACCTACAACCAAACAAAAGGTAGCTGAATTTTCTGCATAACTGTACAGTAGAAATGCCATGATGTGTTGTGAACCATTCCAGACATGTGAGAGGCTCTGAGTTTTGTCTACAGTTGGTCTATGATGGTAGTGCCATCATCTCTGG
This sequence comes from Dipodomys merriami, assembly GCF_024711535.1. Classification (NCBI taxonomy): domain Eukaryota; kingdom Metazoa; phylum Chordata; class Mammalia; order Rodentia; family Heteromyidae; genus Dipodomys; species Dipodomys merriami. The sequence continues at coordinate 5,942 of NW_027203593.1, forward strand.
GGTGGAATATTCAGGGTGCTCAGGGACTGCTGAGGGTTTGGGCTACCAGTGTGTATGTCTGTGTGTTCGTGTGTGTGTCTGTGTGTGTCTGTGTCTGTGTGTTTGGATGTAGAAGACCTGGGTCTTGAACTCAGGGCCTAGGTGAAGTTCCTGTGCTTCTGTGCTCAAAGTTGGTGCTCTAACACTTGAGGTACAGCTCATTTCTGGCTATTTGTTGGTTCATTGGAGATAAGAGCTTCACAGACATTTCAGTGCTGGCTGGCTGGCTTTGACCTCAACCTCCTGAGTAGCTAGGATGACAGGTGTGAGACACCAGTGCCATATTTGTGTGTGTGTGTGTGTGTGTGTGTATGTGTGTGTGTGTATGTGTGTGTGTGTGTGTATGTGTGTGTGTGTGTGTGTGTGTGTGTGTGTGTGTGTGTGTGTGTTTTCCTCATCTTTCTCTGTCCGCTTCCTGGGTGACTGTCTGCCTCTTTCTGACCTCGGATGGTGGTCCTTCTCCACACCACCCTTGCCTATAGCCTCCTATCTGGGTCTACAATGAGTCCTAAATTGCCAGAGACCTGAGTTCAAACTTTTCTTTGGGGCCCAAGTCCAGATGTCCAAATCTTTGGCCTCCTGCAGGGGATTCTGGGTCAGCCAGGCCAGCTGCAATAAAGTATTGCCTGTTTGTGGGTGGGGAACTTAGACATGGGATGTCCTGCCCTTTTCCTCTTCTAGACCTCTGGCTGCATGTCCCTCTCAGCAGGATGGCAGTGAGTGGGGGAAGGGAGTTGCCAGTGGCTCTGGCCAACTCCAGCTTCATAGGGGACTGAAGGCCGCCCAAGCAAGAAGGATTCCGGGCTACATTGGAGGTGAGGCCAAGATGGCTTGGAAGTGTCTGTTGGTGTCTAGGAAATGTCAACATACATTATCGCAGGCAAGTCAATCTTCCAGCCTTAGCTGGGCCTTTCAAATCCTTCTAGAGAATTCTGGATGCCCAGAACACTGAGGCACAGACTTTAGATTCCAGGGCCAGGGAATTGGGTAGGAGAGACTGGTATGGCCAATACCTCAATGTTCTGGGCATTAGCCTTGACCTTGGTAGGCCCCCATTGTGTACGTTCACATCTTAACCCAGAGCTGGCCAGAAACAGGCCACTTGTGGTGGGGCTGTAGAAGTGGCAAGAGTGGAAGTGAGATCTAGGATGACCAATATCTGGATTTAGGGCCTGACGGCGGGGGCGGGGGGGAGGTGAAAGTGTCTTTTAAAAAAAAATCTCTAAGAGGTGGAACTCAGGGCCTAGGCACTGAGTTTCCTTTGCTCAAATCTAACACTCTACCACTTGAACCACAGCTCACATTTCATCTTTTTTAGTAGTTTAGTGGAGATAAGCGTCTCACGAACTTTTCTGCCTGGGCTGGCTTCAAGCTGCCATCTTAAGAGCTCAGCCTCTTGAGTAGCTAGGATTGCTGGTATGAGACACTGGCACCTGCTAAGGATGTTAGTGTGTGTGTGTGTGTGTGTGTGTGTGTGTGTGTGTGTGTGTGTTTACCAGGGCTTGAGCTCAGAGCCTAGGTGGTATCCTTTAGCTTGTTTGCGGGAGGCTCATGCTCTACCAGTTGTACTACAGTAGCTCTACTTCTCAGCTTTTTGGTGATTCATTGGAGATAAGAGTCTGCCCACCCAAGCTAGCTTTGAATCTTGCTTGATCCTCATGTGTCAGCCTTAAGTAGCTAGGATTATAGGCATGAGCCACTGGCATCCAGCTGCAAGGATGTCTCTTCATACTGTCTTCTGTTCTAACAGCTGTCTACTTGCCCTGGCCTAGATCTCTGATCTCCACATCAGCTCCCAGCAGCCCTTGACTGTGTGGAGAACATAAAGCTCAAACCTGCCAAATATCCTATTACTATGTTCTCACCGGAGGGTATGTTTCCTCTGAAGCCTGGAGGAGAAGGGGGAGGAGGAAGAAGGTTAGCTGTAGATGGGAGCTAGGCTGGGAGAGAGGTACACTGTCTTAGCCAAGAAGGAAAATGTGGCCAGATGTTAATAGCTCATGCTCTCATATTCCTAGCTCCTCAGGAGGCTGAGATCTAAGGATTGGCATTCAGAGGCAGCCCAGCTCACTTTTCTTTTCTTTTTTTTCTTCTGGTATCAGTAGGATCTTTTTGTGTGTGTGTGAAAATACTGTACAGAGGGGTTATAATTACATGGGCAAGGTAATGAGTACATTTCTTATCACCAGCTCACTTTTCTAAAGTGTGTGAGACTCTCCTTTCACAATAACCACCTGAAAGCTGGAAGAAAAGCTCTGCCTCAGGTGGTAGAGTTGTTAGCCTTGAATGAAAAAGTGAGGGACAGAGCCCAGGTCCTGAGTTCAAGCCCTAGTACCAAGATGTGCCCATGCACACACACACACACACACACACACACACACACACACACACACACACACACACACACACACACAGGTAGGTTGTAATGATGAGTTGAGCTAGAACTGGGGGCAGTCGAGAGGCACAGTCATAGTAAATTTTGGACACATAAGTTATTTCTCCCCAACTCCTTCTCGGGCTGAGGGGTCTGGGCCATGGCAGTAAATTCCATGGAACCAGCACCTCCATCCATGCATAGGGTACAGGACCAAGGGAAGAACACGTTTTTACTTGGTGCATGATTGCAGACCTTCATCTGCCGCTGAACATTGTTGAGGAAAGCAGGGCTCTGAGCCCTGGGACTCTTGGGATAGCCACTGCTACAAGCAGCAGCCAGCCACCTGTGGATTCCTGAGCCTACGAGTCTTTCATGAGCCCAACTCAACACCCACCCAAGGTGTGCTTGACAAATTTGCCCCCATGAGTAGGCATTACCTGCTGTGCCATCTTGCAGATCTTGCCCCTCCTGGCCCAGAAACCTGGTGTGAAATGTTGACTTACTGCTCAGATCCACACTGCACCCATGACAGTTGCCATTCTGATGCCATTCTGGCCCATGTCCTCCGTGCCCCAAGGCTAAATCCTTCTCTGATACTTTGGCCTGCTCTGTAGGCAAAGGTTCCCAAAGAGTGGTGCTTTCAAGACTTGTAAGACATGTAGATATTGGGAGACCCTTAGGGGCCCACTGGAAATTACTCTGCCTAGAGCCACAGAGTGAGGTTCAAGCAGGACAGGTGTTGCTCATGGGGCTAGAACTCTGGGCCTGGGCACTGTCCCTTCAGCTTTTCAGCTTACCACTTGAGCCACAGTACCACTTCCAGTTTTCCTGTGATTCATTGGAGATCAGAGTCTCCTGGACTTTCCTGCCCAGGCTGGCTTTGAACCATGATCCTCAGATCTCAGCCTCCTGAGGAGCTAGAAGGATAAACATGAGCCAGCAGCACCCAACTGATTTGGACTTTCACCACAGTGGACTAGGAGCTCCTGAAAGCTTTTCTTTATTTTTTCTATGCCAGTACTGGGGCTTGAACTTAGGGTCTGGGCTCCGGTCTCTTTAATTTTTGCTTCAAGTCTGGCACTCTACCACTTGAGCCACAGCTCCATTTCTGGCTTTTGGTAGTCCATCGGCAAGAAGAGTCTCACTAACTTTCCTCCCCTGAGCTGGCTTTGACCCATGACTTTGATCTCAGTCTTTTCAGTAGCTAGGATTTACAGGGGTTGAGCCACCGGTAGCATTGGGCTAGAAGCTTTTCTTAAGCAAGTGTTCTTCCCTGCATTTGCCCTGACTCCTCCATGTAAAGGAGGCCTGAGGGTAAGGAGCTGTGAAAAATAGTCTTCCAGCCACAGGAAATTGCTGGGGTCCATGGTGAAAAGCCAAGCTCATCTTCCCCCTTAGCCCCATTCTGGGACCTCCACCCTCTGCCCTCCCTGTGGCTCAAGTACAAACCTTGACCCAGCCTTGAATGTCCTGCAGGACTTGTGTGAAGCCACAGAACCTTCATTCCACCCACACCACCTATTCTACACCACACCTCAGGAAACTTTGTGCATGTTGTACCTTCTGCCTGAGGCTCTCTATCTTGTTCCACATCTTAGAACTCCTGTGGAATTTTGGCACTAGTTATATCACCTCCAGGAGCCAATCTTTCCTTCCCTTCTCCCTCTTTTTTTAATATTGAGTTGCTAGAGATGGAACTTGTGCAGGCTGACTGGCAAATGCTCTAGCTTGGTGTGTGTGTGTGTGTGTGTGTGTGTGTGTGTGTGTGTGTGTGTGTGTGTGTGTTGCTAGAGATGGAACTTGTGAGGCTGACTGGCAAATGCTCTAGCTTGGTGTGTGTGTGTGTGTGTGTGTGTGTGTGTGTGTTTGCCAGTCCTAGGGTTTGAATTCATAGCCTGGATACTATCCCTGAGGTTTTGTGCTCAAGGCTAGCACTCTATTACTTGAACCACAGCTCTACTTCTGACTTTTGGGTGATTAATTGGAGATAAGTGTCTCATATAGACTTTCCTGCTTGCAATTGTGATCCTCAGATATCAGCCTCCTGAGTAGCTAAGATTACAGGTGTGAGCCACCAGCAACTGTCCTCTACCCTACCTCTTACCTCTAACCTTGGCTCTCCTATGAGTACCAGAAGAATATGTCTCACCAGGCTCACTTTTTTGCCAGACTTGGGGCTTGAACTCAGAGTCTGGGCATGTTCCTGAGTTTCTTTTTGTCAAGGCTAGCAGTCTTATCACTTAAGCCACAGTGCCACTTTTGGCTTTTTCTGTTTCTGTGATACTGAGGAATCAAACCCAGGGCTTCGTGCGTGCTAAGTAAGCACTTTACCACTAAGCCACATTCGCAGCCCAAGGCTCACTTCTGACAGGAACTATGAGGGTGGGCTTTATTGGCTTACCCCTTTTGGTGCAGAATTCGCTGGCTATTTCATATCTTTGCCAAGATTTGGGACCAGGATGTGACTCGGCAATGAGGAATGGTGAATGAGGGATAGCCACCAGGCCCCAGAGAAGTAGGCTCACATATTCTACAGAGGGATAGAGAATATGGAGCCAGAAACTTTGACAACTCCTACAGCCTAGGAACTGTGGTCTCCCTGGAGGCAGTGGCTGGCTGCTAGGTGTCCCGATGGGACATCTCAACCAGAACATAAGGCACTTGTTGCACTGCCCAGGCAAAGCCGGGGGGGCTTCAGTTATTAAATGGCAGAGAAGGATGCTTTGTTCAAGGTGCTGGCTCAGACTTAGGACTCTCTGAGGACTTGCCCAGGTTGGGGGGATGGACATGAGCAACCTGCTGAATGCCCATCATCCATCCATACACAGAGACATGGAGTTATTGCCTCCTTTATTTGGGGGGGGGGTGTTGAGGAAGGTCCAGGGTTGTCCTATGAGCCTAGGCCCTGTCCCTGAGCTCCTTTTACTCAAGGATAGCACTCTGCCCTTGAGCCACAGCCCCACTCATGGTTTTTTTTCCCCCCTGTGATCTCTTAGAAAGAAGAGTGTTTTGGACTTTTTTACCCTGGATGCATTCAAATTGGCATTCTCTACATCTCAGCTTCAGGAGGAGTGAGGATTATAGGCAGGAGCCACTGACACTTGGCTTTCTTTTCTTCTTGTTGTTCTTTATTTTAATCGTGACAATCTGAAATCTTCACAGTGTCATTCCAATGTTTTGCATTCAAAGTAATCTACCCAGGCCTGGAATTCGAGTGCTATGACTATCACCCACAAATGGAGGGAGATCCTGATGAACTCATTCTTGTTCATGTGAATGCTAATGGAATGTTATAAAAAATAATAATTAAATTTGTCGTTAATTCATGATTGTATTTTAGAATGCCACACAAAAATTATTGGATTTATATCTTCATTCTAGCACCAAGGTATGATTAAGGATATTGACTAATTTTTAATTAATGCTGTTGTAAGTATTTAACTATGATACTTCATTAAATGGAGTCATAATTTAGTAACTAATAATTGGTTATAACATATATATAATTTAATAACATCTTCACATTCCCTCTTTGTAAGTGTGTGTAAATATATATATACATATAGATGCAGGTATAAATATATATATATATATATATATATATATATATAATATCAATCTACACATTTATCAATTGAGCACTACTGTGGCTTGGTCACAGTTCCTTAGAATTTCCTGGATGCTCAGTTTGCTGGAGGCTGGTGTGCTAAGACTGTACCCCATTTATGGATTGGGCAATGTAGGCTCAGTTGAAATTCCAGCATGGCCAAAAACTTATTTGTGGGGGCTGGGAAGGTGGCTCAGGGGTAGAGTGCTTGCCTTGCATGCATGAGGCCCTGGGTTCGATTCCTCAGCACCACATAAGCAAAAAGAAAAAAAAAAAAGAAAAGAAAAACTTATTTGTGGAGTAAGAAGCCAATTTTACACTTTTTGTTCATTCTCTGTGAAAGTCCTGGGTCTCAATACGATGTATAATCCATATGCAAATATATCCTATGAGATATGATATAATAAAGGAAATGTTATATGTGTAACAATACTAAATAAATAAGAGTAATAAATGTCATATGCAGTAGAACCTATGTATGTAAATAGATCTCATATATATGAATATTATTTTTTCAAGTGCTGGGGCATCTATTCAGACCCTGGGAACTGGTCTGAATTTCTTTTTTCTTTTTTTCTTTTCTTTACTTTTCTTTGCCAGTCATGGTGCCTGAAATCTTGGCATGAGCACTGTCCCTCAGCTCTTCAGTTCAAGGTGAGTGAACGCTCTACCACTTGAGCTACAGTGCCACTTACAGCTTTTTCTGCTTATGTGGTGCTGAGTTATTGAACCAGGGGCCTCATGCATGCAAGGCAAGCACTCTACCACTGAGCCAACTTCCCAGCCCCATGAATTTCTTGTCTATAATGATGGTGAGCTTTCCTCTTCACACATAGTGTCACAGAGTTACCCAGACCCTGAGTTCAAATCCCAGGCCTGCTAAAAAAATTTTTTTTGGCCTAGCACAGGGCTTGAACTCAGGTCTTCGCATCTCTGCCACAGCTGATCATTGGATCCTACCACCCTACTTCAAATTTCAGAGCTGGCAAAAAAATAAATAAATAAAAAGGAGAAGGATAAAACTGAGAAGTTCAAGAAGGCGGTTTTACTTTTTTTTTTTCCTTTGTATTGTGACCATCCTGGGTCTAAATGACAAGCCCCAGAATGTGTACATGACATTGCATTGCTAATGTTCCGTGGGCTATTAGGGAAGCCATAGCTGAAACAAGCAACTTAGACCTGGAGGTCCAATCTTGGAACTGCCACTAATGAATGTGGGAGGTTCTAAGAAACGCATTCTGATATACATCCGTACAAATAGAATGTTATAAAAGTAACATTTAAATTAGTAGTTAGGATATGATTATATTCTAAAATTATACACAACAATTACTCTACATTGACTAATTTTCAATTAATACTTTATTATGTATTCAATCATGATACTTAAAAAAGGAGGGAATAATTTAATTGCCAATAATTGGTAGTAATATCATATATGCAGTTTCATAATATACAGACATCTCTTGTTTTATATCTATCTATCTATCTATCTATCTATCTATCTATCTATCTATCTATCTATCTATCTATCTATCTATCTATCTACCTATCTATCTATCTGTCTATCTATCTATCTATCTATCTCTATCTACCAATCTACACATTTATCTGTTTATACACTTGTCACTCCTGGGGCTCAGTGTTAGAGTGCTCACTGAGTATGTACAAAGTCCTGGGTTCCATTCCTCACTACCAGTTGCACAGAAAAATCCAGAAGTCATGCTGTTGCTCAAGCAGTTGAGTACTAGCTTTGAGCATAAAAGTTTAGGGACTGTGTCTAGACACTTACTCAAGATGCAGGACTGACACCAAAACAAAACAATTGAATGTTCTGACTGCAAAGATATAAGAATAGGACTGCAAATACATCATTGTAGAGCAAGCTAGGAGTCTGGTGCTGAGAGCTGCAATCTAACCTGACTTAGCCAGAGGTAAACTGCTGCAACCCAGCTACACGGAACCAGATGCTTCTGGCTCAATCAGCCCTGTCATCCAAGATACTGGGGGGCTGAAATCAGACACTGGTGGTTTTAAAATCCAGCCCTGACAGGAAGTCTGCAAAACTCTGAGATTTGGCTCAAAGTGGTAGAGCTCTAGCCTTGAGCAAAAGATCTTAGGACAGTACCCCCAAACTTTCAGTGGAATCCCCGTGGCTGACTCACTGCCCGCCCTACAAAAAACCCACCCCTCTAAATCATTAGAACTTTGTGTAGTTTGGTGACACTGATTAAAGCATCCTAATTCTAATGACAGTGTGTGGGATACAGCTATGTCATGAGTCTTATATGAGGAATGGTGTACTGAGTGCATTCTTGCATCTGGTCCTTGTAAGAGCTCCACAGATTATTGTGCAGATGAGAACCTTGAGGCTCAGATATGTCCCCATGTCAGGGCCAAAATGATGTATGTACTGAACTCTAGTGAGTTTTCTCCTGCAGACAATTGTTTTGGTTTATTTTTCTCGGTCATGAACCTTAAACTCAGGGCCTAGCTACTGACTCTTCACTGTTGGGCTCATGGCTAGCACCCTACTAACGGGACCCAAGGACACCCATACAAAAGTGTTACAGTCTAGGCATCTGTGGCTGATATCTGTCATCCTGCCTACTTTGACACATTTTTTTTCCTTCTCTGTAAAAATCCTGAGTCTCAGTATGAAGTATAATCCATATGCAAATATATGCATGTGATAAGATGTAATAAATGAAATAAATGTTATATATGTAATAATACTAAATAAATAAATAATGAATAAATAAGTGTAATAAATGTCAAATGGAGTAAGCCCATGTATGTAAAAAGATCACATATATGAATATTAATTTTCCCAGTGTTGGTGCTTAAATTCATCCTGGAAACTGGTCTGAAATTCTTGTCTTCAACAACAGTGAACTTCCCTTCCTCCACAGTGTCACACAGTTACCCAGACCCTGAGTTCAAATACCAGGCCTGTCAGAAAAATGGAGCAAATTCCCAGTCATGGCCTTAATTTATTTTTTCCAGGCCCGGGGCTTGAACTCAGCTTGTGGCCTTTCTGCCTCAGATTCTATCACCCTAGGCTGGGGTGTAGCCAATGGACCCACAGCCCATTCTGAGATCCTAGGACCCAAGTTCAAATCTCCGGACTGATAAAAAAAAAAAAAAGGAGAAGGGCAGGGAAGATGGCCCAGTATTAGAGTGCTTTCCTTGCATGCATAAGGCCCTGGTCTCGATTCCTCAGCACCACATAAACAAAAAGCTGGAAGTGGTGCTATGACTCAAGTGGTAGAACACTAGTCTTGAGCTGAATAGTTGAGGAACAGTGTCCAGACCCAGATTTCTGGCCCCACAACCAACAAAAAAGAAAAAAAAGAGAAAGGGGGGGGAAGAATAAGGATAAAACTGGGAAGTTCCAGAAGGTGGCTTTACTTTGTTTTTTTTCTTTGCATTGTGACCATCCTGGGTCTAAATGAAAGGGCCCGGAAAGAGTATGTGACCTTACACTGCTGAAGTTTGGTGGGTTATCAGGCAAGCCATAGCCAAAACCAGCAACCTAGGCCCAGGGTTCAAATTCTGGGACCGCCACCTACGAATGGCGGGAGATCCTAAGAAATGCATTCTGACATACATCCATATGAATGGAATGTTTAAAAGTAACAATTACATTAGTAGTTAGTATATGATTATATTTTAAACTTAAAAACAATAATCATAGTACATTGACTAATTTTCAATAAATATATTATTGTATTTTCAACAATGAGAAATGAAGGAATAATTTAATTATGGATAATTGATAGTAATATAGTATGTGTAATTTAATAATATACAGATATCTTTCTTATTTTATACATATATATCTGTACATATATATTTCTACACTTGTCACTCCTGGGGCTCAGTGGTAGAGTGCTTGCCTAATATGTATAAAGCCCTGGATTAGTTTCCACACTATCACATGCACAGAAAAAGCCGGAAGTGCTGCTGTCACTCAAGCACCAAAGAAAAGTTAGAATGTTCTAACTGCAACTATACAAGAACAGGACTTTAAATACGTCATGACAGAGCAAGCTGGGAATCTGAAGATGACGGCTGCCATCTATCCTGAGGTTAACAGCTGCAAACCAACAGCCAGGGGTTAACAGCGCAAACCAACTCCATCGAACCAGATGCTGCTTGCTCACCCTAGCTGCTCAGGGGATGAGATCTGACACTGGTGGGTTGAAAACTCAGCCCTGGCAGGAAGTCTGTGAGACTCTGAGCTTTGGCTCAAAGTGGTAGAGCTCTAGCCTTGAGGAAAAGATCTTAGGACAGTACCCACAACCCTATGAGTGCCACCCCTGAGTCTGATGACCCTCCTCCCCCACCCCGACTAACCACCCTTCTAAACTGTTAGATGTGAACTTGTGTGGTTCATGACAATTTTCTGAAGGAATGGTGATACTGATGAAAACATCCTAATTCTAATGACAGCTTGTGGGATACAGCTCTATGAAGATTCCTTCCTGGGGTGCTAGGTCCTTCATGGAGTGCTGTGTGCTGAGTCAGGGCTGCTCAGGGTGGCAGTATCAGCTCCTTAGCCTGTGCTGTGGCCCTGGCCAGTCAGTGTAGGAACCTTCTCAATAAAGTTGCTTCTTTGTTACTAACTTTGCTGCGGTGGGCTCTGTCACTCCAGAGGAATAGGTGGGTTTGCCTGACTGAGTAGGAGTCTTCCTACTACACACTGAACTTCTGTTCTGAGCTCATGGTCAGTACTAGGCCCTGTGTTCAACCTGGAAACCTAGTCACCCAAGGCCCAACTAGGAGAGGTCAAAGGTTTCCAAACCTGATGAGCTCCACCAGCCCTACATAACAGGGAACATTGTGATTTTGCAAATGTGCTTAGATGTAGCAAGCTTCGGAAAACCTGGGGAGGCACCATTGCCAATAATGAATCATTGCATTAGGTTCAGCTCCCTAGTTGTTGTCTGCCAGAATAAATCTTGAATTAATTGTAGCCATTTGTTTCAACACTGGAACACAGTCTAACAAAGACAGGATAAGTGCAGGGAACTTGGCCTGTCCCTGGAGGTGGCACAAATGAATGCTTCCTGTCAAAACAGAGCACTGGGGAGAGAGATATCTTGGGGTACAAAGAGGCCTTTTTCTACTGGTCTTCAGAGCCTGCCCACACTCATCATAACTAGTTGGCCCGGATAGAGTTGTTTGTTAGAGAGCTGTACCGGAGTGAGGCCTTTTGACTGCCTGTTCTAACAAAGAGGCAGACTTCCTCCAGCAGCATGGGGTGTGAAGAAACCCTCAGGCTACACTGGGAACAGGGAGGGGAGCCCTGGACAATGCACTGTCTTGAAAGCACCCTCTGGGCTATGAAATCATTCTATTCAAAGCAAATTTCCTAGCTGGGTGCCTTTCTTCATAGCAACTCTGGATGTTTACCAATAGAAATACATTCACACATACACAGACACATGGAGTTACTGGCTCTTTTTTATTTTTTTATTTTTTGGTGCAGGTCCTGAGGCTTGAACTGTGAGCTTAGACATTGTCCCTGAGCTCCTTTTGCACAAGGAAGCACATTATTGTGCCTTAAACCATGATACATCATTAAATGAAGGCATAATTTAATACCTAATAATTATTAGTAATATATTACATTTAATTTAATTATATATAGACATCTCACATTCTATAAATATATTTATACATTTAAAAATACACTGTGATATACGTATACATCTCTCTCTCACACTCTCCATGCATATGTATGTATTTGCAGCAATTTATGCATCTATCTATTTATATATTGGCCACTCCTGGAGGTTAAACTTAGGTCCTGGGAACTCCCTGGCAGTGAATTTGTTTGAGGCTGCTGTGCTTACATTGATCCCTTGATGAGTTGGGCATTCAAGGCCCTGAGTTCAAATCCCAGCAGTGCCAAAGACAATAGGTGGGGTAAGAAACCAATGTTGACCTGTTCTGCTGTCTGTGAAAATATTGTTTCCTAGGTACAATATATAATACCTATGCAAATACATATATATGATGTATATTATAAATGTATATAAATATAATATTGCTAGTCCTGGGTCTAGAATTCATGCCCAAGGAAATGCTCTTGACTTTCTTTTATTCAAGGAGAGTGAGCTTCCACTTTACCCACAGCAAAATAGAGTTACCCAGGCCCTGATTTCAAATCCCAGGTATGGCAGATAAAATGTCCCAAATTCCAAGCCAGGACCTTAACTTTTGGGGGGGGGGCAGGCACGGGGCTTGAACTCAGTTTGTCACAACTCTGCCTCAGCCTTGATTACCCTAGGTTGTGTTGCAGGTTTTACACCCACAGATGATCCAAGGATCCTAGCACCCAATTTCAACTCCCAGCACTGGCCAACAAACAAACAAATCAAAATGGAAGAGGAAAAACCAGAAAGTTTTACACAACAGTTTTACCTTTGTTTCTTTTGCACAGTCGACATCCTGGGTCTCACTGACTTGGCTTGAAAATTGTACATGACTTTGCATGGCTGAAGCTGGTGGGCTGTCAGTGAAGCCTGAGGTTAACCCTGATACCTGCGCCCTGAGTTCGATCCTGGGACTCCCACATACACATGGCTGAAGATACTAGGAAACTGGTTCCTATCTCTAGGAACACTAATAGAATGTTTGAAATGTGCTAATTGAATTACTAGTTAACTAGTCTTTCTAATATAAAATTGTATGCATTAAATATAGGTCATTGGTTAGTTTAATTAATATTTTATTAAATCTTCTACTGTGATTAATTAATGGAGGAATAATTTTAGACCAAATAATTAGTATCAACAGAATATATAAAAGTAAGATATAGACATCACTCTTTATATAGAGTTATACACTAGAATCTACATAAATGTCTATCTGTCTCCCTCTGCATATGTTTATAGATGCATATACATATGTAATTAAACACACACTGCATTTTACACATCTCTGCCATTATATCTTGGCCACTCCTAGGGCCAAATTTGACCGAAAACTCCATTTGCATCAGACTGGTGTGCTAACATTGACCCATGCCCCATTCATGAAGTCGGTTTTCTAGGCCCTGAGTTCAAATCACAGAACTGCCAAAACTTAAGTAATCCTGGTGGAAGAAGCCAAATGTCCCATTTGTCTTCCTTATCAGTGAAAGTCCTGGGTCTCAGGAATGATGTATAGTACATTGGCAAATCTATGTTGTATATAATAAGATGTAAAAATGATTATGTGTGTAAACATACTCACTAAAATACATAGGAAATAAATAAAACACAAAATAAAATGAATAACCACACTAACTGCAATATGCAGTAAACATATGTATGTAAATATGAATCCTGTATTTAAAATGAATACAAATATTATTTTTGCAAGAGCTAGGGCTTGAATTCAGTCCCAAGGAACTGGCCTGACTTTCTTGTCTACCAGCACGGTGAGCTTCCCCTTCTCCCACAGTGCTGTAGATGTACCTAGGCCCTGAGTTCAAATCCCAGGACTGGCAGAAAAAAATGGCATGAATTCCAAGCCAAGCAGCCTCATAACTTTTAAAATATTTTAATGTGTTTATTTATTTATTTATTTATTTATTTATTGTCAAGCATAGAGCTTGAACTCAGGGCATGGCAACTCTGCCTCAGCATCGATCACTCCAGGCTAGGGTGCAGCCACTGGAACCACAGCCAAACCTGAGTTCCCAGGGCACAAATGCTGACAGGAAAAATAAATACATAAAACAACACAGAAACAAAGAATAAAAACCTGCAACTTTCAGATGGCTGCCGGTTTTACATTTGTTTTCGTTGCAAGGTGATCTTCCTGTGTCTGAATGACATGGCTGAAAAGTGTTGGAAACCTGGCATTGCTGAAGGCTGGAGGGCTACCAGGGAAGCCATAGGCCAACACTGCAACATAGGCCCTGGGTTCAAAGCCTGGTCCTGACCCCTACAAATGGCAGGAGATCCTAATAGTCTCCTTCCTATTCATAGGAATACTGATGGAAGGTTATGAATGTCAAGATTGAATTAGTTGTTCCTGAATGATGCTGCTATAAAATTAGAGTGATTTTAGGAAGCCGATGGATTTTCATGAATATTTTTGACACATTAAAAGAATACTATTAATTACATGGACACAATGGTTTTGGGACAGTGGTTGATTTAATTAACAATTCATTAAGGATGAAAACAATAATATAAATGACATGGAGGCATTAAAAATACCCAAATATTGGTAGGAATGTAGCCTATTTAAATGAATAATGTATAGACATCTCTGGCACTCTATAAAGATCTATATTTATTTGTGTACTACCATCTGCATGTCAATCTGTTCTTATTTTCTCAACCCTTGGGGCTCGATCTCAGGTGCTGGAAACTGCTTGTCAGCTCAATATGCCCCAGGCTGGCATACTGACACTCACCCATTCATGAATTGGGGTTTGTAGATTGTGAGTTCAGATGCCAGCACTCATAAAAATTGATTCATAGAGTAAGAAACCCTTGGTGACACAGGTTTTCCTTTGCTGTGAAAGTCCTGGATGTCAGGTGTGAAGTTCATACATAGGCAAATGTATCCTATATAATAAATGGAATAAATAGTCCATGTGTAAGAACAGTCAATAAAATAAATGGTAAATAAATGAATAAAACAAAAAAAATGAATAGCTACACTAAGCACAATATGGAGTCAATATATGTGGCTCGATCTCAGGGCCTGGGAACAACCTGGCAGCGGAATTGGCTAGAGGCTGCTGTGCCGACAGCCACACATAAATGAATTGAGCCTTCTAGGCCCTGAGTTTAGATCCCAGCACTGCCAAAAATGTAATCATGGAGTGGGAAACCGAGCATGACACATGATTTTCTTTTCTTTGAAAGTGTTCAGTGTCAGGTAGGATGTATAATTTGGATGCAAATCAATATGCTATGTAAGTAGAATGTCACAAAGTTAAAAAAAGTCATAGATGGAAGAATTGTCACTACAATAAATGATAAACAGATTGAATTAATAATGAATCATTCTAGGATAAAACTAGATGTGGTAATTATAGGATGTGGATAAAGTTTAATTAATATTTTATTAAGTATTAACAGAATAAAAATTGCATAGAGACATAAATACCTAATTATTGGTAGTATCACATGATGCATAATTTAAGAATATATAGACACCTGTCTCATTCTCTAAAATATTTAATTATATGTATGGATGTATGTACATATATGATAAACAATAACAGGATATTGAGTATTAATTAATGCTTTATTAATTGTTAGCTGGGACACATCATTAAATGGAGATATAATTTAATACCTAATAATTGATAACAATATTATCTATAATGTAATAATATAGACATCTCTCTTTTGTCTATATAATATTTATATACAACAATATATCTATTTATACCTCCTTTACTCCTGGGGCTCAGTGATTGAGTGCTCCCCTAGTAAGCATGAGCCCTGGGTTCGACTCCTCAGTGCCACTAAGCAGAAAACTTGGAAGTTCTGCTGTCTTTCAATCAATTGAGTGCTAGCCTTGAGCACAAATGGTTAGGGACAGTGTCTAAGCCCTTACTCAAGCCCCAGCATTGCCACCAAAAAAAGGTAGAATGTTCTAACTGCAATTATAGAAGGACAGGACTTCAAATACCACATCACAGAACAAGCTAGGAGTCTGGCACTGAGAGTTGCCACCTAACCTGACTTAGGCATATGTAAACAGCTGCAACCCAGCTCCACAGAAGCAGATGCTGCTGCCTTACCCCCATCATCCTGGCTGCTTGAGAGCTTTAAAACCAAGCCCTGGTAGGAAGTATGTGAGACCCTTGGAGATGTGGCTCTAAGTAGTAGAGCCTTAGCCTTGAGCAAATGTTATTAGAACAGTATCCCCATGCATTGACTTCAAGCCCTATGGGTAGACTGCCCCCCAAAAAAACACCCCACTAAACCATTAGATGTGAACTTGTGTGATTTGTGAAATGTTCTTCAAACAATGGTGATACTGATGAAAGCAACCTAATTCTAATGACAGCTTGTGGAATAGAGCTATATGCTGAGTCCTTCATAGGGTGCTCTGTGCTGAGTCTGGCACAGGGTGCAGTGTGCTGAGTCCTGCATTGGGTGCTGGGTGCTATTTCTTCACAGGATGTTGTGTGCTGAGTCCTTCAAAGAGTGCCATCTGCTGTGTCCTTCACAGAGTGCATTCTTTCATATGGTCCTTGTAAGAGCTACAAAACTGAGATGATTATGCAGACAAGAATATTGAGATGCAGATATGTACCCATGGCAGGGACAAAATTATGTATTACTGAAGAGTGGGTGAGTTGTCTACTGCAGACAATTGTTTTGTTTTGTTTTTTCTCAGTCATGAACCTTGAACTCGTGGCATAGGCACTGACACTTACCTCTTGGGCACATGGCTAGCATTCCACCATGTGGAGCCAAGGACCCCCTTGCAGTAGAGTGCCACAGTCTAGGGGTCTATAGCTGAAGTCTGTCAGCCTGCCTTCTCAGGAAGCTGAGATCTGAGGATCTGGTTTCCAAACTATGCCAGACACAAAAGGTCCCATGATACTATTATCTTCAATTCACCACTAAGAAACCTGAAGTGGAAGCTGGATGCTTGTCACTCATGCTTGTCATCCTAGCTCCTCAGGAGGAGGAGATCTGAGAATCATGGTTCAAAGCGAGCCTAGGCAAGAAAGTCCCCGAGACATTTAGCTCCAATGAACCATGAGACAACCTGAAATGGTGCTTTGCTTCAAGTGGTAGAGCACAAGACTTGAGGGACATCACCCAGGCCCAGACTTCAACTCCTACAAGCAACAACAACAAAAAAGAAACAAAATAACAAACCAGAAGTAGAGTGATGGGTATGTGCCTTAGGGGTTGGGTGCTTTGCATCTATGAAACTCTGGACTTGATTTCTCAGGAACACATCACTAGAAAAAATCCTCAAGTGGCTCTGTGGCTCAAGTGGGAGAGGACTATTCTTGTACAAGAGAAATAAGGTACAGTGTTCAGGTCCTGAGTTCAAGCTCCAGGACTGGTGTATATGTGCAAGCTTGCACACACACACACCCACACACAGACCAGAAGTAAAAGCTGTGACACAAAATGTTAAAGCATTGGGCTCCTTCACTGACCTCATGGTCAGCACCCAGGCACTGTGTTCAACCCCAAAACTTTGCCACCCAGGGATCAACTAGGAGAGGTCAAAGGTTTCAAAACCTAATGTGCTTCAGCAGTCCTAGATGACAGGAAGCATGGTGAGATCAGACATGTGATTGGATTTCTAAAGCTTCCGGAAACCTAGCAGAGGCATCATAGGCCTATCATCTCCCTCAATGAAACATTTCTTGAGGTTAAGTGCCCTAGTTGTCTGCCAGAAGGACTCCTGAATTATATTGAGCACTGTATCTGATCACCAGAATACAGTCTTACAAAGGCAAGATTAGTGCTGATAACTTGGCCTGCCAAAGGAGGTGGCACAAATGAAGGCTTCCTGTTAAAATGGAGCACTGGGGAGAGAGATAGCTTGGGGTACAAAGAGGCCTTTTTGTCCTGACCTTCAGAGCCCATCCACACTCCTCCTTACTAATTGTCCCATATGGAGTTGTTTGTTACACAGCTGTACAGGACTGAGGCCTTTTGTCTGCCTGTCCAGACCATGAGAGAGACTTCTTCCAACAGGCCTGGGAGGCAGAGAAACCCTCAGGCTGCACTGGAAACTGTGAGGGGAACCCAGGAACATGCACTGTCCTGAAAGCAGTCTCCGTGTTACGAAATCATTGTATTGAAAACCAATTTTCTAGCTTGGTGCCTTTCATCATAGCTACTCTGGAGCTTCACCTATAGGAATACATCCACACATACACAAAGACATGGAAGCAGGTCCTGGGGTTGAACTATGAGCATAGGCATCCCTGAGTTACTTTTGCTCAAGAGTAGTGCATTAACCTTGAGCCACAGCCCCACTTCTGGGTTTTCTGTGATCTCTTAGAAATAACAGTGTCATGGACTTTCCTATGCTGGCTGGATTCAAACTCAGATTCTCTACATCTCATCCTCTGAGGAGCTGGGATTTCAGTCAGCAGCCAGTGGCACCTGCCTTTCTTTTCTTCTTCATTTTTTAATCTGGACAATCTGACTACTTAACAGCATCATTCCAGTGCTTTGAATTTATAAGTAAACTACCCAATGTTCTTTATAGGTGCTTTCTCTGAGAAGGAATTTCTCTCCTCATCTTTTCCTCTGGTCACAGGTTTGAAGCCAAAAGTGAGAAATGAGTGTCACATGATTTTGGCAGCAAATGTCCACAGGACATGCCAGTTCAGTCACTTAGCATTGAGCTGCAGTGAATTTACTGTCTCAGGATGAGAGGACCAAAAGCTGGAGCAATCATCATACTGTCTGCATTGCTCCTTAGGCTTATAAAATTATCTATAATTATGAGTGTTTTGTGTCTCCAACTTAAGTATCTAGAACACACTAGAAGCATCATCATGTTTCCCTTTTGTTCTAGTACCTCTCAAGATTTAGACTAAGGGTTTGTGTGGAGCAGATCCTCGGCGAATCCCTGTGGAAAGCCACTTGAAGTCTCCTCAGGAGATCTCTGTTCAAAGCCAGCCCAAGCAGGAAAGTCTGCGAGACTCTTATTTCAATAAACCACCAGAATACCAGAAGTGAATCAGAGGCCCAGAGGGTAGAGCTCCAGCTTTGAGAAAGAAAGCCGAACAGGAGATACAAGCCAGACCAGGCGGGAAAGCCTGGCAGGCGCTTATGTCCAATTAACAACCATATGGTTGGAAGTGGAGCTGTGGCAGTGGTAGAGACTCAGCCTTGAGCAAAACGGCTGAGGAACACATAGGGCCCTGAGTTTAAGCACGGGATGGCCACCATAAAATCTCAAAAAGAGAAGGCCAAGTTTATGTATGATTGTCCTACCTACTTATGTGTGTATATTACCTCCCTGAGTGCAAACAGATTGTATGCAATGCTTCTCCTTTTATGTACAGATTTATTTTTCAGATAGGCTTGTTGCACATACTGCATCATTCTTTTTTTTTCAGGCCCGTGGCTTTTCTCTTCCAGAGTTCCAGGCCTGGTTCCTTATATGGTGCACACTTAAGATCTCAGCAGCCTTTTTTACATTTTATTATGAGGCCAAGGCAGGAGCAGTCACAAATCAGGTAGGAGAAGGGAAGATCAGGGTTTTTGAAATAACTGGTATTCAGAAAATTAAACTTGGGGGATGTAAAATGGTAGCATACTTAGGTAGAAACTACCATTAAGAAAAAGATGAGAGGACTGGGATTGTGGATTAGTGAGAGAGGGCTTGCCTAGCATGCAAGAAGCCCTGAGTTTGATCCCTCTGTAGCACATGCACAGAAAAAGCCAGAATTGGTGCTGTGGCTCAAGTAGTAGAGTGCTAGAGACAGTGCCCAGGCCTTGAGTTCAACTCAAGTACAAGTAACTTCTCATCACCAAAGGAAACCCAGGAAGCTCTTGAACATCTGCCTTTCAGAAGTGGAATTCAGAGTGTCATAGACATTCCTGCCCTGGCTGGCTTCACCATGTAATCCTCAGACCTCAGCCTCCTGAGCTAGGGGATGGGCCTTAGCTACTGGTGCTCTGCTAGGCCAGAAGTGTAATGACATTGACAATACAAGTCAACTGCTTATCACAAAGGGCTTGGGGAACATATTAAGCCTTTCAACAATGGACCTTTCAGAACCCTGTAGGACACAAGGTTATAATTCTAGAGTCTGAGAGGCTGGGCATATGGATCTGCTAAACTTGAACCTTGAGCTCTAACTCCAATTCTGGTGTATATCAGCTTTCATTTTTCCAGAGAATGTTCTCCTAATTAGCAAATAGGAAAAGTACTTTGATTAACCTTCACTTTTTCCCATTGTGTGTCTCGAACTCAAGCTTGGGCACTGTCCCTGAGCTCTTCCTCTCAAGGCGAACAAGCTACCACTTGAGCCACAGTGCCACATGGGGTCTTTTGGTGGCTCATTGGTAATAAGAATCTAACAGGCTTTCTTTGCCTAGGCTGTCTTTGAACTGTGGTCTTCGGATCTCAGCCTCCTGAGAAGAACGGTCCCAGGTGTGAGCCATTGGAATCGGGCCTATTGTTTTTGCCAGTGCTGGGGCTTGAACTTAGGGCCTGGGTACTGTCTCCGTGCTTCTTTTTCTCAAGGCTAGTGCTCTACCACTTGAGCACTCCACAGCTTCGGGCTTTTTCTGATTATGTGGCACTGAGGATTCAACCCTGGCATTCACGCATGCTGAGCGAGCTCTCTACCAGTAAGCCACATTCCCAGTCCCACCCTTACAATATTATCCCTCAACTTGCCTATCCTCAAGGAAAGACTTCTGAGTATAAATCATCTAAAAAATCCGTGTAGGAAGTTGTTAAAGATAAACAAGACACAGCTCATATTTGGGAGTGACTCCAAACATGTGAAGGCTGTGACAAATGCCTCCATTTAATTATGTATCACGTTTCAACACTTAATAACGTATTAATGAAAAATGAGTCAATGTCCTAAATTGATGTGTATAATTTTATAATAGATATGCAAAATGTAATAAATATTATGTGTATAATGATACTAATACAATAATAAAAATCATAGTTTGTAATAAACATACACATGTAATACGTCACATATATTACACATGTACATAAATATTATTTTCCATTATAGGGACTTAATTCAGGCCCTGGGAACTCTACCCTGAATTTCTTTTCCTCAAGGACAGTGAGCTTCCCCTTCACCTACGATGCAAAAGAGTTACCCGGATGGTGAGATCAAATCCCAGCAGTGGCAGAAATACTAGCCCCAGTTCCAAGACAGTCAGTTAATTATTTTTAATGGAAGGAGTTATTTTTATTCAATTTCATACTGAACATTTTAAAAACTGCAGTGTATAATTTGTACAGCTATTCAGACACCTTCCCTTACCTGCAAAGTGCTTCTCTGAGCTCTAAATTGTTTCCTTTTTTGTATATTTTTTGTTGTAAAAATGTGGTATAGAGGGGTTACAGTTACATGAGCAAAGTAATGAGTACATTTACTATTGAGCATTGTTGCCTCCTCCTTTGTTTTCCCCTTGCCTTCCCTTCCCTCCCAGCTCCACAGCTATCCCCCTCCCCCCAGCTGAGGTCAGTGACTTAATTTTTTGATTTTGTCTTGGCACAGGATTTGAACTCAAGTAGTAGAAACTCTGCACCTTCCCTCACATTGCTACAGATATACCAAGATCCTGAGTTCAAATCCCAGGCTAGGAAAGAAAACTGGCAGAAATTCCAAACCAGGGGGATTTTTTTCAATTTAGTTCAACAATTAATTAATTTTTTTATTTATTCTTTTTTATTTTGCCAACCATGGAGCTTGAAATCAGGCCATGGCAAGTCTACCTCAGCTTCGATTGCCTTAGACTAGGCTGCAGCCTCTCACCCATAGTCAATCTTGGGATCTTAGACCCTGAGAGCTTGCAGGAAGAAAAAAAAAAGTGGGACAGCACAAAAAGTGTCCAGCTGCAGAGGACTGGTGGTTTTACGTTATTTTTTTCTTTGCAGGTTGATCATACTAAGTCTGAATGACACGGCTGCAAAGTGGAACTGAACTGCCATTCCTGAAGGCTGGTGGGCCATCAGGGAAGCCATAGGCGAAACCTGCCAACATAGGCACTGGGTTAAAAATCTAAGTCCTGACACCTACCAATGGCAGGACATCACAATAGACTCATTCCTATGCATAGATATACTGATTGAAAGAGTAGTTCGTGCATCAGTCAAATCTAAAAGTGGATGTAATAATCCTAGTATGCTGATAGTTTATTAAGCATGAAAAGAATAATATTACTTCAAAGGCAGTATAATAAATACCTAAGAGTTGGTAGGAATGTAGTAGGCATCATTCAGTCAGATAGATGGCTCTGGCACTCTACCAATATGTATTAATTGTATACCACTCAGATCATGACAGCTCTGTCTCTTCTTCCATCACACTAGCCTGGGGTGCAGCCTCCAGAACCAAAGCCGATCCTGGAATCCTAAGACCTGATGTCTGACAGGAAAACAAAATGAAAATGACATTAAAACAAGCATCAAGCTGAACATGGTAGGCGGTTTCTTGGCTTTGGTTCCTTGCATGATGACCATCCTAGGTCTGAATGACATGGATACCACGCACAGGTGACCTGTCATTGCTGAAGGCTGGCGGACTGTCAGGAAAGCTATAGGCCAACCTCACAACATAGTCCCTGAGTTCAAATCCTGGTCCTGTCACCTACCAATGGCAGGAGATCCTAAGAGACTCCTCCCTGTGCATAGAAATTCCAATGGAATGGTATGCAACTCATGATTGAATAGTTCATGCAGCGGTCTGGACTCAAATTAGATGAAATAATCCTAGGACGCTGATTGAACTCAATTAATGGTTACTTAGGCATGAAAAGAATAATATTCCTTCAATGGAGGCATAATAACTACCTAAGACTTGGTAGGAATGTAGCAGATGTCATTGAATACTATATACACAGCTCTGGCACTCTGTACTAATATGTATTTATTGGTGTAGTACCACCTGTCTATCCATGTATAGCTATTTTGTTCGATCTCAGAGCCTGCCAAAAATGTCATACTGGAGTAAGAAGCCAAGTGTGACACCTGTTTTTCTTTTCTGTGAGAGTGCGGGATGTCAGGCATGATGGAGAACAAGTCAACAAATCTAAATGCTATGTGATAGGGTGTAAACAATGTAATACAAAGTTAGGTGTCATCATAGTCAATAAAATAAATGGTAAATAAATGAATAAACCAAAAAGTAAAATGAATGACCACACCAAACATAATATAGACTGAACACCTGTCTCGAAGTTCAATCCTATCTTTAAAATACATGTAAGGACTACGTTTTCCAGGGTTGGGGCCTGAATTCAGGCCTAGGGAAGAGGCCTGACTTTCTGATCTTCAAGCACAGAGACCTTCCCCTTCCCCCAGAGTGCAACAGAGTTACCCAGACCCTGAGTTCAAATCGCAGGCCTTGCAGACAAAAAATAGCATACATTCCAAGCCAGGGAGCTTCATTAGCATTTCTCATATTTTTTAAAGTTCACTTGGCCTTTATTTGATATATTTTGATTTTATAACAAGAGAGTTTTTCAAAAAGGGGTTTAAACGTTTACATTTCAGCATAGCACATTGGTGTTTCCATTTTGACCATCTGCCATGAAAAGTGAGAATTAAAATCAGTACATACTTCCTCCCTAGAGGGACAGTTCATGTTAATTCTATTTAGAGTTATTTCTGTAACTATAAACTCTCTGCAATTGTATCCTGTGAGTTTTCCTCAGTGCCTACCACAAAATACACTAGAGGAGTCCTCATACCACAAAAGGTTGGGTTTCTGAATAAAAACTCACTTCTGTGAGGACAGTAGGTACTTGTAAGCATTATGGGAATAAAGTGAATTTTAAAATGAGAAACTGAAACATTGGGACTGGAATGTAGCTCAGTAGTGGAGTACTTGCTTAAAGAGCATAAGACCCTGGAAGAAAACGAAGACAAGTTTCCTAAAGCTCAGAAGGTTAGAATTTTATGATCTGTATGAACAAATTTCTTTCTTTCTTTCTTTCTTTCTTTCTTTCTTTCTTTCTTTCTTTCTTTCTTTCTTTCTTTCTTTCTTTCTTTCTTTCTTTCTTTTTTTTGATGGTGGGGCTTGAACGCTGGGCTTGGCTGCCCACCTTCAGCTCTTCAACTCATGGCAAGTGCTCTACAGCTTGAGCCATAGTGCCATTTCCAGTTTGTTGGAGATAAGCCACAGTGCCGTTTCCGGTTTATTAGAGGTAAGAGTCTCATGGACTTTCCTTTCCAGGCTGGCTTTGAACAGTCATCCTCAGATCTCAGCCTCCTGAGTAGCTAGGATTGTAGGAATGAGCAACCAACGCCCAGCGCATGAACAGATTTATCAAAGATTGATTCTGAGGAATGAAACTTGAACAAATTTATCAAAGATTGATTCTGAGGAATGAAACTTGGAATACACTTTTAATATAAATAATTTATAATGTCATCCTTAAGGCACTAATTCAGAAGTATTTATTCATTGGCTAGTTTCTTAGTTTATTTAAATATATATATATATATATATATATATATTTAATATATCTACATGTATATTATTAAAACATAGCTTTGAAGTGTACCTAAAAGCATGTGTGCTCATGTAAAGTTATACAACTGCTTGATTTTTTTATTTTCAGTTTGTTGGTGCCATAAATTAGGTGGGATGTGTGTACTGTTGTTTTGTTCTCTGTTTTTGGAGGATTTCTCTCTGCTTTCTTCCCCTACTCCCCTCTCTCTGCACTTGAATGCAGCTTGCTCTTTCTTGGCTTGATTGTTCATAGCTGATTTTCTACCACTTCAGCCATACCTGTAGCCTGGCTTTTTGCCAGTTAATTGGAGATGTCGTCTCTCAGGCTTTTCTGCCTAGATTGGCTTTGAAACTTCATCTTCCAGTTCTCACCTCTTGAGTAGCTGGGATTACAGATGTGAGCCACTGGGTTGCTTAGGGATGAATTCGACTTTGGTGGGTGTATTCTTTCTGTTTTTCTAAGCGTGGGATCATCTACTATAGAATTTCTGTGAATGTCCTGGGTCTGAAGTAAGATATATAATACATATGCTAATCTGTATAGTTCTCCTAAGATGTAATCCATTTAATACAAGTTATAAGTGTAATAATAGTTAATATAAATAATGAATGAATGAATAGTGCAAAAAATAAAATAAATAAACAGTAAAATAATATGCGGTAAACATAAGTATGTAGATATTACTCATTATTTCAAATGTGGATGAATATTACTTTAACAGGGCTGGGGATTGAATTCAGGCCTAGGGAACAGGCCTGAATTGCTTGTCTTCAAAGACGGTGAGTTTCCCCATCCTCCATATTGCATTAGAGTTACCCAGACTCTGAGTTCAAATCCCAGGCCTGACAGGAAAAAAAAAAAAAAGGCACGAATGTCAAGCTGGTGAGCTTCATTAGTATTTTTACAATTTTTTTTCGTGGGGCTTGAGCTCTGGCCTTGGGCTCTGTCCTTGCGCTCTTCAGCTGAAGGCAAGTGCAGTACCGCTTTTGCCACAGCACCACTTCTGGTTTTCTAATGCTTTATTGGAGATAAGAATCTCATGGGCTTTACAGCCTGGGTTGCATTGAACCACAATCCTCAGCCTCTTGAGTAGCTAGGATTACAGGTGTGAACCACCAGCGCCCGGCTATTTTTAATATTTTAATATTTTTTGATTGATTGATTGCCAATCACTGTACTTGAACTGAGGTTGTGGCAACACTGCCTGAGATTCCATCACCCTAGGTTGGGATGGTGCAGCATCTGGACCCACAGCCGATCAGGGGATGGTAAGCCTCAGGGACTGACAAGAAAACAAATTGAAAACAGCACCGAAAAAAACGCCATCTGTGGATGGTCGGCGGTTTCTTGGTTTTCCTTCCTTGCATGGTGACCAATCCGGGTCCAAATGACACGGCTGCAACCTGTAGGTCACTTGGCACTGCTGAATGCTTTCAGGTTGTCAGTGAAGCCATAGGCCAACCTGAACACCTAGGTCCTTAGTTTGAATCCCATTCATGCCACTTACAAAGGGCTGGGGAGCCTAAGAAACTATTGCCTATCCATAGGAGCACCAGAAGAATGTGAACAGTGTCACGGTTGGATGAGTAGTTCATCAATCAGTCTAGCAGAAAATTACACCCAATAATCACAGGACACAGACTGATTTTAATTCATAGTTTATTATGCACTAAAAGAATACTATTGATTAAATGGAGTCCTCACTAAAGACCTGAGAATCTGTAGGAGCGTAGTATGTGTCATTGAACACTAAATAGACATTTCTGGCAGTATGTAAATGTCTAAATTTATATTTATTTGTATACCATCATCTGCATAGAACATTTTTGCTAATTTGGCCAAATCTGAAACTTGTTCCCAGGTCTTGGGATCCACTTGGCACCTGCATGGGCTAGATGCTGCCGTGCTGACACTCACCCCTTCATGAATTGGGCCTACTAGTCCCTCAGTCAAGGTCCCATCATTTCCAAATCTTCTTCCTGGAGTAAGATTCCATGTGTGACAACTGTTTTCCTTTTCTGTGCAAGTGTTGAGTGTCAGGTATGATGTACATATTATCTCTGCAAAGCTATATGCTATGGAATAGATTGGAACAAATGTAATAAATGCTATAGGTGTACTCACAGTCCATAAAATAAATGCTAAATCAATCAATGAATCAATAATAATAAAATATAATGAATCACTCCAACAAACATGATTTAAAATGAATATAGAGATATAACTCCAATATTTTAAATGTCTATAAATGTTATGTTTTTCAGTACTGGTACTTGAATTCAGGCCTAGGGAAGAGTTGAGAAGTTCAAGCATGATTTGCATAGGAAATGATCTTAATTAAGACTGCATGAAGTGTGACAATAATAATTACATTTAGGAAATCGAGGCAGTGGGAAAGATCCAAGAATCGGTAGTCACATGGAAGATAGGATTCCAACACAGCTCACCACATCTCCAACTCTCTACAAACAGGCCTTTATTAGCATATTAATTTTACTTATGAATGGGTGAATATGGTTCTCCACCCCCACCACAGGGCTAGATCTCAGGTCCTGGGTATGGTCTAGCTCCTTAGTGGCTCACAAGCTGGTGTGCTCATGTGGACCCATTTGGCAGTTGGTTCTGCTAGGCCCTGAGTTCAAGTTCCAGCACTGCCAAAAGGTTCATCCTGATGTGAGATGCCAAACCTTGTAGATGTTTTCCTATCCTGTGCAAGTCCTGGGTCATAGCTAGGATCTAGAAAGCATAGGCAGCTCTATACCCATGGGAAAAGGTTGTCATCCATGTGAGTACAGTTATATATGTCATCCTATACTCAGTAAAATACACAATACATAGATGAATTAGACACAAAATAAAAAGATTAACTACACTGAAAACAAGGTGCATACCACACCCATATGTAGAGATCCTAGGTTTAAAGGAGGTGGGCTTGTCCAGTGCTGGGGCTTCAAGTCAGGCCCAGTACCAGGACTAACCTTTTAGTCTTCAAGGATGGTGAGCTTCACCTTCCCCCACAGTGCAACAGAGTTACCCAAACCTGAGTTAAAATCCCAGCTCTCACTGTAAAATGGCACAAATTCTGAGCTAGGTTTCTTCCTTCATAGTTTTTTCTTTTTTCTTTTTTCTTTTACCAGATCTGGGGCTTGAACTCAAGTCGTGGCAACTCTGCCTTAGCTCTGATCGTCCTAGGCTGCAGCCTCTGGACCCACATCAAGTCCTAGAACCCTTGGACTCTGGGGTTTGCTGGGGAAAAAAAAAACCTTCGAGGGGAAAAAAAGTAGAGGAAATTCTACCTGGCTCTTTTATGTTTATTTTCCTTTGCATGGTGACCATTCTGGGTCCAAACATGGCTGCCTGCAGAGTGAAGTTGACCTGGCATGGCTGAAGGCCTGCTGATTTTTGGGGGAGCCACAGGCTTACCAGACAGTGAAGGCCCTGAGGACGAATCCCAGTCAGCCCTGTGACGATGAGGGAATGGCTAGAGATCCTAGGACACTTGTTTCCAGACCTTGGAAGAGTCGTGGAATGCAATCAATCTCATCCTTGAATGAGTAGTTCTTGCTTGATATGAGTAGAAAATCATAGGCAAGACTCATGGGGTATCGATTATTTTTAATGAAGAGTTGATGAAACATGACCATAATCATCACAGTCATGAAATGGAGGCATAGGGGCAGATCCAAGAATCGTTAGTCACAAGGTAGATTGGATTCCATCACTGGTCGCCATCACTGCGGGGCTCAATCTCAGGTCCTGGGAATGGCCTAGCTTCTTAGTGGCTCACATGCTGGTGTGCTTACCTGTTGGGTCTTGGTCCATCCCACAAAAGACGGACGGAGTCCGAGGAAAGGTAAGTGTGGTGCTCACCGGTTCCCTAGCCTCCCTCAGCCCAGGAGACAATCAGACACAGCAGGGAGCCAAATCCAGCAGGTAGAAAAACTCGTTTATTAACAGAGAGCAGCCCCTTTTAAAGACAAAAAGGGTGGGTGGTATGGTAAGGGAGGAAGAGGAACCAATCACTGTCAAGGTCACACCCTATCATTCACCTGGCTGGTTAGGCACTGATCGGCAGGTCAATTGGGGTCTGCCCACTCTACTCTCTCCCAGAGCCATCTTGGCTGGCCATGTGCTCTACAGTAAATTAGGCTCTGCCCACTCAACCCCCTCCCAGCGCCATCTTTGCTGCCCATGTGTTCCACAGATTCCCCCCCCCTTTTTTTTTTTAATGGCTGACCCACCTAGCACAGTAATAAACATCAGTCCCACCACAGTTAGAAATGTCCAAAGCACCTGGTGTCGTTTAAGTAAGCCAGTTCCTTGTACGTGTCTTTAAGCTAGCACAGGAGTCCAGATGACCTTTGAGCTTTACTGTCAGCTCCCAATTGCTCCCAACATCATCTCCCCCTGTCTTTGCTTAAAGAAGTGAACCCGCCTGTCTTAGGTTGGGTGGATCGCCTTGTCTGCCTTGCCCATCATTGGGAACTTCTTCAGAGCGAAGCTGAAGGCCCTGTCTTAGGTTGGTCAGACTGACACCCCCTCTTACCCGTCTCTGGCTGCGATTCCTCTGGGGGGGGGGGAATTCATTCATTTGGAGCTTGTTAACTGGCTGGCTAAGCTCATAAGAGTTTTGCAGTGCACGTATGCCACGCCAACCCCAGTAGAGTCTGCTTAGCATGGGAAACCATCTATCAGACCATGATAGGGGCCTCGAGACCTATCTCTGAGTTTTGGGACTTCACCGAAGTCTACCTCAGAGAATGGGGCTTTACAGAAACCTATCTCCAAGTTTTGGGACTTCACCGAAGTCTACCTCGGAGAATAGGGCTTCTAAGAGGCCTACTCCTGGGAAAAGGCTGGAAAAACCCCTGGGAAAAGATGTGTTTCTGTCTTTCTTCTCCTCATAAGAGTGCCTATCAATCTTTTACTGTTTCTGCTGTTCATTGTACTTACTCATTGTCAACGTTCCCTTATTCAAAGCTCTTTCTTAAGAGTGTTGACGACTCCAATATCTGATGAGTGTCTTAAAAATATGACTAACTCACCAGAGTTAAGTGCTACCCTGAAACCCCTCTTATGGAGGCTAGTAGACAAGTTATAAGCAAATATAAAAGTATTGGGGGTTTCACAAAGTCACTCCAGCAGAAGGAATTGTAAGAAATTTACAAGAAGCTGTAGGCATGGCTAGAACAGAAGGAATGTATGGCAGTTGCTGAGATAACTACTTAGGAGAAAGAACTTCCTGGTACTCTCATTTACTAAGAGACTTGCTAGATCTAGGCCTCCGTAACCTTATAATTAAGGCCTCTATAGAAATAAGGTAATGGTGAGATGGTGACAAACGTCGAAACCCATTATATTTCTTAGAGATAAGCCAGAAACAAGTGACTTTCAGGCGACCAGCTGGTGACCACCTAAGAATGAAGCCCTGCAGCAAGATTGTGTAAACTTTTGCCCTTTCAGACGACCAGCTGGTGACCATCCAAGAACAAAGCCTTGCAGCAAGATTGTGTAACCTTTTGCCCCTTTTTCTTATGAAGACTTCTGTTATAAAAGTTTGTTATCCTCTGCATTAAATTGCACTCAGCACTCAGCACTCAGCATCCACTCCTAATGTGTGTGAGTTGTCTGTTTGCCATCTCCCCATCCTATTCCAGGTTCCTCCCCTAGGTATCCTCCGTCGTCCCAACAGAACCCGGTCCGCGGCACACGTATAATGCAAGGAAGGCATAGAAAAACCATCAGCAAAAGCATTCCCAGGCCAGGAAATGTCACTACTAGTCCTTTAACCTTAGTGAAGGATGGGATAGCAGTCTTTGCCACTTCAGAGTCCAGAGGTGGGGATTGTTCTAATCCAGCTATTTGCCTGTGGGGTTGGACAAAATCTAAGCTGGAAGCATAACAAAAGGTGGTTGTTTAACAATTAAGTATGGATTCAATGCTGCTATACAAGCAATTAGTAAAAGAACAATTAAAGCAGGTAACATTAAAATAATTAACTCCTACAAAAATATTAAGCAGTCCATAGGGTGGTGATCAAAATGAAGGTCAGGCCACCAGGTCGAAGGGACAGCTTCTCTTGTGGTGCTCCTGATGATTTCTGCATTGCCAGCGTTGACCACTGCCCAGGTCACTTGTCGAGGTTGATGCAGATTCCATACGGCCGTTCACAGGATCGGGAGAGTCAGGACAGCCAACAGCTGGAGTGTCAGGACAGCTGGAGTATCGCCATCTGCTGGTTGCCCTTGGGGATGGTTAATAATTGTCTTTTTGGCTTTTGTCTTTAAAACATAAGCCTCGGCCATGGCCATTTTTTTTCCTTGTTGGTTAGCTTATTCTTGGGCATCCTCCTGTATAGAGGAAATGGGTAAAAACTTAGGTTCCTGGCAGGGATCCAAATGGGAGTGTACTCCCCTATGGGAAAAACGCATCCAAATCCCCTGCTCATAGTAACTAGGGGGTCAGGTCCTCTCCATTGTTGTGTCAGGGGGTCCTTCCACCTGACTTTCACTTGGGGCTTAGGGTTTAGTTGTCCCCAGTGCTTTTGAAATCTGGATTCAGTTGCCCCTTTTGACAAATTTAAAAACAAAGCTATCTGTAACTGTATATGGGGGCTAACTCCCCCTTTTTTGTTTTAATAATTGCTCTTTAAGACATTGATGATTTCTTTTTATAATTGCTTGGCCTTGGGGATTATAGGTAATTCCTGTAGTATGATTAATATGCCATTTGTCAAAAAACTCTGACATTGCTTTGCTAACAAAAGAGGGTCTATTATCGGTTTTAACTTGTGCTGGTAGACCCAAGGTGGCAAAGCATTGAAGAAAATGTGCTTGTGAATGTTTAGTTCTTTCTCCTGTATGTGCTGTGGCCCAGCATTCTCCTGAGTAGGTATCTATAGAGACAAAGATATATTTAAACTTATCAAAGGCCAGGAAATGAGTGACATCCGTTTGCCAGAGGACGTTAGGTTTAAGGCCTCTGGGATTTACCCCGGGGGTTGTAACGGGGTACTTTTAAGAAAGGCTGGCATGTTTTACAGGTATGTACTATCCTTTTAAGGTCCTTTACAGTAATCTGAGGAAATCTATGCTGAAGACCTCTCCAATTAATATGGGTTAAATCATGCAAACAGGTAGCCTCTTGTAATGTTAATGCTTGTGGGCCAGTAGCCAACTGGTCTGCCCACTTATTGCGTAGGGGAAAAAACCCAGGAAGTTTTGAATGCCCTCTCAAATGTTGAGTATGAATAGGGGCTCCCCGCCCTTCTAATAGGCCCTTAAGGGTAACCATAAGGGGGGAAATAGGGTTTTCATCCAGCTTAATATGTGCCTGGGGAATATGAGGGAGCAAGTTAATCATATATAGGCTATCAGAATACAAATTAAAGGGTTTTTGAATGTCCTGAAGAGCCATAATTATGGGCAGCATTTCTTTATATAGTGCTGACCCTTGACAAGGTTGAAATCTTTGTTGGCTCGGGGTCTTTTGTTGTTCCTCAAAGGCTGCATATGCAGAGCCTGCTTTACCTCTGTCAGTAAAACCATGAAGGGTGCCAGGAATAGGCGTAGGAGAAAATAGAGATGGTATTTTGAGGGGAAGCCGCCATAACATGACAGTCCATTTGGATGGCCCATAATGGCAGTCAATTTGGCCTAGAAACCCGTCCAAGGAGAGAGCAAGATGAGCATTGGCTCGAGTGAGCCACTC
Organism: Dipodomys merriami; assembly: GCF_024711535.1. Taxonomy (NCBI): domain Eukaryota; kingdom Metazoa; phylum Chordata; class Mammalia; order Rodentia; family Heteromyidae; genus Dipodomys; species Dipodomys merriami. The sequence goes on from NW_027203593.1 coordinate 37,845, forward strand.
AACGCCTGCCATCCGAAAAGGAAAAACAATGGAGTGAGGGTCGAGGCCATAATGCCTTTGGGCTTGCGTCCTTCCCTTCACAATAGCATCTGCAAGTTGGTCTGCTTGAGAATATACCCGAGGCGTGCCCCCAGGGGAGTGTGAACCCACTCTAATGGCTCCCCACTTTGAGTTAAAACTGCAGATATTAATGTGACCCCTGCAAACAACCAAAGGGAAATGGGCTCACTAATAGAATACCTCTTTAGAGAAACTTTATCCAGGGCTTTTTGGAACTGCAAAAATATTGCCCTATGGCTGTCTGTAATTGTAATAACTTCTTGTGGCGTCCTGTCTTTTAGCAGGGCAAATAAGGGCACAAGACTATCTTTAGGGACAGAAACCCATGGCAACAGCCAATTTATTTCCCCTAAAAGACTCTGAAGTTGGGTTAAGGTTAGAGTGGCCGGAATATCCAGCAAAGGCTTAAGGGGGCTGGCCTGAGTCAAGGTAAAGTGGGTCCCAAGCACCTTAAAAGGAGCTACCTTTTGAATTTTATTAAGGGCTATGGTAAAACCCCCCTTTTTTAATATGTCCAGAACCTGGGCCAGAAGGCCTTCCAGGCAGCTTGGGTCTCGGTGTCCCAGAATTATATCATCCATGTAGGCATAGACAAAGGAGTTATCTGAACCCAGCACAGGCTCTAAAAGTGTGGCCGAGTATTGTTGGCAGAAGGCCGGGCTATTGGCCATACCCTGTGGCAGCACTGTCCATTCAAACCTCCGATCAGGCTGGGAAAAATTAAGAGAAGGTATAGAGAAAGCAAACTTCTCGCAGTCATCTGGATGCAGAGGGATAGAGAAAAAACAATCTTTAATATCAATCACAACCAAGGTATATTCTGAAGGTATAGCAGGAGTCCAGGGCATGCCTTTTAGGGGCTTTCCTACTAGCTCCATCCTTTCATTTACCTTTCGTAGATCTAGGAGCATCCTCCAAGCCCCGGAGGCTTTTTGAATAACAAATACGGGTGTGTTCCAAATACTTATAGAAGGGCGATATGCCTGAGGCTTATCTGTTCCTCCACCAGAAGGTGGAGGGCTTCAAGTTTAGGTTTGGTTAATGGCCACTGGGCCACCCAGATTGGGCTTCCTGGCTTCCACCTAATGGGAGGTACTTGGGGGGCAGTGGCCTTTAGGATTGGGGGTGCACCTGAGAGGGTCCCCTATGTTCTTCCTGTTTAAGCCTTTGTGCTTTTTCTCCATCCAGGATATCATCATATGATGCTCGATGGTCTGTAGTGACCACGACATCCATTTGTCTTAGTATGTCTTGCCCTAGTAAATTGACAGTGAGGTTCTTTGCCACTAAAGGGTGTATCTTTCCCTGTTCTCCATCTGGGCTAGTCCATGTCAAAAGGGCAACCGTTTCTTTGGTCTCAGAGTTGCCCCCTACCCCCAATATCGGAGCCCCAGGTGCAAGCTTCCAGTCCAAGGGCACTACCTCCTCCCTGAGTATGGTTCGGTCTGCCCCAGTGTCAATTAAGCAGTGAAACCTCTTTCCGCCTATGAGAATACTCATTTTAGGGTGGAGTCCGTCCTCCAGGGGATAGTACAATGGGCCTGGGTCACCCCGCCATGAGGCTGCCTGGGCCTCACAGCAGAGGGGGTTCCTCCTTGAGTTAAAGGGGCTAGAGGATGCCCCTCCCCAAGTTTAAAGACTTCCCCTCTAAATCAAACTTGTATCCCTCCATGCCCCTGGGGCAGGGTGTAGGGGGTGGTTTGCTCTCAGGCCGGTTGGCGGGGGATTGTTGTAAACAGTCCCTCTTAAAGTGCCCCTCCTGCCTGCATTTAAAACAAGTCCCTCTTCCCGATAGTCTTGGGGTTCCTTGGCCCTGGGCTGCCAGCGCCTGAGTAATAGCCTCAGTCATTGCAAATGCCTGAGCCTGTAAAGCTAAAGCTAGTGATTGGGACTGGTGCTGTTGCATTCCCACATCCTGCGAGGCCACCACCCATCTGCTCAGGGAACTCTCTCTCAATCCCGAGCAGGCCATGAGGTGGTCTGCATTCATCCCTTCCCAGACCAGCAGCTTTACAAACTGATCTCGGAGGTTCCCTGCTGGCAGCTTGCGGTGAACACTCTGTTGGACTCGGTCTATGAAATCAGGTAGAGACTCACCCGGTTTTTGTCTCACTCCTGCTATGGGGGACTCAGTAGGCCCATCATCTAGTTTGTACCACGCAGCAAGTCCTGCCTGCCTCACCTGGTCACGGTACGGGCCAGGTATTGCAGCCTGTTTGACGCCGGTGGAGTAGGCTTCTCCCGTCCCTGCTAACATGGTATAAGTAATAGGTATTGCAGGTTGAGCCTGCCGGTTACTCTCTGCTCTCACTCTGCATTCCTCCTTAAAGAAAGCACACCATTTAATAAACTGAGAACTAGTAAGAACGGCTTTGGCCACATCCATCCAGTCCTTAGGGACACAAGGGTGATAGGCAATGTCTTGGAATAGGGTCTGGGCCCAGGGAGAGTTTGGGCTATCCTCCGCCACCACCTTGCAGAGCTCTTTAAGATCCTTAGCTTCCCATGGATACCATTCCAAGGGCCTGTTAGCTCCTGGTGCCAGATTGACTGGATACGCTTGGGGAAGCAAATCCTGTGGCCGAGAGTCTGGGCTCTTGGGTGGCCCTTCCTTTCCAGGGCTCTTTGGTGGCCCTTCCTTTCCAGAGGAGGTCTCCGAGGAGGTTACTTCCCCGGCCCTCGGCCCCTCCATAGAAGGCTGGTAGGGGTCTGGGTCTTGCAAGTCCCTCTCACAGGTCTGTAGGGCACCATACCTCCCCTCCAATCAGGAGAATAGGGAGGGGGCCTAGGACCGTCAGTATCAGCTGGGTCAGAGGGGGTAATTTTTACCCTCGTTTTGACTTCTACTGTGCACGTCTCAGTGCGTTCTCGATTGGATTTGACCCTTTCCTTTTCCTTCTCACTTCCCAAGTCCTCCTGTACCCCTTCTAGGCCTAATGTTGCCTCTTCCTTCTCCTTCTGTGATATAGCATTACCCATATTTAGGGTTTCACTTACCCCAAGAGACCGCTTAGCCTCGGCTGGTATCTTTTCCTTTCGTGCCCCACGTTGGGCGCCAGATGTTGGGTCTTCGTCCGTCCCACACAAGACAGACGGGGTCCGAGGAAAGGTAAGTGCAGCGCTTGCCCGTTCCCTAGCCTCCCTCAGCCCAGGAGACAATCAGACACAGCAGGGAGCCAAATCCAGCAGGTAGAAAAACTCGTTTATTAACAGTGAGCAGCCCCTTTTAAAGACAAAAAGGGTGGGTGGTATGGTAAGGGAGGAAGAGGAACCAATCACTGTCAAGGTCACACCCTATCATTCACCTGAGCCTTCATGGGCTGGTTAGGCACTGATCGGCAGGTCAATTGCGGTCTGCCCACTCTACTCTCTCCCAGAGCCATCTTGGCTGGCCATGTGCTCTACAGTAAATTAGGTTCTGTCCACTCAACCCCCTCCCAGCTCCATCTTTGCTGCCCATGTGCTCCACACTTACCTGGACCCTATTGGGCCTGCCAGTCCCCGAGGTCAGATCCTAGCACTGCCAAAAGATGAATCCTGATGTGAGAAGCCAATCGTTGCATCTGTTTTTCTGTCCTGTGAAAGTACTGGGTCTCAGCTAGGATGCAGTATGCTATATACGCAACTCTATATTCATGGGAATCAGTTGCCATCCATGTCAGCACAGTTATAGCTGTCATCATATGTAATAAAATACAAAATGGGCATCCATGACTAAGACACACAATAAAAATAATAACTACACTGAATGCATGATGCATTCCACATCTCTATGTAAAGAGAAATCTTATGTGTAAAGCAGGTGAGCATAGGATTTTTGACAGTGCTGGGGCTTTAGTTCAGGCCCTAGGACTAGGCCTGACCTTGTAGTCTTCAAGGATGGTGAGCTTCACCTTGCCCCACAGTGCAACAATGTTACCCAGACTTGAGTTAGAATCTCAGAGGTGGCAGAAAAATGGTGAGAATTCTGAGCCAGGGTGTGTTGTTGTTGTTGTTATTATTATTATTATTATTATTATTATTGCCAAGCATGGGATTTGAACTCAGTTCATGACAACTCTGCCTCAGCTTCGATCACCTTAGGCTGGCGGGCTCCCATGGACCTGAGATCCTAGGCTCTGAAGTTTGCAGGAACAAATGACAGAAAAATGACAGAAAAAATGTCACAGGATAGATTTTTTTATATTTATATTTTATATTTTCTTCTTTGCACGGTGACCATCCTGGGTCTGAATTACACGGCTGCAAAGGCTACTTCACCTTGCATTGGTGAAGGCTAATGGGCTATCAGGGAAGAAATAGGCTCATGTGGCAACATAGGCCCTGAGCTTGAATCTTGGTCCTGACACCTACCAATGGGGGGAGATTCCAAGATATTTGTTCCTATGCATGGGAATAACAATGAAATGTTAGCAAACTCATGATTGAATGAGAAGTTTCTGCATGTATTGGTCTAGTCCAAAATTATAATGATCCTTGGACAATGATTCATCTTAATGAATGGTTTATTAAGCATGAAAAGAATACTATTCCTTAAATGGTGGCATAATAAATACCTAAGAGGTAGTAGGAATGTAGTTGATGTCATTGAATCCTAGGTAGATGTCTCTGGCACTCTGTACAAATATATATTTATTGGTGTTCTACCACCTGTCTACCCATGTATGGCCATTTTGATCACCCCTGTAGCTCAATCTCAGGGTCTGGAAATTCCCTGGCAGCTTCATTGGCTAGAGGTTGCTGTGTTGACACACCCATTCAGGGTCTGAATTGGGTCTGCCAGTACCTGAGTTCAGATCCCAGCACTGCAAACAATTGGATCATGGAGTATGAAGCTGAGTGTGATACCTGTTTTCCTTTTCTCTGAGAGTCCTGGGTGTCAGACATGATGGAGAACACATCGACAAATCTAGATATTATGTGATGGGTTGTCATCAATATCATAAATGTAATATGTATCATCACAGTCAATAAAAAATCTCATATCTAAAATATACTTGGAATTCAAAAAATTAAATCCCCCAACAACAAAGCCTCAAAGAAATAACTGCCCAATAAATAAGTGGGCTAAAGACTTGAAGATAAATTTCTCTGAAGAGGAAAGAAGCATGGCCAATAGACACATGAAAAAATGCTCAACCTCCATAGCCATAAAAGAAATGCAAATCAAAACAACATTGAGATACCACCTCACCCCAGTTAGAATGGCTATAATCAAGAACTCTAATAACAAAAGATGCTGGAGAGGATGTGGACAGAAGGGAACCTTACTACATTGTTGATGGGAGTGTAAACTTGTTCAACCACTTTGGAAAGTAGTATGGAGGTTCCTCAAAAGACTCCACATAGAACTCCCCTATGACCCAGCAATCCCACTTTTGGGCATTTACCCAAATGTTTACAAACAAAACCACACTAAAGCTACCAGCACGACTATGTTTATTGCAGCACTATTTACTATAGCTAAGATATGGAACCAACCCAGATGCCCTTCAGTAGATGAATGGATCAAGAAAATGTGGTATATATACACAATAGAATTCTATGCCTCCATCAGAAAGAATGACATTGCCTCATTTATTAGGAAATGGAAAGACTTGGAAAAAATTATATTAAGTGAAGTAAGCCAGGTCCAAAGAAATATAGGTCCCATTGTTGCCCTTATTTTTAATATCTAGTGTATGTCTGAATCAAGCAGAAAAGTTCAGATAAGGTGGTGATAGGGAAATGAACCCATTGTTTCCCTTATTTGTAATATCCTGTGTATGTCTGAGTCAAGCAGAAAAGGACAGATAAGGTGGTGATAGGGAAATGAACCCTAAGATATGTACTCAAATGTGTTTTTTTTTTCTTTCTTGAGATTGTTTCTAACACATTTATAAGATTATTTCTTTGTTGCTTTGTATGTCCCTTCCCAACAGTATAAATCCTGCTTTCACTGTATTTGATGTAGGTATAATTTGTGGAGGGGAAGGGGAAAAACAAATCGTTTAAATAGGGATACAGGAGGACCCATTGCAAAACTGAGATGTACAAGTCATTATGTCGAAAATGAACTTTAAAACTTTGGTGCAGCAGAGGTGGGGGGGGAGGGGGGAAGCGGGGAGGATTGTGGGGGGGCTGGGAGGAGGATGGGAAGGGATGGGAAGGGGAAACAAAGGAGGAGGCTACAATGCTTGATAAGAAATGTACTCATTATCTTGCCCATGTAATTGTAACCCCTCTGTACAGTATTTGCAAAATAAAAAATGGAAAATAAATGAATAAAACAAAAATGCAGTAAATAACCACAACAAACAGGATATGGACTGACCATTTATACATAAGTACAAATCCTACCTTTATAATGTATATAAATAGAATGTTTCCTGGGTGGGTACTTGAATTCAAGCCTAGGGACCAGGCCTTACTTTCTTGTCTTCAAGCATGGTGAGCTTCCCCTTCATCCACAGTGCTTCAGAGTTACCCAGGCCTTAAGTTCAAATTCAAAGGTAGGAGAAAAGGCGTGAATTCCAATCCAGGGAGCTATATATATATATATATATATTGCTTTTTTTGCCAAACACGGTCTTGAACTCAGGTCATGGCAACCGTGCCTCAGCTTTCATCACCATAGTCTGGGGTGCTGCCGCTGGAAACACAGCCTATCCTGAGATCCTAGAACTTCAGGCCTTGTGCGGGGGTTGGGGGGGTGGGGGTGAGGAATGCACAGAAAAAAAGTGGCGGGATGGCATTTTTACATTTTCTTCCTTTCCACCGTGGTCATCTGGGTCTGAATGATCCGGCTCCAAAGGATACTTCACCTTGCATTGCTGAAGGCTTGCCGGCTACTGGGGAAGCCATAATCCTGAACAATGATTAGCCAGGCCTCTTTCCTGGCGACCAATGGGACATTAGATGTCCCTTGAGTTTGGGCCAACTCCCTGCAGCCTCTGCCTTACCCTACCTCCAGTTTAACCTTCCCGTTGCCCTACAGATGGAGGCCTGAGAGAAAGCCACTTGGCCACCTATTTCTGGTGGCTGCCAAGGCTTTTGAGAGTCAGTATGTCACATAGAGAGTCATCATCCGCCACATTCTCAGATCTCAGCTTCCTGAGTAGCTAGGATAACAAGCATGAGCCACCAGTGCCCAGTATGTGATGCCTTTTGAAGGCATCTTGGTGAGTCTGTAAAGGAGCCCCAAAGGGCCTGGATAGACCATGACCCAATCAAGGAGCTGGGAGGGGGGAAGGTTGACCTTCTAGCCATTCTGTTCCCCCAAAATTGAAGATGCCAGGTGATGTTGTATGCAACAAACACCTAGGCCAGCAGCCACCAGGCTTAGTGGGGGAAAAATAGAGAATACCCAAAGACTGTAGTGTTGAAATCTCTGATTTTGCATGCATGTTGTGTGTGTGTGTGTGTGTGTGTGTGTGTGTGTGTGTGTGTGTGTGTGTGTGAGAGAGAGAGAGAGAGAGAGAGAGAGAGAGAGAGAGAGACAGACAGACAGAGAGAGACAGAGACAGAGACAGAGAGAGAGAGAGAGAGAGGCAGAGAGAGAGAGAGAGAGAGAGAGAGAGAGAGAGAGAGAGAACTCAGGGCCTAGGCTCTATCCCTCTATCCCTGAGTTTTCTTGCTCAAGGCTAGTGCTGTGCCACTTGAGCCACAGCCCCACTTGCTTTTTGATGGTTTATTGTAGGTAAGAGTCTCAAGGACTTTCCTCTCCAGGGTGGCTTTGAATCATAATGGGGGCCCCAGGGAAGCAAGAGTAAACACAACTCACAAGTACTATCCCTATGGTGGGCTTCTCTTGCCCCCTGGTGGCCACACGCGGAACATGCAGCCTGGTGCCATTATCCCCTAGAGTTCAATTTGGGGCAGTGACCAGGGCCAAGCTGACTTTTGCTCACCCTGATTGCTGATGCCAGAGCAGGTCTGTTCAACCCTAGGCCAAGAGAGCTCCAGGAAGCCCAGCTTTCCAGGTTCACAAGGAAGGAAGAGGTCAGCTCCAGGCTGAGCTAAGAGCCTTTTCTCACGGATACCCCAACTTGGCCTTACTTATCACCATAAGACCTATAACTCCAAATAAACAAAATTGGAGCTATGCCTTCAAGTGGTAGAGCTCTAGCATTGAACCAAAGAGGTCAGAGACAGAGCACTCAAGCTTTGAGTTCAAGACCCCCAGCTGACCTTACCCCATAAAACATAGGCTGTCTAAATGTGAACTAGTAGGATTTGTGCAGTGTTTCTGAAGAATGGTGATACTGAAGAAAGCACCCTAATTCTGATGACAGCTGAACTTGTGACATACAGCTATGTGCTGAGTCCTTCACAGGGCGCTATTTGCTGGGTCCTTCCCACATGGGTGTTTTGTGCTGAGTCCTCAAGGTGCTGTTTGGTGAGTCATCCCAAAGGGTGTTATGTGCTGAGTCCCTGAGAAGAGTGGGCCGTCTAGGGTTTTTCAAAGGGTGCTGTGTGATGAATCCATTACACAACGCACTGCATGCTGAGTCCTTCAAAAGGGGTGGTGTGCTAATACATCCCAAAGGCTCCTGCTATGTTCTGAGCCCTTGAGAAGAGAGGGATGAGGTGTTTTTGGAGTGCTGTGTGCTGAGTCCTTTACACAGGGTGCTCTGTACTGTCCTTCAAATGGTGCTGTGTGCTGAGAGCTTCCACAGTGTGGTATGTGCTGAGTCCTTCAAAATTGTTCTGTGTGCTGAGTTTTTTGAAGGATGCTGTGCACTGGGTGTTTTACACAGCGTGCTTCAACACAGGGTGTGATGAGTCCCTGGGAAAGAGTGCTATGTGCTGAGTTTTTCAAAGTATGCCATGCACTGAGTCCTTTACCTTGGGGGCTATGGACTCCCTCCTTCAAAGGGTGCTGTGTGCTGAGTAGTCTACACAGGATACTACATGCTGATTCCTTCAAAGGGAGCTATGTGCTGAGTCATTTACACAGGGTGCTTTGTGTTGATTTTGGAAGAGTGCTGTGTGTTGAGTCATTCCAAAGGGTGCTATGTTCTGAGTCCTTGAGTGGTGGTTATCCCCAACACACACACACACACACAAACACAAACACAAATACACAAACGAGTGTCACCATGCACCTGTTTGGTGTGTGGAGTGGAGGGGGATGGAGGGGTGGGGCTGAGGGGAGATTGGATCCATTGAGCAGGTACTGGGGATGGGGGCTAGTGCTTAGCTGAGGTAAGGCTGCAATTGCCATGGTCTAGAAGCCTCAGGGCCCAGTCAGGGCTGCAATTGTGGCCAGGGGTGGGGGACGGGGCCCAGAGGAGGAGGGGGTGGGGCCCAGGAGTGCACTTTATTGGCAGCAATGGCCAGGAGCCCAAGGGGGCAGGGGTCTGTGCTCTAAAGGGGCGGGGTGGCCCAGGAGAGGAGTGTGGGTCCAAGAGAGTGCTGGGAGAAATGCGAGCTTGAGCACAAGCACTAATGGAAACTGCTTCAGTGGCTGGCGGCTGCTCCAATCATAGCGTGGGTCCTGGCTGGGAGTGCAGAGCATGCGGAGCCTACAAGGCAGGCACATCGCCACTCGCAGCCCCTCGGAGACGCCCAGCCATGGTGGCCCTGAATCTGAGGTCCTGGTGCGGGGAGCACGGCAGAGGCAGTGGCTGCTGAGGCAGCGGCAGCCACAGGTTAGGAGGCCACTGAGGCTGTGGTGGTAGTTGAGGAGGAACAGAGTCTGTGCGCAGCCCCACCACTAGCCCGCGCTGCTTTTCAAACATGGCCCTGCTGGCTCGGACCCGCCGAGCTGGTGCACCCCTGGCCTGCTTGTGCCCCTGACTTGATTCCAGCCATCGGCCCTCAGACTCCCGGCCTGTACCCGGAGTCCCAGCCTACAGCTTCTCGCAGCAGCTCACGTGAGTGGCCGACCTGCACTCCCGTATTCCACGACCCCCCCTGTAAACCCCGTCCCCCAATCTACCCTTCCTCCCCACTCTCTCGGACCTGGACCCTTGCCTCTCCCCTCCCAGTCCAGTCCTGCCTGCGCCTCCCCCATGCACCATAGTATGTCATGCCTCTGCCAAAAATGCACCCCAAGGGTGGGGTTTGGAGGTGGGTGTCCACCCAGGTATCCCACTCTCATCCCTATTGGCCAGTGTCCCGGAAAAGGGGAGCTGCAGGGATGGGTGAGGAGAGGGCATCACAGAGCCCCAGGCCTGGAGCAGTGGGAGCCACACAGCCTTTCATCTGCATCCTTTCTCTCCCTGGTGGGAACCTGGGGGCTTTAGTCAGAGGTGGGGAGCAGCACCCCACATCTGCCTTCTTAGGTCTTTTCCTTTTTGCTGGGGAGGGGGGTGTTGGATACAGAAGATAGGCCCCCCTTGCTGTGTGAGCCCTTGTCTTCTGTGCTCAGTTACCCTTTCACCTGAGGACATTCCCAGAAGAGCCCACTAGAGAGGTGAGGGCACTGGGGTCAAATAGAAGGTGGATATTTGGGAGAAAAACACACCCCCTCTGACACACATACAACTGGCCTGTACCCCCAACCCCAGCTGTCAACAGTTCTGACTGGGTGATCACATTTCCCAGTTCTGCCAGCTTCTTCTAGTGCTCCCAGTCCATCTGGTCTCCTTGTCCTCCCCAAGAATCTGCCAAGTCTCCCAGAAGTATGTAGGCTGGAAGTAGGGAGTCCATCCATGTCTATAGCCTTTAGGACCCCATTAAAGTCCCCAACAACGCCCCCACCCCAGGTCAGATACCTCTCTGGAGGCACCATGACCCCCTGCTTTGTTTTCTGTCCAGGCTCTGAGGAGCCACATGTCTCAGGACTCCTTCACCCAGAGTCCTAGCTTAGGGTTTTGGTGAATGGGGAGTGAAGGCTGGTTGTTCCCAAGGGGAAGGGTCTGGCCCTGGAGAAAGGGGGAGGCAGGGTAGTTCTACATTATTAGAGCATTATTCCCCTTGGGTGGTTGCCCCTGGTTCTGACAAGGGAACCCCAGTGCTTGAGCTGGTATATTGCCTAGATGAGAAACCAACAAATTCAGGAGAGGCACTGCTCTGAGTCTGTGTGTATGAGAGACAGAGAGAGAGAGAGAGAGAGAGAGAGAGAGAGAGAGAGAGAGAGAGAGAGAGAGAGACAGAGACAGAGACAGAGACAGAGACAGAGACAGAGAGAGACAGAGAGAGAGAGATCATCTTTCTCATTGTACAATCAGCATGTCTAAAAAGAGCAAAAGCATTTTTTTTGGGGGGGGTTCTGGTTGTGGGATCTGAACTCTGGGCCTGTGCCCTGTCCCTCAGGTCTTGAGCTCAAGCTAGCACTTTACCACTTGAGCCACAGCACCACTTCCGACTTTTTCTTTTTGCTTACGTGGTGCTGAGGAATCGAACTCAGGGCCTCGTACATGCAAGGAAAGCGCTCTACCACACAGTCACCTTTCTAGCCCAAGCGAAAGCATTTTATTTTTGGGCATGTGTGTATTTGTTGTTCTTTTTTCATTTATGCCCACTATGAGCCCAGCCACAATTTTAGTTTTCTCTTTCACAGTGTCATGGCTCCTTTAGAGAAGGTTTCAATAGATATTCCTTCCCACCACTTTCTCCCCCTTTCCTACAGCCCAAAGTAACTGCTGGGCCTACGTGGGTCTCTTCTAGGAGGCCTGTGTGAACCGCAGACCAGCGTGGATACCTGCCCTTCTGTCTTTAGCCAGAAGGCTCATGAGGCTACTGTGACCACAGCCACACTCTTCCAGCCAGAGAGTCTGCTCTCATGTGTATAGTTGGAGCTAATTCAAAGTTGGGAATGTGTCTGCCAAACATAAATAGGGAAGGAGATAGGGGGAGTAGGACAGGGGCTGTGAAGCTACGAGGGTCTAGAAAGTGATGAACGGTGTGACATGGCAGATGGTTCACCACGACCGAGGATGAGAGGGGAATCTTACCCAAGGCATTGATGGTGTCCGTGGGCATCAGAGCAGGGGGCGTTGGGCTGCCAATGTTGGCATGGATTTCCTCCCAGGGCAGTGCACTGGTGGGCAGTCCTCCCTGGAGTCCTGCAGACTCCAATCTGTGTCCCTCCTGAGCTGTTTCCAGCTGGGCAATGGTAGGCAAGTGTGTTCCCCCTGCTGGAGCCTGCTTGGGATCAGGACATGGCAGTTAGCTAAGGCTCTCTGAATGCCATTTTCTGTAACCTGCTGTAGGCTGTCTGGAAGGAAAAGGGGACTACTGATTTTGGAACTCATTAAGTTTGATTGGGACAAGTGAAATGCCAGCTTTTCCAGGTTTTTTTCTTGAAGCTGGCAATTTTTACTAATGCCGGGGATTCTGGGTCAAATTAGATGGACCTTTCAGCCACCAAACAATGACTTTCAAAGCAGCACAGGCAGAGTTTCCGAGCCAGATGGTTTCCTGCTACGAACGTCGTGCCTTGACTAACTTTCTCCAGCAGCTGCTGATTATCCCCCGGCTATCTCTAGGGTGACCACCACATTTGAGGATGTCTTGGGGAGCAGAGATTGTGACCTCACCATCCACAGCCAGCCAGCTGAGAGCAGAGAATTCCCAGCACCTGCACTGGAATCTGGGAGATTCAGAGACCTAGGATGCCTCAAGGATCCTTTCTCTGCAACATGAAACTTGGGAGCCGGATATAGTGGACCATCCTGTCTGCCCCAGGGAGTGGAGAGGAGGTCCCTTGAGCCTGGTGTTTACTTCTCAGCAACCTTGTTCACACCTGAGTGGGGAATGGAGTGCCACAGAGCTGGTCAGTGGCTGGACAGAGATCTTTAAGAAGATAAGCATCCCAGAGGCCCTGGAATCCAGGGAGGACATCATGGCTCATGTCCTTGGAACCAAAACAGTTAAGTGCGGTGGCACCAGGAAGGTGGGAAGAGGGAGGAGGAAGAACTGTTGGAGAGCTACATCAGGCTTTGCCCCCACCCAGGATGCTTACCTGAATTAGACGGGACTTTTCTGTAGTATTGTCATAGACAGATGCTCATTTATTTATCCAACAAACCGTTATAGTGTGTGCCAAGCCTGGGGGGAGGGGGATCATACAGGATGAAAGGTTCCAGTGCTGGTTCCACAGCACATGAAGAAATCTTGGTTTGAGCTGGATACCATTGCTTCACTCCTGTCATCCTCGCTACTAAGGAGGCTGAGATGGGAGGATTGAGGCTTAAAGCCCATACAGGAAATCCTATAAGACTCTTATCTCCAACTAACTACCAAAAAGAAAATGCCAGAAGTGGATGAGTGGCTCAAGCCATAGACTGTTGGCCTTGAGTAAAATGGCTCATGGACAATACCCAGTCTCTGATTTTAATGCCCAGGAGTGACACGAATAGAGTAAAGAGAAAGGAGTTAAGGATGGAGGGAGAAAAGGAGGAAAGGAAGGAAGAAGGGATCATGCAGGCCTTGGTTTGGAGTTCTTGGATCAAGGGAGCCAACCATTCACAATCTCTGTGGGGACATTTTCAGAGCCTAAAGCCAGTATGTAGGAGCAAGCCACTGTTCCCTCAGCAACTTCATGGCATCCAGGATCTGAGTGGTTGCTTACTGCAGAGGGAAACAGCCTGGGGTAGACCCTAGTGCCCAGGGTGGGCCATGGAGTTTCAATCTCCCCTGGCTCACTGAGTTTATTTTCTGATCAGATAAGAAGAAAGTGTCCAAAGGCTAGGGAGGATAGGAGAGGGAGTGTCCAAAGGGGGGTGGCAAGGGATAAGCAGGAAGATGAAGAGGGAGGACAATCTCAGATCAGGTGTGTCAGGCCATTGAAGCCATGACCTCACCTGATAACCTAGACCATTAGTGATAGAGCTTTCGACCCAGCCACATGGCTATTAAAAGTCCTGGCACTCTGAGTTCACCGTTGACGACCTTGCTGTCATCCACTGCAGTATGCCTGTGCAGTACATCCTTGGGGACTGGAATTTTTGCTGGGTCAATCTTAAGATGACACCCCCAGAGCTCATTCCTTGATCAGAGACAGAGGTATCCAGGCCACTGGCACAGGACAGCCTGTGAGGGCAGGAGTCAGATCCGTGTTGCCCCCAGACTTCTTCTAGGGGATTCTAGGGCCCCGTGACTGCCATTCTCAGAGGTAGAGGTGGGTCTCCTTGCTGGCTCAGCCTTTAGTCTAGAGGGCATATGTGGAATTTAGAGAAGGTCGACTGAAGGTCGAGGCTGGTGAGAAAACCAGAGGCACTGGGCTCTGAGCAGGGTTGTTTCTTTGAGGATACTCAAACCCAGGAATATTGCTGAGATGGATCAGCCCTTTTCTCCTTCCCAAGAGAGAGGGACCTAGAGCCCTCCAGTCTGCATTCCTTGGCTGAGAAATTCATTCATTCCTATATCCTTTTGTTGGATAACTAGATCTCACCTGACTGCCCAGTGTCAAGGCAGGACAGTGAGAGTTCTTGAGTCCTTGATGAGGTCACGGGATTCTCAGTATGAGATTGTACTTGAATGTCCTGAATTGGTGCATGGTCAGTCCCATTTAACACTGCCATGACCTAGGACATAGAATCTAGAGACACAGAGCAGGATGGTGTCTATTCTGTGAGTCTGGAGTATTATGTGTGAGCTTTGAGCTCCCGTGTGCTCACCTTCTTCCCTTTTTTGAGTGGGTCTATGCTAGAAAAAGCTTAAAACTAGGGCCTGGGTCCCATCCCTTGTTTTATGCTCAAAGCTAGCACTCTACCATTTGAGCCAGAGCTCCACTTGCAATGTTTTTGGGTGTTTAATTGGAGATAAGAGTTCTCAATGACTTTGCTGCCAAGAGTGGCATTCAATTGCAATCATCAGATCTCAGTCTCCTGAGGGGATAGAATGACAGGCATGGAAAAGCATCTTTGGCTGGGTGCCAGTGGCTCATGGCTGTCATCCTAAGTACTCAGGAGCTGAATCTTAGGATCATGAGTAAAATCCAGCTTGGGCAGGAAAGACCCTCAACTCTTGTCTCCAATAAAGCACCAGAAAACCGGAAGTGGTGCTGTGGCTCAAGTAGTAGAGTGCTGGACTTGAGCCGAAGAGCTCAGGGATAGCACCCAGGCCCAGAGTTCAAGCCCCACAACCAACAAAAAGAAAAAAAGTAAAACATCTTTGCCTGAAAAGGATGGTGGAGGTGTGTTTGTGTGCGTGTGTCATCACTTTAGATGGATTGTCCCAACTCTTAGTTCACGGCAGCCGATTCTTCACCACAGGTGAAGCTCTGGGTTGGATGTCGACCATCAGCCCTCAGTCTCCTCACGGGACAGTTGTGAGGAAATAAGGAGGGATATTCGGAGCAGTGCCAGGCACAGAGGGAGCAGGTGTCAGATACAGTTCTCAACAATTCTGTGATTATATGACAGGAAGTTACCAGAAAGGACTCAGATGGGGTCTGTTTTTAATAGTGCCACAGGTGTGGGAATATGAAACAAAACATGTCTGTATTTCATCATTACCCTATTCCCATGAGGAAGGGGATCCTTCACTGTATTCAGTCTTGCAGCTGGGGAAAATGAGTCATAGTGAAGACAGGTGAACTACTCATGACCTCCAGCTGACAGGAAGCTTGGCCTGATTTACCTGCCATGCTTCCTAGGACAGTGGGTGTTATTCAGTCCACTTCTTGTCGTGCAAAGTCCACTTCTTGTCATTTGTGGGGTTTGAATTCTGGATCTGGATGCTGTCCCTGAGCTCCTCAGATCAAGGCTAGCGCTCTACCACATGAGCCACCGAATCACTTCCGGTTTTCTGTTGGTTCTTTGAGGATAAGTGTCTCACAGATCTTCCTGCCAGGGCCAGCTATGAGCCATGATCTTCACATCTCAGCCTCCTGTGTAGGTAGGATTATAGGCCTGAGCCACTGGCACCTGGCTTAAATGTAATTCTGGTACTCTCTCTCTCTCTCTCTCTCTCTCTCCCTCTCCCTCTATCTTCCCCTCCCCCCTCTCTCTCCCTCTCCTTCTCTTTCTCTCTCTCCCTCTCTCTTTCTCTCTCTCAGGAACTGGTTGAATGTGTGCTGGAGGAGGTAGCCCAGCATCCCCATGTGGCTGGAACCCACAGTGACCCTCTCATTCTGGGGGTGGGCTGTGATTCAGGAGTTGTTTTGCTCAGCCTGTTGAACCAGCTTCATGAGGTAAGCCCCTCCATGCCCCGGCTAGACCATGACAGTTATTCATTGTCTATCTCATGAGTCATTCCCCACATCCCTCTGCTACACCATTGAAGGAAAATGCATGAGAAGGTGTCAACTTGTCCCCCTGCCCAGCACAATCCCGGGCCTCTGACCTATACCACCACTTATCTGACAAGACCCTGGCTATAAGACAATAAAAACACTCTGTGTGTACTACCCTTTGCTGGAGAGTGTCATTTTGGTTAGGGGGGAGGGGTTCAGAGGAAATACCCCAGACCTGACACCTTCCAGGGGACATTTGTTCTTGTGACAGAGCCAAGTCATTGCTGTGGATAAGGATAAAGCCTCCATCAGACTGACCCAGAACAATGCTCAAAGATAGGTAGGCTGTTGAAGTATCAAACCCACTCATGTCTGCTTCCTACTCCCACAAAGGAGGTGTAGTGTGGGTGGCCCGGCCCTGGGCCTAAGGGATTATAAATGGATGGTGGCAGTCAGGAGCTCATGGCTCCGACCCATCATCCTGGCTCTTTGGGAGGCTGAGGTCTGATGGTTGTGACTCAGAGCAGCCCGGGCAAGAAAGTCCATGAGATTCTTATCTCCCATAAACCACCTCCCTCTCCAAACCCACACATAATCCAGATGTGCTGTGTCTCAAGTGGTAGAGCCTCAGCCGTGAACAAAAGAAGCTCAGGGATAACACGCAGGCCTTGAATCCAAGTCCTAGGACTAACACAATCATAAAATAAATGAACAGTGTACACCTTTTATCTGACTACGAAGAAAGGTGCATACAGTCTTCTGCTGGTACTTGTAGCCATAGGTAAGGAGCTCCCCTTGTTGTTCCCCTAAACCTCTCCTTTTCTCCTTTATCTGTCCAGGCTTAGGCTGCAGGACAGAATTTCGATCATCCCCCTGGATGTGACCTTAGGTACCCTGCCCCCCCCTTCCTTGGGGTCAGGATCCTGGATGCACTCCCTACTAGGAGGATGAGGCACCGCAGAGATGAGGGTAGGTATTCTGGACACTTTTACACACACACACACACATATACACACACACATACAAACACATACGAACACACAAACACCCCTAAGCCAACTCAGACTAGCCTTTTTCAAAGACACTTTATCTCCTTGGATTAACTGACCTAGGAGAGAGTTTTGATCCCCTGTAACTGATTATTTTAAATTGGGCTTGCTACTTAACAGGAGATAAACAGGAGCAAAACAAAAAGCCTTTGGTGCCCATCACCTGAGGCTCAGGCTCATGCCTGTCATCCTGGCTACTCAGGAGGCTGAGATCTGAGGATCACAGCTTGAAGCCAGCCATAAGCTGGAAAGCCCGTGGGACTCTACTTTCCATGGAACCACCAAAAAGCTAGAAGTGCAGCTGTGGCTCAAGTAGTAGAGCACCAGCCTTGAACAATAAAACTCAGAGAGACAGCTCCCAGATCCTCAGCTCAAGCCCACATGGAGAAATGGCCCCATCTTATGGCCCACAGATTGCCCTGGCCACGAGCCCCCACTCATGGAGTGTGATACAACACCTGTCCCTGGGTGGTGTATCAGGGCCTTCAGAAATCCAGTGATGGAATCCACGCCTTTCCCTTCGTGCACTATCTACCCACACTGGCTGGAAGGCAGAGCCTGACAAGGCTGGCAGCTCTGCCAAGGTGAT
Organism: Dipodomys merriami; assembly: GCF_024711535.1. Taxonomy (NCBI): domain Eukaryota; kingdom Metazoa; phylum Chordata; class Mammalia; order Rodentia; family Heteromyidae; genus Dipodomys; species Dipodomys merriami. The sequence goes on from NW_027203593.1 coordinate 55,651, forward strand.
CAGAATGGTCTTCTTGGAGGCAGCACTTGAAAAGGGGGTCTCACTTAACAAGGAGGATCTGCCCGGAAGCACAGAGAGCAAAAGTGCTGAAAATGATGGACAACACAGCAGAGCATGCTCATTTCCAGCCAGGGCTGCTGGTGAGAGACTCGGTATAGATGTGTGACTTGGTATAGATGTGTGAGACTGTCCCGAGATAAGTCTGAGGGGTCATAGAAGAATAGCTATCCAGGGCCGGGATTGTATCTTAGAAGTAGAGGGCTCACCTAGCACGCAGGAAAGCACAGGTTGGATTCCAAGGTCCTGCATACACAGAAAAAGCTGGAAGTGGCACCACGGCTCAGGTGAAAGAGCACTCCCCTTGAGACAAAGAAAGTCGGGGACATCGCTGGGCCCCAATGTCAGGCCCCAGGGCTGTCACCATAAAACAGTTCTCTCAGGGACCTTGGTGACAGGTGGATGGCTATGCCCTGAAGCTCTCAGTAGATCCATCTGTGCTTTGTGTCTCCTTCGACAGAGGGGAGATGGATACTCCTTTTGCCCTGGGCACCCCTGGGCCCGGTTATCAGCAACCCTCCCAAGGTCTTCCACCGGGACATGGAGCAGATGGCCCTAGAAATCCTCAGGTATCGGTTGGTTGGGGCAGGAGGATATAGGGCAGGCCCCAGAACTCCTTGTGGGTCTGATCTGCCCTGGAAGACCAGGCAATCAGGAGGAGGCAGATGGGAGCTTAGAGAGGGCTAGTGATGTGAGGGGGCCCTTTAATCCCCATGGCCCCACCCAGATTCTGAGCCTTCCTTTGCTGTCCCTGAGGGAGGTAGAGGGGTGTCTAGGTGGTAGCTTCTAGGAGGAGTAGGTGGAAATTCTGAAGGGCTAGACACCTTAAGCCAGTCGCTCACCCCTCTTCTCCCACACCTGTCATCCTGGCCACTCGGGAGGCTGAGATCCAGAGGATCTCATTTCCCAACCCAGGCAAGAAAGTACCATGAGAGGCTCATCTCCAATCCAACTGGAAGTGGCACTGTGGCTCAAGTGGTAGAGTACTGGCCTTGAAGAAAAATCGACCTCAGGGACAGTATCCAAGCCCTGAGTTCAAGCCCCTCAACCAAGAAAGAAGAAAAATAAAAGAAAACAAAAAAAAAAACAGGAAAGAAAGAAAGGCATCCATTCCTTGCTTGCAAGAGATGTTGAAGCAGTGGGGTTGCTATGGTTGGGAGACCAGATGCTGGCCTCCCTGGGTTTGCTCCAGTATGAAGCTGTAACAGGGTGGGTGGTGCCTTACCAAGAACTCCAGAGGTTGTGGCCTGTGGCAGGCAGGGAGTGGGTGAATGGGAGCAGGCGTGGGATGGCAGTGTCAATTATATGCTCTCCATTCATGGTTTTGGATGCTGGTGACAAAGTCTGAAGTGTAGGGTTACATGTGGTTTATGTCTTGATGAGTTGGGTTTTCTCTTGGTATTAGAAGGTGGCTGAAGCCGGTCGTTGCCCGTGGCTCACAACTGTCATCCCAGCTACTCAGGAGGCTGAGATCTGAGGATCATGGTTCAAAGCCAGCTTGGGCAGGAAAATGTGTTTGGCTTTATCTCCAGTGAACCACTAGAAAGCCAGAAGTGGTACTGTGGCTTCAGTGGTAGAGCGCCCACCTGCAGCTCAAGAGCTAAGGGACTGCGTGCAGGCCCAGAGTTCAAACCCCATGACTGACAACCAAAAATAATGTAGCTGAGTTTTCTGCATAGTGGTATGTACATTTAGGAAATACCAAGATGTGTTATGAGCCATTCCAGATGTGTGAGATGTCCTGAGTTTTGTCTACACTTGGTCTGAGGATGGTAGTGCCATCTTCTTGGGTGTGGGATGTTCAGGGTGCTCAGGGACTGCTGAGGCCTTGGGCTGTGTGTGTGTTTGTGTGTGTATTTTTCCTTCGTCTCTCTCTGTCTCCTTCCTGGGTGCCTGTCTGCCTCTTTCTGACCTTGAATGGTGCCCCTCCTCCACACTGACCTTGCCCTTTAGCCCCCTATCAGGGTCTACAATGAGTCCTAAATTGCCAGAGGCCTGCATTCCAGTTTTTCTTTGGGGCCCAAGTCCGGCCTGTCCAAATCTTTGGGCACCTCCAGGGGATTCTGGATTCTGGATCAGCATGGCCAGCTAGCATAGGGTCTCTCCTGCCTCTGGGAGGCCTCAGTCATGCGATGTCTTGCCTTTTCCTCAGCTGGGTCTCTGGCTGCACGTCCCTCCCTGCACGCTGGCAGTAGAGTGGGGGATGGAAGTTTTCCAGTGGCTCTGGCCAACTCGAGCTTGATAGCTGACTGAAGGCCATCCAAGCAAGGAGGATCCGGGGCTACATGTGAGGTGAGGCCAAGGTGGCTTGGAAGTATCCGTCAGTGTCTAGGAAATGTCAACATACCTTGTCACAGGAAAGTCTATTCCCCCCCCCCCTCCCCACAGCTTGGCTGCTCAGGTCCTTCTAGAGAATTCTAGATGCCCAGAATACAGATGCACACATTTAGATTCTAGGTCCAGGGAACTGGGGCATGAGAGACTAGTATGGCCAATACCTCAATGTTCTGGGTCATTAGCCTTGACCTGGCTATGCCCCCCTTGTTGTACGTTCACTCCTTTTTTTTTTTAATTTTTTTATTGTAAAGATACTATACAGAGGGTTACAGTTACATGAGTGAGGTAATGAGTACACTTCCTCTTGAACATTTTTACCCCCTCTATTATTTTCCCCCTACCATCCCTTCCCTCCCTCCCTTCCCCGAGGTTCTTTTTTTTTTTTTTTTTTTTGATTGTGATTAAGTGATGACATAATTTCCGGAAATTCACAGTATTGTGGAATAATGATGCTCATTTAAAGTCACAAGTTCATTCTAACTTTCCTGGAGCAAATTGTCTATCACAGTCTGTAATATATAACGGTGCTCACATGTTATATACCATATATGTGATCAGCAGCATGGGGATATTTGGTTGGGGTTCAACCAGTTGAGTGGGAGTTATTTGTTTCTTAAGTCCTGTTAGTTTTGTCATATCACCTAACATTTTGGATTTAGCATCCACTTATCAGGAAGACCATGTACTGTTTGTCTCTTCGTTCTTGGCTTACCTCGCTCAACATGATTCCTTCTAGCTCCATCTATTTCCCGGCAAATGCCATTATTTTGTCATTTCCAATGGCTGCATAATATTCCATTGTGTATAGATACCACAATTTTTGGATCCATTCATCTGTGGTGGGGCATCTAGGTTGTTTCCATATCCTAGCTATTGCGAACAGTGCTGCAATAAACATGGAGGTGCACGTGTCCTTGTATATTGGTTCCTGTTGTTCAGGGTAGATGCCTAGAAGTGGTATGACTGGGTCGTAAGGGAGGTCAATCTTTAGCTTTCTAAGGACCCTCCAGACTGCTTTCCAAAGTGGTTGTATGAGTGTACATTCCCACCAGCAGTGTAATAGCGTTCCTCATTCTCCACATCCCCTCCAGCATTTGTCGTTGGCTGATTTGTGGATGTGGGACATTCTGACTGGGGTAAGGTGGTATCTCAGGGTTGTCTTTATTTGCATTTCCTTCACCACCAGGGATGATGAACATTTCCTCATGTGTTTCTTTGCCATTTTTATTTCTTCATTTGAGAAGTCCCTCTTTAGTTCCCTTGCCCATTTAGTAATTGGTTTGTTAGGTTTGGGAGGGATTCGTTTCTTGAGTTCCCTTTATATACAGGATGTTAACCCCTTGTCTGATATGTTGCTGGTAAATATTTTTTCCCAATTAGTTGGTTGTCTTTCTAGCTTGGTTGCGATAGCTTTATCTGTGCAGAAGCTTTTTATTTTAAGGTAGTCCCATTTGTCGAGTCTCTCTCCAACTTGTTGTGACCCTGGGACTCTGTTCAGGAAGTTCCTTCCTGTGCCTATTAGTTCAAGTGTCCCTCCTACTCTGTCCTGCAGTAGTTTCAGAGATTCAGGTTTAATGTTAAGGTCTTTAATCCATTTTGAGTTGATGTTGGTGCATGGTGATAGGCTGGGGTCCACTTTTAGTTTTCTGCATGTGGCTGCCCAGTTTTCCCAGCACCAGCGGTTGAAGAGGCTGTGTTTCTTCCATTGTATGTCTTTGGCTCCTTTGTCAAATATCAGCTGGCTGTAGGCCTGTGGATTTATTTCTGGATCTTCTATTCTGTTCCATTGGTCTTCGGGTCTGTTTTTGTGCCAGTACCATGCTATCTTTGTTATTATAGCTCTGTAGTAGAGTTTGAAGTTCGGCATGGATAGCCCTCCCATATTGTCTTTATGCCCTAGAATTGTTTTGGCTATTCTAGGTCTTTTGTTGTTCCATATGAATTTTTGGACTGTTTTCTGTATTTCAGTGATGTACGTCATTGGGATTTTAATAGGAATTGCGTTGAATTTGTATATTAGTTTTGGAAGTATTACCATCTTTACTATATTAAGTCGGCCTATCCAGGAGCATGGGAGGTCTTTCCATTTCCTAGTGTCTTCTGCAATTTCTTTCTTTAACTTTTTATAGTTCTCATTAAAGAGTTCTTTTACATCTTTGGTCAGGTTAATTCCTAAATATTTTATTTTTTGGGAGGTTATCGTGAATGGGGTTGCTCCCTTTATTTCCCTCTCTTCCTGTACATTATCAGTGTATAGGAAGGCAACTGATTTTTGTGGGTTTATTTTGTATCCTGCTATTTTGCCGAAGTGATTTATGATTTCTAAGAGTTTGGGGATGGAGTTTTTGGGATCGTGGAGGTATAGTATCATGTCGTCTGCAAAAAGGGATAGTTTAACTTCTTCTTTCCCTATGTGGATCCCTTTAATGTCTTTTTCTTGCCTTATTGCCCTGGCTAAGGGTTCTAGGACTATATTGAAGAGGAGTGGAGACAGTGGGCATCCTTGCCTTGTTCCTGATTTTAGGAGAATTGGTTGTAGCTTTTCCCCTTTAAGTATAATATTGGCTATTGGTCTGTCATAAATGGCTTTTATTGTTTTTAGAAGTGTTCCTTCTATTCCTATTTTCTCCAGAGATTTTAGCATGAATGTATGTTGAATTTTGTCAAAGGCCTTTTCTGCATCTGTGGCGATAATCATGTGATTCTTGACCTTGGCTCTGTTGATATGTTGAATTACATTTATTGACTTACGTATGATAAACCATCCCTGTGTCTCTGGGATGAAGCCTACCTGGTCATAGTGAATTATTTTTTTTTATGTGTTTCTGGATTCTGTTAGCTAGAATCTTGTTAAGGATCTTTGCATCTGTGTTCATCAAGGAGATTGGCCTGTAATTCTCCTTTTTGGTTGGGTCTTTGCCTGGTTTGGGGATGAGTGTGATATTGGCTTCGTAGAATGAGTTTGGGATAACTCCCTCCTTCTCTATTTCTCTGAAGAGCTTGAGGAGTATGGGTATTAGTTCTTGTTTAAAGGTCTTATAGAATTCTGCTGTGAATCCATCTGGTCCTGGGCTTGTTTTTGTTGGAAGACTTTTGATAGCTTCCTGTATCTCATTATAGGATATTGGCTTATTTAATTGGTTAACTTCTTCTTTGCTCAGTTTGGGCAACTTGTATTTTTCTAAAAATGCATCCATTTCTGCCCGATTTTCTTCCTTTAGAGAGTATAGCTTTTGAAAGTAGTCTGTTAGAATTGTTTGGATATCTTGGGTACGTGTTGTGATGTTTCTCGTGCCATCCCTAATCCTATTAATATGGGTTTCCTCTCTTCTTTTTTAAATTAATCTAGCCAATGGGCTATCAATTTTGTTTATTTTTTCAAAGAACCAGCTTTTTGTTTTGTTTATTTTGGTTATGGTTTTCTGATTTTCTAATTGGTTAATCTCTGCTTTTAATTTGGTTATCTGGCTTCGTCTAGTAGCTTTAGGTCCCATTTTTTCTTGTTTTTCTAGCTGTTTTAATTGCAACATGAGATTATTTACTTGGTTGGTCTCCATTCTCTTGATGTGGGCACTGAGGGCAATAAATTTGCCCCTCAGGACTGCTTTTGCTGTGTCCCACAAGTTTCTTTGTGAGGTGTTTTCATTTTCATTGAGTTGTAGGAAATGCTTTATTTCTTCTGTGATCTCTTCTGTTATCCAGGCATTGTAAAGGAGTGTGCTGTTCAATTTCCATGTATTGGAGAAATTTCTGCGGTATGCTTTGTTATTGAGAGCTAGCTTGATTCCACTGTGGTCAGATAGGATACAGGGGATTATGTCGATCCCTTTGTATTTGCTTAAAGTTCCTTGCATGAACTATGATATGGTCTATTTTGGAGAAAGTTCTGTGAGCTGCTGAGAAGAATGTGTACTGTGTTGTTTTAGGGTGAAATACTTGGTAGGTGTCAGTTAATTCCGCTTAGAGTATGGCCTCTCTTCATTCGGTGGCTTCTTTGCCAATCCTCTGTTTGGTAGACCTGTCCTTTGGTGAGAGTGGTGTGTTAAAGTCTCCTAGTATTATCGTATTGGGATCTATTTTATTCTGTAAGTTTGAGAGCATTTGTTTTACATATCTGGGTGCACCAATATTTGGGGCATATAAGTTGATGATGGTTATATCCTCCTCTTGGATTGTTCCCTTTATTAATATGTAGTGTCCATCCTTGTCTTTCTGTACTGATTTTAATGAAAAGTTTATTTTGTCAGATATCAGGATAGCTACACCTGCTTTCTTACTGGGGGCGTTTGATTGGTAGATCCTTTTCCACCCCTTCACTCTGAGTTTGTTTGTATGTTTGGCTGAGAGGTGGGTCTCCTGAAGGCAACAGATGGATGGGTCTTGTTTTCTGATCCAGTCCTCAGTTCGTTTTCTTTTAATTGGCGAATTCAGCCCATTTATATTAAGAGAAAGTATAGAGAGATGCATTGTTGTCCCTGCCATTCCGTTTTCCTAAGTTTTTCTTCTTTCCTTTCCTCCTGTGGTTGCTCAGTTAGACTTTGAGTAACGCCTGTTTGGGGCAGGCCCCAGTTCCTGGTTGCTTTCTTCAGGTTGTGTCCCCCCTCTTAGAATTCTTTGTAATGCTAAGTTCACTTCTTAATCCAGTGCTGGCCCCACACCGACCACTTGTGGCAGTGCTGTGAAAGTGGCAGGAGTGGAAGTGAGATCCAGGGTGCCCAAAATCTGGATTTATGGCCTGATTGGGGGTGGAGTGGGGGAAAAGGGTGTCTTAAAAAAATCTTAGAGCTGGAACTCAGGGCCTAGGCACTGTCCTTGAGCTTCCATTGCTCAAAGCTAACACTCTACCACTTGAACCACAGCTCACCTTTCATCTTTTTTAGTAGTTTAGTGGAGAGAAGAGTCTCACAGACTTTCCTGCCTGGGCTGGCTTCAAGCTGCCATCCTAAGAGCTCAGCTTCTTACGTAGCTAGGATTGCTGGTATAAGACATTGGGACCTACTAAGGATGTTTTTGTGTGTGCTTTGTGTGTGTGTGTGTGTGTGTGTGTGTGTGTGTGTGTGTGTGTGTGTGTGTGTGTGTGTGTGTGTGTGTGTGTGTGTGTGAATTTACCGGGGCTTGAACTCAGAGCCTAGGTGGTATCCTTTAGCTTGTTTACATTAGATTGGTGCTCTACCACTTGAACTACAGTACACTTCAGCTCCCAGAATCCCCTGACTATGTGGAGAGCATAAAGCTCAAACCTGATCATATTTCTTCGACCTCAGGGAAGGATATGACTCCTCTGCAGCCTGGAGGAGTAGGGGTGGAGTAGGAGTGATAACTGTAGATGGGTGCTAGGCTGGTAGAGAGGTACTCTGTCTTTTGCCAAGAAGGATAGTGATAGCTCAAGCTCTCATTTTCCTAGCTATTCAGGAGGCTGAGATCTGGGCCAGGAGGGGCAAAAGCTGCAAGATGGCACGGCAGGTAATGCCCCGCTCATGCAGGGATCACAATTGTGCAAATCTGTCAGGCACACCTCGGGGGAGGGGATATTGAGTTGGGCTCATGAAAGACTTGTGTGCTTACAAATCCACAGCCAGCTAGCTGCTACTTCTAGCAGCAACCTGGAGTCCCAGGACTCAGAGCCCTTCTTTCCTCACGAGTGTTTGGGGGCAAATGAAGGTCTGCAATCATGGGCCAACTACAAAGGAGCATTTGAAGTGTTATTTTCCTTGGTCCTGTGGCCCCATGCATGGATGGAGGGGCGGGTTCCCTGGAACTTACTGCCTTGGCCCAGACCCCTCAGCCCAAGAAAGACTTAGGGAGAAACCACATGATCTGGCTTGAGAGTTTACTATGACTATGCCTCAGGACTTCCCCCAGTTCTGACTCAGCTCATCATTACCACCTTCCTGTGTGTGGGGGTGCATCTTGGTACTAGGGCTTGAACTCAGGTCCTGGGCTCTGTCCCTCAGTTTTTTTCATTCAAGGCTAGCACTCTACCACTTGGGTCCCAGAAGAATATGTCTCACCAGGCTCACTTTTTTTTTTTTTTTTTTGCCTGTCATCAGGCTTGAACTCAGGGTCTGGGCATGCTCCTGAGCTTCTTTTGCTCAAGGCTAGCCTCAGTGCCACTTTTGTCTTTCTTTGTTTCTGTGGTACTGAGAAATCGAACCCAGAGCTTTGTGCATGCTAGGTAAGCACTCTACCGCTAAGCCACATTCGCAGCCCAAGGCTGAATTGTAACAGGAGTTATGAGGGTGGGATTTATTGGCTTACCCCATTTGGCATAGAAATCGCTGACTATTTCATATCTTTGCCGAGATTTGGGACCAGTCTGTGACTCGGCAATGAGCAATGATGAATGAATGAGAGCCACCAGGCCCCACAGTTCTAGGCTCACATACTACAGAAGGATAGAGAATATAGATCCAGAACCTTCGACCATTCCTACAGCCTAGGAACTCTGAGGGCTTGTCCCAGCTTGCCCAAGTTGGGTGGGCTGAGCATGGACAACCTGCTGAATGCCCATCATCCATCCATACACAGAGACATGGAGTTACTGCTGCCTTTTTTTTGGACAGGGGGCAGGTCTGGGGTTGAACTATGAACCTAGGCCCTGTCCCTGAATTCCTTTTGCTCAAGGGCAGTACTCTGCAACTTCAGTCACGATCCCACTCATGTTTTTTTTTTCCCTGTGATCTCTTAGAAGTAAGTGTCACCTACTTTCCTGCCCTGGCTGAATTCAAGTTGGCATTCTCTACATCTCAGCCTCCTGAGGAGCTAGGATTACAGGCAGAAGCCGCTGACACCTAGCTTTCTTTTCTTGTTCTTTTTTAACCATGACAATATGAAATCTTCACCGTGTCATTCCAATGGTTTGCATACGATGTAAACAACCCTGGAGTTCGATTGCTAGGATTGCCACCCACAAATGGAGGGAGATCCTGACAAACTCATTCCTATTCGTGTGAATGCTAATGAAATATTATAAAAGTAATAATTAAATTTGCAGTTAATTCATGATTCTATTTTAGAATGCCACACAAATATTATTGGATTTATATCTTCCATTCTAGCACCATGGTATGATTCCCCTAATTGAAGGATTTTGACTAATTTTTAAGTAATGTGTATATAAGTATTCAACCATGATACTTCATTAAATGGTGGCATAATGTAATAACTAATAATCGATAATTATATATATAATTTAATATCATCACATTCCCTCTCTCTCAGTATATATCTATATCTATATACATACATATACACACACACACATATATACATATACATATCTATTAATGTATATATTGGGCACTACTGTGGCTTGATCAAAGGTCTTCAGAACTTCCTGGCAGCTCGGTTTTCTGGAGGCTGGTGTGCTAAGACTGTGACCCCATTTATGGATTGGGCATTGTAGGCCATGAGTTGAAATCCCAGCATGGCCAAATATTTATTCGTGGAGTAAGAAGTCAACTTTGACACATTTTTTTTCCTTTTGTGTCAAAGTCCTGGGTCTCAGTATAATATATAATCCATATGCAAATATAATCTAGGTGATATGATGTAATAAATGAAGTGTTATATGTGTAACAATACTAAATAAATAAGGGTAGTAAACGTCATACGCAGTAAACCCATGTATGTAAATAGATCTCACATATGAATATTATTTTTTCCAGTGCTGAGGCTTGAATTCAGGCCCTGGGACCTGATTTGAATTTCTTATCTTCAAGGACAATGCCACAGAGTTACCCAGGCCCTGAGTGAAAATCCCAGGCCTGCCAGAAAAATGGTGTAAATTCCAAGCCAGGGCCTTATTATTTATTTATTTATTTATTTATTTATTTATTTATTTTATTTTTTTGGCCAAGCACTTAGGTCTTGGCACCTCTGCCACAGCTGACCCTGGGATCCTAGGACCCGAGTTCAAATCTGAGGCTGGCAAAAAAAAAAAAAAATAAGGAGAAGGATAAAACTGAGAAGTTCAAGGAGGAGGTTTTACTAATTTTTTTCCTTTGTGTTGTGACCATCCTGGGTCTAAATGACAAGGCCCAGAAAGTGCGCATGACCTTGCATTGCTGATGTTTGGTGGGCTATTAGGGAAGCCATAGCCAAAACTGGCAACCTAGGCCTGGAGTTCAAATCCCAGGACTGCCACTAATGAATGGTGGGAGGTTCAAAGAAATACATTCTGATGATACATCCGTACAAATGGAATGTTATAAAAGCAACAATTAAATTAGAAGTTAGTGTATGATTTTCATATTATAAGATTATACACAATTATACTACATTAACTAATTTTCAATTACTACTTTATTATGTATTCAATCATGATACTTAAAAAAGGAAGGAATAATTTAGTTGCCAATAGTTAGTAGTAATATCATATATGCAATTTCATAATATACAGGCATCACTCTTGTTTTATACATATACATCTATCTATCTATCTATCTATCTATCTATCTATCTATCTATCTATCTACCAATCTACACATTTATTTGTTTATACACTTGTCACTCCTGGGGCTCAGTGGTAGAGTGCTCCCTAGTACATACAAAGCCCTGGTTTCTATTCCTCACTACCACATGCACAGAAAAATTCAGAAGTCGTGCTGTCGCTCAAGCAGTTGAGCACTAGCTTTGAGCATAAAAGCTTAGGGACTGTGTCTAGACACTTACTCAAGACCCAAGACTGGCACCAAAGAAAAGAATGTTCTGAGCACAATGATATAAGGATAGGACTGCAAATACCTCACCACAGAGCAAGCTGGCAGTCTGGTGTTGAGAGCTGCCATCTAACCTGACTTAGCCAGAGATAAACCACTGCAACCCAGCTCCATGGAACCAGATGCTACTGGCTCATTCACTCCTGTCATCTAAGATAGCCGGGGTCTGAGATCTGACACTGGTGGGTTTAAAACCCAGCCCTGGCAGGAAGTCTGAGAAACTCTGAGCTGTGGCTCAAAGTGTTAGAGCTCTAGCCTTGAGCTAAAGATCTTAGGACAGTAGCCCCAACTTTGAGTGCAATCCCCATGGCTAACTCCCCCCCCCACAAAAATCCCCACCACTTTAAACCATTAGATGTGAACTTTGTGCAGTTTGTGACATGTTTCTGAAAGAATGGTGATACTGATGAAAACACCCTAATTCTAATGACAGCTTATGGGATACAGCTATGTGATGAGACCTTCATGATGTGTTTTGTGCTGAGTCCTTCATGGGGTGCATTCTTTCATCTGGTCCTTGTAAGAGCTCCACAAGTAAGATGATTGTGCACATGAGAAAGTTGAGGCTCAAATATGTCCCCATGTCAGGGCCAAAATTATGTATGTATTGAACTCTAATGAGTTTTCTCCTGGATTATTTTTCTCGGTTGTGAATGTTGAACTCAGGGTCTAGGCACTGACCCTTCCCTATTGGGCTCATGGGTAGTGCCCTATCATGTAGAGCCAAGGACCCTAGGTATCTGTAGCTGAGGTCTGTCATCCTGCCTACTCAGGAAGCTGAGATCTGAGGATCTGGGTTCAAAACTATCCTGGACACAAAAGGTCCCATGAGACTATTATCTCCTACTCACCACTTAGCAACTTGAAGTGGAAGCCAGCACTGCTGACTCGTGCCTGTCATCCTAGCTACTCAGGAGGCAGAGAGCTGAGGATCACATTCCAAACCAGCCTGGGCAGGAAATTCCTTGAGATGGTTATCTCCAGTGAACCACCAGAAAGCCTGAAGGAGTGCTATAGCTCAAGTGGTAGAGCTTGAGCTGAAGAGCTCAGAGACATCACCCAGGCCTGCCATGGGAGGTGGCACAAATGAAAGCTTCCTGTCAAAACACAGCACTGGGGAGAGAAAGACCTTGGGGTACAAAGAGACCTTTTTCTCCTGGACTTCAGAGCCCACCCACATTCATCCTCACCAATTGCCCCCAGATGAATTGTTACAAAGCTGTACAGGAGTGAGGCTTTTTGTCTGCCTGTTCCAACAATGAGGCAGACTTCCTCCAGCAGCCTGGGGTGCACAGAAACATTCAGGCTACACTGGGAACAGTGAGGGGAGCCCCGGCACATGCACTGTTTTGAAAGCCCTCTCTGTGCTATGAAATCATTCTATTCAAAGCAAATTTCCTAGCTGGGTGCTTTTCTTCATAGAGAATCTGGATGTTCACCAATAGAAATACATGCATTCATACACAGACACATGGAGTTACTGGCTCTTTTTTGAGTTGCAGGTCTTGAGGCTTGAACTGTGAACCTAGACATTTTCCCTGAGCTCTTTTTGCTCAAGGAAGCATTTTATTGTGCCTTAAACCATGATTACTCTAGGCTGGGGTGCAGCTTTTACACCCACAGATGATCCAGGGATCCTAGGACCCAAGTTCAACTCCCAGCACTGGTAAAAAAAAAAAAATCAAACCAACACAAATTTAGGAGGAAAAAACCAGGAGGTTTTACATAACTGTTTTACCTTGTTTCCTTTGCACTGTGACCATCCTGGGTCTCAATGACTTGGCTTGAAAATTGAACGTGACCTTGCATGGCTGAAGGCTGGTGGGCTGTTAGTGAAGCTCAACTCACACACCTAGGCCCTGAGTTGGATTCTGGGACTTGCACCTACACACTGCTGAAGATCCTAGGAAAATTGTTCCATGTATAGGAACACTAATAGGATGTTTGAAATGTACTAATTGAATTACTGATTAGCTAGTCATTCTATAAGTTTGTATGCAATAAATACAGGTCATTGATTAATTTAATATTTATTAAGTCTTGTACTGTGATTAATTAATGGAGGCATAATTTTAGACCAAATAATTGGTAGTAGTAGAATATATAAAAGTAAAATATAGACATCACTTTATATAGAGTTATACACTAGAATCTACATAAATGTCTATCTGTCTCTGCATACATTTATGGATGCATATACATACGTAAATACACACATACACTGAAATCTACACATCTATGTGTTTATATAGTGGCCACTCCTAGGGCTTGATCTCAGGTCCTCAATGTTGCCCGATAACTTCACTTGCATCAGACTGGTGTGCTAATATTGACCCATTCATAAAGTGGGCCTTTTAGGCCCAGAGTTCAAACCACAGAACTGCCAAAAACTTAATCCTGATGGAAGAAGCCAATTGTCCCACTTGATTTCCTAATTGGTGAAAATCCGGGGTCTCAGGAATGATGTCTAATACACAGGCAAATTTATGTCCTATGTAATAGGATGTAAAAAATATTATATGTGTAATCATACTCACTAAAATATATAATAAATAAAACAAAATAAAATGAATAACTACACTAACTGCAATATGCAGTAAACATGTGTATGTAAATATAAATCATGTATTTAAAATGTATACGAGTGCTAGGACTTGAATTCAGGCTCTGGAGACAGGCCTGATTTTCTTGTCTTCCAGCATGATGACCTCCCCCTTCCCCCACAAGGCTGCAGATTTACCCAGACCCTGAGTTCAAATCCCAGGCCTGGCAGAAAAAAATGGCATGAATTCCAAGCCAAGGAGCCTCAAAAAATATTTTAGATATTTTTAATGTATGTATGTATGCATATATGTATGTATGTATGTATGTATGTATGTATGTATGTATGTATGTATGTATGTATATATGTATGCATTTTTATTTTGTCAAGCACAGGGCTTGAACTCAGGTCGCAGCAACTCTGCCTCAGCTTCAATCACTCTAGGCTAGGGTGCAGCCACTGGACCCACAGCCAAACCTGGGTTCCTAGGCCCCAAAGGCTGACAGAAAAAAAAAAAAAAAAACACTAGAAAAAAAAAAAAACTCGGCAACTTGCATATGGCTGCAAGTTTTACATTTGTTTTCTTTGCAAGGTGACCTTCCTGGGTCTGAATGACACAGTTGAAAAGTGTTGGTAACCTAGCATTGCTGAAGGCTGGCGGGCTATCAGGGAAGCCATAGGCCAACATGGCAACATAGGCCCTGGGTGGGAAGCCCGGTCCTGACCCTTACCAATGGTGGGAGATCCTAAAAGTCTCGTTCCTATTCATAGGAATACTGATGGAAGGTTATGAATGTCAAGGTTAGAGTGATTTTAGGAGGCCAATGGAGTTTAATGAATATTTTTGGCACACTAAAAGAATACTATTAATTACATGGATGCAATTATTTTGGGACAGTGGTTGATTTAATTAATAATTCAATAAGGATGAAAACAATATTAATTACATGGAGGCATAATAAGTACCCAAGAATTGGTAGGAATGTAGCATATATAACTGAATATTGTATAGACATCTCTGGCACTCTATAAAGATCTATATTTATTTGTGCACTACCATCTACATGTTAATCTGTTCTTATTTTTCAAACCCTGGGGCTCGATCTCAGGTGAGGGAAACTACTTGTGGGCTCAATATGCACCAGGCTGGCATGCTGACACTCACCCATTCATGAATTGGGCCTTGTAGGCTGTGAGTTCAGATGCCAGCACTCACAAAAATTGAATCGTGGAGTAAGAAGCCCATGATGACACATGTTTTCCTTTTCTGTGAAAGTCCTGTATGTCAGATGTGAAGTTTCATACATAGGCAAATCTATATCCTCTGTAATAAATGTAATAAATATTCCATGTGTAATAACAGTCAATAAAATAAATGGCAAATAGATGAATGAAACAAAAAATTTAATGAATAGCTACACTAAGCACAATATTGAGTCAACAGATGGGGCTCTATTTCAGGGCCTGGAAACTGGCTAGGAGCTGAATTGGCTGCTGTGCTTACTATCACCCATTCATGAACTTCTAGACCCTGAATTTAGATCCCAGCACTGCCAAAAGTATAATCTTGGAGTGAGAAGCTAAGCATGACATGTTTTCTTTTTCTTTGAAAGTGCTCAGTGTCAGGTAGGATGTATAATTTGGATGCAAATCTATATGCTATGTAATAGGATGTCATAAATGTAATAAATGTCATAGGTGGAATAATTGTCACTACAATAAATGATAAAGGGTTGAATTAGTGAATCATTCTAGATTAAATTAGATGCAACAATTATAGGAAGTGTATTAAGTTTTATTAATATTTTATTAAGCATTACCAGAATAAAAATTACATGGAGACATAATTAAATATCGAATTATAGGTAGTGACACATGATGCATAATTTAATTATATAAGACATCTGTCTCATTCTATAAAATATGTAAATATATACGTGTATATGTACATATATGATAAACAATAATGGGATATTGAGTAATTATTAATTAATGCTTTATTAATTGTTCAACTGGGACGCATCATTAAATGGAGACATAATTTAATATCTAATAATTGGCAGTAATCCCTGCAACTACTGCTGCCTCCTTCTTGCCCTCATCGCTGGCCTGTCAGTGCCAAAAAAGGCCTCCAGGAGAACCCCTCCACCCCTGAACCAATGTGTCCTGTACTTCCAGTGACTCCTGGTGGTCAGTATGATCTACATGACCACAGAAGAGCATGAGGATATATGTTACACACAGACATGAAGAACTAGTATGATGGCTTGACCTTCATGGCCTCTGAAAATGGAGGTATGACCTGCATAAGTTTTGCTTCACTATGAATTTTCTATTTTCACACTGAACACCATATACTTTCCTTGTGATTCCTTTATTGGTTTTTGTCTTATTCTCTCAAAACAAGTCTATTATCATAGGCTGATACTATGTCTCTGGTGATGGCACCAGCAGATCCAAGTGGAAAGGGAAGTGGGACATAGAGTACCCATCCTTTCCAAAAGAGTCCACCACAGGTCAGAAGAACAAGTCTTAGGAGAGTGGGCACAGTTGATGCTTCCCTCTCTGAAGCATGGCTCAAGTTTGGAGAGGGATTTCAGGACATCTGAAATATTGAATTATTGAAATATTGAATTATCTCCAAGACCAAAGAAACAACCACATCTAGTAATTGAGCTCACAAGTATACCATGGAGATCCAGTGAAAATGATCAATCAGATGAAGATAGGACACTGTTTAAAATACAGAGAAACAATGGGATTGGCACTATTGGCAGGAACAATTTGTGTACAGAAAGAAGATAGGGCCAAGGGAGATGAACTGCAGTTGATTGACTAGAAAATGGACAGTGACAGAGAAGAAACCAGTAAAGGCAATGAATGTGAAGATGGAGAGGGTGCCATGGAAATTTCAGATGGTGCTTCTAGTGCAAGTAGTTATTCTTTGGCAAGTGATAGTAGGAAACCTGAGCTTCCTAAGGCAGGACCTGACTTTATTGCCTAGCTGGACTAAAAGTGAAGATCCTCCTGCCTCACATTCCGGAGTTCTAGGATAACAGTCATGCATTACCACATTCCTGTTTGAAACATTTAACTTTCATGTTAGATTATTTCTTTTTCACCTGTGGCCTTTATAAGCCTGATTTCGACATTTTTGGACCTTGGCGTGAACATTTGTCTGGATTATGAGGAAACAATAATTATTCCAACAGTTTCCCATATTGAAACACCCACTCCTTGGGTACTTGTCAACTCACTGTGTTCATCTGGCCTGTGTGGAGATTGTCCATTCTGCTCTGGTCCTTAAGAGGTCTGCAAGATTCTCAGCTGTGTACTAGAAGAACACAGAGATGGAGAGTTTTAGATAGCAATGAGAAAAAAGAAATTTACTTCACTGAAACTCTATTATTTGCCTTATTTTTGCCTGTCATATTTACCTTGCTCACAGTTTACATTCTTTTATGGTATAATGAAGTAATAACATTTATTTTCCTCAGCATTTAAGTTTAATTCTTTGTTTTCATTGAGACAAACTTCTAAGAAAGAACAACTAATCTCATGTTCATTTCCACAAATGGATGTTTTTATTTTCATATTCCCTTGTAAGACAATAATTCTTGGTGTGGCAAGTCAGGAAATAGAAATAGATTAAAATTTTAAACATGATACATTTATTTGTGATGTAGGTAAGCTTTGGAATTTTAGTCACTAAAATGTGTTTGACTACTACGTTTACTCTTGCCCACTCTGGTGAGAGCATCCTTAATTACTAAGTTATTAACAAGTGAATGGATTGCCAGACAAACTTTGAGAGTTTTTGTTTTCTTGGCAGACCATTAAACATTTCTTTAGAGGAAAAAATACCACACTATTTCTGCTCTTCATAGAGTCTACTATACTTCAGTTACTTCATCTGTAACTATTAGCATACAACTGAATGTATTTGCTTTTGGGTTTATTGGAACATTCTAGCAGCCACAAATAAGGGAAACCATGCAGCTTGTGTTCTCTGGGTCTGGATTACTTCCCATAATATAATTCTTTCCCAGTCTTTACACATTATTACAAATGGTAGTCTATCATGCTCTCTGACGGATGAGTGGGATTTCTCTCTGTTTGTGTGTGTGTGTGTGTGTGTGTGTGTGTGTGTGTGTGTGTGTGTTCATACATACATTTATATATGTATATATGTATATATGTACATATACACACATATATGTATATATATTTATATCTATATATACATATATGTATATAAAATGTGGTATACATGTATGTAACCTCATACATACATACATATATATATGTATGTATGTAACCTCATACATACATACATATATATATATATATATATATATATATATATGTAACCTCATACATGTATACCACATTTTATTGATCCATTCACCATTTTAGGGTTTTCTGGGTACTGGAAAGTGAGAGACAGGAGCCTTATCCCTCTGTTTGTGGGAAGACATGAACTCTTGTAGCAACAGTCCTGAGCCTTGTTACCCTTTTTTATGGCCTGAAGTGGTAAAAGCTGATCGACAATTTGTTCACTTTTGCAATTCCTGGGGCCTGAACGCAGTGCCTGTGCACTGTCCCTAAGCATTTTTTGCTTAAAGCTAGCATACTAACACTTGAGCCACTGCAACACTTCCAGCTTTTTCTGGATATGTGGTTACTGAAGAATCAAACTCAGGGCTTCATGCATGCTAGGCAAGCACTCTACCACTAGGCCACCTTCCCAACCCAATATTTTATTTTTTAAAAAACTAACATGTAAAAGAAACAACTACATGAGCAACTGTATTACAGGAGGCAAGCTCCATGACTAGAACCATGACTTCCCTGGCCAGAAACCTGGGAGACCAGGCCTTTGCCACAAGTCTCCTGTGAGGTCAGCTTCCAACCACTGAGCATCATTTCATTGGCCTGAAAGGAAGGAGAGTGTTGAGATGTGAAACATGATGCAAGCAGACAGAGGAAGCCTCATCCCCCAATGTCAACAATGAGGATGGTTACTCACAAACCCCAGATCCTGTGGCACATGTGCTAGTAGACACTAATTATGAATTGTGTAGAGTCATGATCCAATGGGCAGATGGGTTGAGCTATTATGAGAAAGACATAACCTCATTCAGAATCATATGGACTCCAAAAATGTGAACTAGAAAAGGTCTACTTTGTGTTTGAGGTTATTGTTTTAACTTCCTTTATCTGCACTCTGTCCTCTAAAGTCAGCTCCCATGTGTGAACTCTTCATATGCAAGAAAATGAGCCATAAATAAGGCCAAGTAATTGTTAATCTTATGGAAGTGAGCCAGGCATAGAATGGCTGTCTGGGGTTTCTTTTCCTCTCTGAGTTACAAAAAGTGACTTGTTCCTGAGACAGAGCCCATGTTCTAATGGCTGAGCTATTACTGCTGGATATCAAATTTCACCATGTGGATATAACTATAAGAGACAAAGCAGCCAGGACTTTGATGTTCCCAAAATTATTGCCATGCTGAGTGAGTCTGACACATGACTTCGAATGACTGCATGAAGGAAGTGAACATCCTTTTGTTTTTACAACATGTAATAGTGTATAAATCGATACATCACTTTACACTGACTTTAATTTTGTCCCAGGTTTTCATTTTGGTTTCAGAGGAAAGTGTCTGGATTTACCATTCCAACAACAGGCTCCCAGATGCTCATGCAGGGTGAGGAGAGGAGAATGGGTCGAAATGATGACTTCCTTCTGTGTTTCCCTGGCAGTGCTGAAAATCAGACCCAGAGCTTCTGGGCTTCAGGTAAACAAGCAGTGGGTAGAGTCTCCCTTCTCAAGAGATTAAATCTTCATGAAAATTGCCCACAGGACACTACAGTTTCCACTGCTTTTTTACTTCCACGCAGTGCACATAGCACACGAACTAATGCTGGAGGGCACAGGTATGGCTGACTCACCACCCTTCAAGAGAGGCAAGAAGGATGAACACAGTGGCAGGGGACCTGTTCCTCAGCAGAAAGCCTTGCAAGGTTCTGAACATCACCCTAAGTGAGGATGGCATTTGAGCACAGTCTTGGACAGATCATAAGCATCTGAAGAGTGTGGAATGTTCTGCTAATCCACAGGTTGACTAAGCAGCCTGTCCTTGGGGGAAAAGGATCTACTATAAGTAAACATTTATCAGAAATCTCACTAAACCTTGTTCTTTATATTAAGTCAGTTCTTCAAGGCAGACAAGTGAGAGTGGATAAAGGAGAAGGGCCCTAGGACCACTGCATTTTCCCATCTTAGAGCATCATTTTCTTTCTCAACATATAGTAGGGAAGCCACAGCCTAGTCCTGCTAGCCAATAGAAGTATATTCTCAATAGTATATGCCAATATGTTCAGGTCCAGATAACTCAGTGATAGTGGTTCCACTCTGTTCTCTCAGTAACTTCTCTTTTTTGAGATAGGGTCTAATCTAAGTAGGACTTTGGGCTAAGCTACCTTTGTATGCAGATCATAGGCATGTACCACCATGCCTAGTCTCATTACTTCTTTTTGTTTTCTGCCCTTTGAAAGTCAGCCAATAGCTCTAACATCGTTCTCTTCCATTACATTCTATTCATGCCCTTATCTGGTTCTCTCCATCTGGTCTAACTGGAGCCATCTGTCTCTAGCCAGCACACTGTCATGGTGGTCCATCTTCCCAGCTAGCTCCATACACATCTGTTTTTTACTAGGGAGTCTTTCCTGACTTGTGCTTTTCACTTTTCCAAATGACTGGATGTGCAAGACAATAAAAGGAGTTCCTGAATTTTGCCAAGAGTGTGAATGACATGACTGATTCAAGGCTGTTAACCATTTTCTTTTCTTTTCTTTTCTTTCTTTCTTTTTTTTTTTTGGTCCGGTTGTAGGGCCTGAACTCTGGGCCTGGGCGCTGTCGCTCAGCTCTTCAGCTCAAGGCTAGTGCTCTACCATTTGAGCCACAGAGCCACTTCTGGCTTTTTTCTTTTTGCTTATGTCGTGCTGGGGAATCGAACCCAGGGCCTCATGCATGCAAGGCAAGCACTCTACCACTGAACCACCTTCCCAGCCCCCTGTTAACCATTTTCCACTTAAACACACAAGCAGTGGGCCAGGATTTGTGGCTCATACCTGTGATCTTAGCTAATAGGTAGGCTTAAATCTGGAGGATGGTGGCTCTGAGACCAGCCTAAGCAGAAAAGTCTTGAGATCCCACCTTCAAAATAATCGCAAAAGAAGGTCTGGAAGTATGGCTTACGGTGAGCATACAATATGAGCAAGAGCTGTCATAGTATAGGTCACCTTGTGCTGCTTGTAGCACAGGTCCTTTAGTCCCAGGTCTGTACTAATAACATCTCTTCAATTCCAACTTTGTGTATGTGTGTGTATGTGTACAACTTCACGTACTCATGCACTTGTTGTGTACACTGATAATATTAAGTTGCACGTGCTTATGTTGCAGAGACTTCAAACTAATTTTTATCTTTCCAAACACAATGAACCATCAAGAATTCTACCACTGTCAACATTCATTACAAAGATTCCACTTCCAAAATGCCATTTGGTTAGATGGTGTTTACCTATCCATATTTACTTAGTCTTTCCTCTAGTTGACCCTCATCCTCCCATACCATTGCACCTCCACACATTCCCCCAGATTATTGTTTACAATGATCTTAACATTTTCCTGGAAATAAGGATTCTTTAGTGGTAGATTAGCATTTAATTGCTAGCAAGTCAGCTTCTTCAGTAATAACTCACAATGAGCTTAAAGATCTACCCTTAATCAGGTAGGGATAGGTGGACACAGCATAGTAAAATGGACAAAAAAGCATTTCAATGCCAGGTGGACCACTATGGGACCTGATGCGATACCATCATGTGCTAAACATGGACATCCCAGGTGAGGGCAGAATACTCTCTTGTACGTGTGGGACTCCTGGATATCAGGAAAGTAGGAGGCTGAGACCTGAGTCCAACCCTTACTCTTCTCAAATTGCTGGCAAAGTTTCAGAAAAACTCAGTAATCTGCCCAAGGAAGGTATGCTAGGCTACAGGTGAAGAAAGACAGGAGCCTAAAACGTGGCATGCAATTTCTGAGAATACACCTTCATACTTACTAAGAACTTATGAGCTTATAGAAATTGATTTGTTGTGGTCAGACAGTGTGGGTATGCAAGCCAAGGAGGGGACTGGCCACTTCCTTACAGTATCATCCTATAGTGACAAGAAGAGGAAAATAACCCCAAATGGGACTGCACTGGTCATCTACTTGATGTCAAAGTATTGGGGCTGAACAGTACTGAGTGTTAACCTGGACTGCTGGTCAGAGAGCTGGAAAAGTAGGGAGTAGGATGTGAAATGAATGATAAATAGAGGGATGGGTTGATGGAAAGAATTGTCAACTGCAACATCACATTCAGATCTACCAGAGATCTCTCATAAAGGGCCAGTACAGTCAACCATATGAACCCATTAGCACTGGTCATTCTTGTTTGCTAGCAATCACTTTCTGACTTATCAGACATACACACACACCCCAAATGGCCATGGTTTGGTGGACACAGAGGGCTAGAATATAAATGTCAGTAAATGCCTGACATGTTAGCAGAGAGTATCAAAGTTTAGCCACCCTGCATTGTTCATTCCCAAGATTCTCAGCCTGTTAGGTTCTTGTGGCAAACTCAGTGCTCCAATGGGAAGAGAAGCTGCCTCCAGGCCTCCCTTTCTTATCCTCCAGGTCTCAGAAGTCCCCAAAAGGCTGGTCTGGAGGTGTGGGGGAATAATGCAGGCAAAGCCCAAGTGTTGGAGACTCCAATTCATAGCAATGATAGGGTGCTGCAGAGCTCTGGATTGTGTTGTGCCTCCAAGGGAAGGAGGCACTGTTGGCACATGAGTGCATCAGGGCTTCCTGATCCTCCCTGCCCAACAGCAGCTGTTCTGGATTGAGCAGCACACTGGGATGGGGTATGAGGCACCCTGGGGACAAGTACCCACCAGTAGAGGGATGGATAGGGCAGGTAAATCTACAGAGAACAGTGCCAGTACTGGGCAGCTGTGCTCTTTTATCAACTTCTCCACATTTCAGTTTTCAAAAACAACTTAGACTTTAGAGTAAGTTTCAACCTAGGGAAAATTTACACAAGTGTGTTTCCCTCACTGCCCTAGCTCTCCCTTGATTCACATGTCATAAAACATGTTAATCAAAGTCAGAACATTTCCACTGAAGCCATAGTAGTCATTAAACACAAACCCCGTACCAACCTCAACATTGCCTCCTTCTGCCCTTCTCTCACTCAGGAGTCCATCTGGTCCTGCAGATCGTTGCTCTCCTCTCCTTTGAGGGGCCAAAGTTCCAACTAAACCTCCATCCTTGGCCATTGTGAGGGGTTCTGCTCAGCATTTGCTGTCTTGGTAAGCATAGATTGAGGGATGTCGATGGACTGTTCCTCTTTGGCAGGAGCCTACAGAGCAACAGATGCTGCAGCCATCTCAGTGAATCACACTGGGGCACCGAGGTCACCATGCTTAACCTTGTTCATGGTACTCGTGTTAGAACTCAGAGTATTGTACTTGCTAGGTAGGTGAGCTATATTCCTATTTTGTGCTGGTCATTTTTTAGTTATGGTCTTGCTTCCTATCCAGGTACATGCCTGGGCCTGGACTCACCTATTTTAAGCTTCCTGTTGTAGTGAAGTTGATATTAATTGATAGCTTAAGAGGAGATGTCACCCAGTTTTTGACTTGGGCTGGCCCTGAATAATGATCATCCAAATCTTAGCATCTTAAATAGTTAGGATTACACATGTGACTCCCAGCTCCAATGTGCCTTCCTTCTCAACCCTACCAATTCAGCAGTGACTGACAGCTTCCTCTCCTCAGTTACTCTTACCCTCTGGAATTTCAGAGAGGAGACACACATTTTCTTCTTCATTGTACTCTAATTGCTCCAAAGATTGCCTGAAATTGTACTATCTCCCCTCATTGTAGGCTCCCCAAGGAAGTGATACCCTTGGATACTGGATATTTCTACATGAGGAGGTAAACTTAGCTGTGAACCCCAAAGGGAGATCCTGTTACTTCAGCTGTGGGCTGTCAGTTCCTTCTGCAACTCCCTCAGCTACAGTCATTTTCCATGACACAATTGTCTTCCTGCACTCCCCACACTGATGGGTACAAAGACAGCATCATGCCAATTGGCCAGGTCAAACTATGGGACACTCAGTGGTGGAGCTGGAGGAGTTGCACTTGTCCCCTATACAATCTGACATCCAGTCCCTCTCTTCAACAGAATTCAATCTTTGTGGATTCTCCTCTCTGCCAACACTCTCAGTCTGTCTCTAGAACTAAGGAACAAGGTATATGTAATTGAGAAAACACAAACACAATCTCTCATCATGAATGGACCAATTTAAATATTGAAAAAATGAACCACAAAATTATACTGAACCCCTCTCCCTGCTTCTTTTATTTGTGCAAGTTTGCTCCCTAATTGCTTTTGTGTGTTTGTTGGGGAAGGTGTGTGGGTACGGGTGCGGGGGATATTGTGTATAATAGGACTTGAACTCAGGGCCTTTGGCTCTTAACCTAGCTCTTTTTTGTTCAAAGCTGGCACTCTACCATTCCAGCCACTGATCCCTAGTGGCTTTTTCCAGGCTAATTGCAATAAGAATCTCTTGGGTTTCTCTGCCTACAATGGCTTCAAACTGCAATTCTGGTATCAGCC
This sequence comes from Dipodomys merriami, assembly GCF_024711535.1. Taxonomy (NCBI): domain Eukaryota; kingdom Metazoa; phylum Chordata; class Mammalia; order Rodentia; family Heteromyidae; genus Dipodomys; species Dipodomys merriami. The sequence goes on from NW_027203593.1 coordinate 80,036, forward strand.
TCCCAAAAGGCTAGTGTGTGAGCCACTAGTGCATGGCATCCCACTGCCACTTTAAAAGGGCAGCTTTTAAAGTGAAGTAAAAGAAAATTCTTGATTGAAAACTGGGTATCAGTGTGATTTAGGTAAATCTGGAGGCTCCTCATGGGAGGAAAGGCCTTCTCCTGGGAAGTATTACAGCACTACATGAACCAAGTGGGTTTGATGAAATGTCCCCAGAGAACACACAAGATACCCTGAGTGAAACAACACCCAAAGCACAGGTTCTTAGGACATTGTCTAAAATAAGTTTTTAACCAAGGTGCTCACAGATGTGCCTCCCATATCCTTGGGAAAGATATCAGTAGAGCAGCCATCTGGATTCTGTCCTACGGGGGTACAAGGTGTTTGGAACCAAGCCTTTTCCTTGGTCCAAACCACATCACAAAGAGGCCATGTGGATGCTCCTAGTCCAATGGCTGGGCCTTTTACTGCTACAAAATTAGGCTTCTTAAACTGGATGAAAGTATTCACTAAGTTTCTAAAGTTAAAAAAGTACAGAGGGAACAAGTAAAAACATTGCATATGTGAGCAGATGACAAAAATCTATTCTAGATTGGAAGTTGCCAAGCAGAAACTATGCAAATCATAAAAATTAAGATTTCTTAAAAAGCCTCCTCCCAGAAAAGGTAGATTGTGGATCTACCTGCTGCAGATTGTAAAGGCTTACCTACAGCCTGGATATTACACAGGTGTCGCTGCTACCACCAGTTGTAGGTGACATAGCCAGAAGGGCTTTCATATTTACAGTGGCTCTTGGCCACTCTGACTATTGCATATAGCATTTCCAACTTTCTCTCTTTGAAGACCCAAGGATCATACTGACTTTAGGGAGTTCTTGTATCCAAGAAAAGGGAAAATTCAGAGTGAACTTGGCACTAAGATTGTCTGGTACTGACTGAAGGGTTATTGACTAAGGGATATAACCTGCCCCTGCAAGGAGACTTTACACATTGAATTGGAAACACGTATTTTCTAAGGTCTTATAAACTGGACTAAATTAACTTATGGACATGGAGATAAGCTAATTTAAGACATAAGGTTGGAAATAAAGATCAACAAGCATCTCAATGCCTGTATCCCATTATGTGTTGTTGGATGCTACTGCCACAGGAAATTGGAGAGCAAAGCAGACATGGGAGAGGGAGGCCTTTGCAGGGGACAAGACCTTGCCATAAAACACAACCAATGCTGTGCTGGAGTTTGTTTTATAGGCTTTGTAGTTCCAGGGAGGTTGATGCTATACTATATAGGGAATCTGCTTCTTCCTCCCCACCATACAGCTGATTCTGTTTTCAGAGGTAGTCTCTTGTTCTGATTTCACAGAGTAGATCAAAGCATAAACTTATACCTACATACATATAAAGTGATTCTTTATAGGTAGTTTGAGCCTGACCTTTGAAGAATAACTAAAACTTTTCATATACAGAGTTCTAAGCCAGAGCTTGACTGACAACAGCTATTGAGGCACTTCCTACTAGTTCCTCATCCTCTGAATACTATCAAGATGGAATATAGTGCTGCATCTCCCCTCCCCCTCCCTTCCCCCCCACCCCTGTGCAAGTCCTGCAGTTGAATTCAGGGTCTTCTGCTTAGTTGGCTGGCACTTGAATACTTGAATCACACTTTCAGTCCTGTTTGTACTAATCATTGGAGGCTCAACTTTAACAGACTTTTCTAATTGATCTGGTCTTAACACAAATCCTCTGGATGTATCTCAGACTTTTGAGTAGCTAGAATTACAGATGTGAGTCACTGCTTCCAGCTAGATTATATTGTAAGGAGGGAGGTTGGGAGGTTTGTAAGGAACACAGGAGAACAGGGCTTGCAGATGCAGCAGATTCCAGCAACTGGTGTGAGGTGTAGTACATTAGGTGAGGCCAACCTCATCTCAGCCTTGCCAATTGCCCCCAAGGTAAGTAATGTTTTGCATTATGCAAGAATTGATCCTTTAAAAGAATAAGCCACACTAATATCTAAGGTTTCTAAATGAGATGGCCCAAGGCATTATTCGAAAGCTCACAATGGAGTTTAACAATAAAGCTGTGGTACATGAAAACATAAGAATAAAAAAACTGTCCATGATTCCATGCTTCTCCCATGATATATTTGTACATACATAAAAAATTCTCATCTCAAGCCCAAAGAAACACAGGTCCCATGGTTTCCCTTATTTGCAATGACTAGTATATGTCTGAGACAAGCAGAAATGTTCAGAGGAGTTGATGTTAGGTGAAATGAATCCCAAGATAAGGACTCATATTTTTTCTTTCTTGCTATTGTTTTAAACATATTTATAAGATGATTGTTTTGTGGTTTTTTATGTCCCTCCTCCTCAGTATAATCCCTGTTTTCACTGTATTTGATGTTGCTATAATTTGTGGAGGGGAAGGGAAAAAACAAATTGTTTAAACAGGGATACAGGTGGACCCATTGCAACAATGAGATGTACAAGACGTTATGTCAAAAAATGAATTTTACAACTCTGGCATGGTATGGGGAGGGAGATGGGAAGGGATGGTAAGGGGAAACAAAGGAGGAGGGAACAATGCTTGATAAGAAATGTACTCATTTGGGCTGGGAAGGTGGCTCAGTGGTACAGAGATTGCCTTGCATGCATGAGGCTCTGGGTTTGATTCCTCAACACCACAGAAGCAGAAATAAAAAGCTGGAAGTGGTGCTGTGGCTCAAGTGGTTGAGTGCTAGCCTTGAGGTGAAGAGCTGAGGGACAGCGACCAGGCCCAGAGTTCAGGCCCATGACCGGACTCCCCACCCCCCAAAAAAAGAAATGTACTCATTACCTTGCTCGTGTAATTGTAACCCCTCTGTACTACATTTTCAAGATTAAAAAAAATTCTGGTTTCAAAGTCTTTGAGGAAAATCAATACCAGGATTTCAATAGGATTGATACATTGTTTTATAACTGGAATTTCAATTTTTGCCTGGAATGATAATAATGTCAAATAAAATTATGTCTCTATTTCAGAGGTCCATGCTAAATTCATCAGCAGCCCTGCTCAGAGGAAGGGTGCAATGATGATGTGTAAACTCATTTGTAAACATGAGTTGAACAGAAACTCAGTTTGTTAAAACAGCCACCCACCAAATCTTTGTAGAAATGACCTGTCAGGAGAGACCTCTCCAGTCCACAAAGCTGTATGATCATGAACTACAAAAATCCAGCGGCAGTGTGGCTAGTGGTAGGAGATCATGATGGACCTAAAGAGGAAATGTGTACAGTTTTGTTAAGTATACATGCGGTTGTGTTTGCTAGCCATTGGGCTTGAACATAGGGCCTGTGCACTGTCTCTGAGCCTCTTTGTGCTCAAGGCTAGTGTTCTACCAACTAAATCCCAACACCACTTCCAGCTTTTTCTTAGTAGTTTATTGGAGATAAGAGTCTCATGGACTTTCTTGTCTCAGCTGGCTTCAAACTGCAATCCTCAGATTTCATCCCCCTGAGTAGCTAGGATTACAGGCATGAACCAGCAGGCCCCTGGTTTTTATACTTATCTTTTAAAACTTAATATTAAAGCCCATAAACATTAATAGGTGTACAATGCAGCATACTCAATTTGTATTTGTTCCCACTGGATTATCTGTGAACTGAGTTAAAGGCTGTCTTAGATATGGAAGGGAAGGAAAGATTTTCCACAAAGTTAGTTTTTGAAGACATTATTATTCAATAGAATTCCTTCTGAGAAGACACTTGACAAGATCAGATATTAGGTCAAACCCTCAAGGAAGGGTGTAGGAATTGTCTGGGGAAACCAGACAACAAAATTTGAATTAGGAGGTAGTGTGCTTCCTTTCTCAGCTTACTCAGCTTTATTATCTGAAGAAGAAAGGAATGAGTAGGAAGAGGTCAAGTTCTAGGGCCAGTTTACGGGTTTGTTCTCTCTCCAAATCCTGTAATATAGGAGTGCTGAGTAATAGCCTCTTCCTTTGGAAAGTCTGCACATTATCTCACTCTATCATGAGAGGAGACCTCACTTCTGTGGAGATAAGCTTGCTCTTGGGTCCTTCAGACACATAGTATGCAGACATCAAAAGTCCAATGCTATAAAGGGAACCCAAGATACTCAGTTTTATCAATGATGTAAGGGCCATTTGATGACAATGAATCTGCAAACTGGGTATCATCAATTCCAATAGTGGAAATAGCAGCCCTGGACAGTGGATGATGTAAGATGTTAATTGATCTCCATTATCACTTCCCTTTCCTTCCATTCTGAATATTTGCCACAATGAAGATCTTTGCCTCAAAAAGTTTAAGGAATTTGAGTCATGATACCACAGAAACAAGCAAAAATACAATACATAGAAATATTGTTTTGTGTTATGTCCCTCATAGGCATATAAAGTTAATTTAAATAAACTGAGTAAGAGAAAGGTTAAGTGAAACTGCTTTAAATAAGTAGTTTTTTCTGATTCTCCCATATTCCATTAAGCAAAATTATCGCTGATAAAAATACGTTTACTCAAAGCAGCAGCAATGCAGGTTTCACAGAAGCACAATGTTTCAGTTTCCTATAATATCAGCTGAGCCTTCTGTGGGATCTAGGAGAAGGACATGGCATAGGGAGGCTGGGAGAAGTAATAGGAGTGAGGATCTGATGAAAACAATCATCTAAAATCACCTAAAAGTGCATGAGATGAGGTTTCTACTTAAATATCTGTATCTATCTTTTCTCTTTCTCTAATCCCAGTACTACAAGCCTCAGCCACTGTCAAGGGCAGAGACTGGACACCTGAGGAGGGAGAAGACTGGAGAGCAGCAAGATTGGTAAGAAAAGCTCTAAGATACATAAGAGAGGACTCAGGTGGTCTCACAGAAGATGTACAAAGTCACCACTGAAGACAATGGTATGTGTGTGTGTTTGTGTGTATGTGTGTGCATATGTGTGTGTGTGTGTGTGTGTGTGTGTGTGTAAAAAGTGAGGCTTAAAGACATGCAACATATCCTGAACTATGATTTAACAATGAGCAGTGTCTACACTTTGATATGAGGTTCTGATAGTCTAGAGCAGAATTATGTCCACTGATGAAGGTTTATAATTTCAAGTCAAGTAAGAAGGCAATGCCTTCTAGCACCACATCTGAGAACTCAGAATAATAATGGGATTATAATATTTCAAACCATAGGTATGTTATTTTGGGGAATAACAGAGATGGGGGGGACTGAGATCCAAGGCTAGTCTAGGCAAAGTTTTAGCAAGCAGACCTTATCTCAACAAATTATTCTGGCTAGGTGGTTCATTCCTGAAATCCCAGCTCTGTGGGAGGTGTATGTGAGGGAAGAGCAAAGCCCAAAAATTACTTAAAATACTTAAAGCAAGATGGGGGCAGGAGGTGTGGTAGAATGCATGCCTAGCATGTATGAGGCTTTGAGTCCAATCAAACCATAATACTATTAAAACAACCCAACAGATGTAAGATGTGTTCATTAGCTGATTCAGCTTTTTTCCTCTCTACTAGAAATATTTAGAATTCGGGGAAGCATAGGAGAAGTGTACAGCACAAGTACCATGCAGCTGTACATTATCTATACAGCACTCTTAGCCAACATGCCGAGCACTTGCTGGGTTTCAGTTGTTGGCCTCTGATAAGCAGTCATTAATGTCAGACTCATAGAAAGAGCAGATGAGTTAATTGAGTCAATTGACTTAAATGACTGACATTGAAGCCTATGCAGGGCTGTGATCTTCAGTTCTAGTACTTGGAAAACTAACCCCAACCCCGATGCAAACACATTGGCTCTGCAAACCTGATTGCATCTGCCATCTTGGTGCCTTTTCTCTTTCTATCATCGGTGAGATGGTCTATGAAGTAAATTAAGTCCAGGCCACAATAGAAGATGCTGCCGGGTGCACTGAGATAGACCTGCTGTCATTGGCAGTGGCTGTTTTCAGGGCACTCAGGACTTCTTTTATCACCAGGAAGTCACCATAAGTTCCAATGATAAGGACCACTTTGGGTACAGACTACTATAAGCATTTTAAAGACCCCTCTGTATGGTATTTTCACAATAATAATCATAATAATAAAAAGAAAGCCTTTGTTTCTCTGAAGGTTACAAGAAATGGGTATTTCTGCAGTTTGAACAGCAGGTGGCACTTTAAACTACTTTACAAGTGAGTCCAGTCTGTTGTTTTTGTTATTGTTGTTGCTAATTTAGCTTAGGATAGAAACCTAAATGATATGGTGAGAGGGCAAAAAATCATTTAAAATGATCTTGGAAACATTAAAAAACCTCACCAGTGAAGAGATTGCAGTCTAAAAATGTACCAAAAATCAAGCCCTGAACTGCTTGTTCTGTATGAGTGTAGCTAGCACACAGACCTTCTGTAGGTAGCTTTCCTTGTCTGGAACAACCTACTCAAGCTGTGTACAAAGGAAAAGAAACAACACTAGAACTTAAAATTTGGAAATGCCCAGTGCAAGTTGAGATGTATGCATTTCCAGAGCCTTCCTAGCACTAGGGGCTTTTGAAAAACAATCTCTTCAACAACAATCTCCTTGGCCTTTGCAAGCTGCCTTTTCAGGTATTAGTCAATATGCATACATAGAAAGCCCCCTTGCTGTGTGCTCTGCCACAACACTAAGACCATCAGTGTTGTAGGATGATAGGGAAACTTTTCCCAGGACAGAATGCAGCCATTGTTATGTTTAGCAAACAATTAACCTGTCAAACTGGGCGCCAGTGGCCCTTGACTATAAACCCAGCTACTCAGGAGGCAGAGATCTGAGTATGCCAGTAAAAAACCAGCTTGGGAAGGATAGGCCTTGAGACACTTATCTCCAAGAAACCACCAGAAAACTGGAAGTGGCACTGTGGCTCAAGTGATAGAGAGCTATACTTGAGCTGAAGAACAGAGAGACAGCCCCTAGGCCTAGAGTTCAAGTCCCATGACCAACAAAATAAAGAAAAAGAAAGAAGGAAGGAAAAAAGAAAGAAAGAAAGAAAGAAAGAAAGAAAGAAAGAAAGAAAGAAAGAAAGAAAGAAAGAAAGAAAGAAAGAAAGAAACCTGTCATGATGAGAGATATGGCAAAGCTCAAGCCTTTGCAGATAAAGACATCCTGACCTGGGAGATGGCTCAAAAACAGAGGCACTGTTACCTTCTCCTGGTAAGAACCAAAGCTCCCACTGGAGCCCATACCATTAGAATAGAGCAGATGCCCAGCACATGCCTACAGCCCCAAGTCAGTGTGGCCAGAGTGATTAGCAGCCAAGCTTCCAAGTCCCCTTTGATTCCTGCCTCCTGGGCACATTGTGGGCCAGCTCAGAAGGAGGTTTCAGAAGAGCATAAAGAGCCATGAAGCAAAGCAGTCGTGTAGAAACGCAAAGCACATGACTCTCACCTCTGGGATTCCAGAGTTATTCTCAGATTATTTTGTGGATAAGAAGATGTGAGTGAATCATCTTGCTTCCTGAAAAATATCTCTGTATAGGTAGGCACTCTTTGCCTCACACTGAAATGCAACCACTTGTCCAAAGGCTGGTCTCATCTGTGGCCAATAAATTTCCTTTTCCCAGCCATCACCCCTTTAACAGACATCTGTATGTTGGCTGATAGCACATCCATGAATGGAGATGTACCTGTGAAGGGTTTGAAACCATAGTGGTCCATAATGTCCTATCACCATTTCTCTCCCACTGTCATCTCAGAATTAGACCAGAAGCTGGTTGCAATCACAGCACATATCAACACAAGACTGTCAATACCAGAACCTTGTCAAAGTCTACTTTAAAGATACCTTTCAGTTTCAATCTATGTCTGACAGAGTATCTACCCCCTACTTTTTTGGTCTAGGATATGTGCAGCTATAAACTAGGAGACTTTTAGAGAATAAGATTAGAGAGAATGGGTCTCCTGGACAGGATCTGCTATAGGTATGACAAGTTGGAAGGAAAAAGGAAACAGCATAAGGAAATATCATTAACATGGCCAAAGTGGTCAAAAGATATCTCTCCAATGCAAGAATGTCTGTTCTTGTCAGGCCATGGCCTGGTATGGTGGTGCCACTTTACACTCTGGTCCCATTATAGTAACATAAATGTCATGGCTTCTTCCTTCCACGGCCTAGGCTGACTACCAGAGGTTAATTCTGCTTTCGAAAAGGGTACACACATCAAGGGGCTTTCTTCTTCCCCCCTACAAATATTCTACCAATGTTCCCTCATTTCACAACTCCTCATTGCCAATCTGGGTGCTGCTTTTCTATGAGTCCTAATGTATCCTCTCCTGAGCCTAACATTTGTTGCCTTTCCTCCTTTTGGTGCTGGGGACTGAACTGAGAGTCATGTGTTTGCCAGGGATGTACTCTACCACTGAGCTGCATCTTCACCTCTGAACTTTGTTTATCATACTTGTCAAGAACTCTATTAAGTATTTGATACAATTACTAAGGTACATGAGAATAAGGGAGATGCTACACTTAGCAATTGGACAAAAAATCACCTATCTATAGGAATCACCTCCACATTAGCTTGTGTGGCAATGAATGCAGAGCTCTGGCTAGGAGAAAACAAAAGTCATGCCTGAAAAATACATGGTGGTCTACTGGTAAAATTATCAACAGGAGTTTTCTAAGGAGTGAGGCATGAGTCATTAATTATGAACCAAGAACTACTTCTTCAAAAGTGTAAAGAAACAAGCCAAAGCCACCAGAAAAGACTCATGAAAAGACTCATAAATGAGTACTTAAGAGAAAACAATAATGTTCTTAGTCAAACACTGGTAGATAGGATGAGTGGTGCCTCCATCACAGCTTGGCCTCAATCCTTAACCCACTGAGGAATGAGAGTGCCTTGGCCAGGCCTGCCTTCAGTTCTGACCCAGCAACCTTAGAAGATTTGGGGTCATCCAACCTGGTCAGTTCTAGGACTAGAGTCCTAGGGGAGTCAACACTTACTCCCTAGGACTCCCACAATGGAAGCTATTTGCACTTTGATCTCCCTGGGGCAAGGACACAAAACCTCCTTCTAGTCATAGATCACTCTCTGGGACAGTTTTACTTTCTAATGAGTGAGACCAGCTTGGCTTAAAGATCTCTATCCCACCCCTCCCTACCCTACCCCAACCTCAGGCCTGGTAGAGGAAAACTTACGGAACTTACCATCTCCCAACTTTACTAGCAACAAGGGACTTGCACCTCACCCAGAAGTACCTTTTCCTTAGAGCTTTCTATAATTTGCCATATTCCCATAGCCCTGTTTCTGAAGAAAAAGGTGCTCTTACAGGATATTGGTGGCCATGGAGGAATGCTTGGCACAGACAACCTGCCTGGAGCCTCACTGAAAGAAGAGTGAAAGATTCTGGCAAAAAGAACCAGTGACTGATTTGGCCTCCAGTGAAAACAGAAGTGTTTACCTTTTTCCTGGCTATTGTAGGTTCTAAGCAATTGAGATTTCTGTTTCACTCACGTAAAGTAAACATACCCAACAGGCTAGATCCATCCATCCCTTATATCCTTACAACACCCTGTGGGCCTCAGACAGCTTTGACTGCTGGAAAAATGAATGTGAGAATGGGTCATTGGGACAGGCCATGTCTCCCCTCCTCTCCTTGACTTGGAAGTACTGTGTCAAGCAGTTCTGGATACACTATGGGACTAGTCAGCTTCTCAGCCTCTCACTCCCTCAAACAGCTAGAGTCACTTCTGTACTTAAAGCTCCAGACACCTTGAGAAACTACCCTGGAAACCAGGAACTTGCACTCATCCTGTGAGTGCTGCTTCATTGCCAATTGAACTCTAAACACAGGGATCAGTGTTCCTGATACAGTTTCTGGGGAATGTGACTGAAATCCCTCTGATGGGACATGAGACAAGAACCTGTGGTTGTCTGAAGGAGAAGTAGCATCTGGATCTAGTTTTCTTTCTCTTCAAACTGCTTTTTTGCTACTTGCATGCTTTTGAGAGATTGAAAACTATAAAACTGGGCCAGGGGGAAAAACAACAACATTGGCACTTGTCATCCTCCTCTTCAAAATAGCAGAAAAACCATGAATTTAATACTCCTCTTGAGTACCAGTCCTATATTGTTAAGATTAAATCCTTCTGGCCAAATTTATATTTCAAATACACTGAAAGAATAAAAAGGATTCTAAAGAAGAATAAGGGCTCAGGGTATAAAATGTATACTTCTTTATTTATACAAATAGGGTTTTAAAACAATCATATTTAAAAGAAATCTGCATTTTTACATTCACCGTCAGTGAGTTCCTGACAGAGAAGGCTGAGCATGATGATACATAGCAAGGTCCCACTGCAGGACAACAGTAGCTCAGGAAAGCACCATTTATTTGAGAAGCCATAGGCAGGCTCTGGCATTCCTGTTGCACTGCTAGCAATGGGAAGTCTTAAACCTCTTCTTCCACAAGACTTCTTCAAATTCCCCCTGTTCATCAGCAGTGGCATCTTTGCATTGCTGGTACTTGGACACCGGGTTGTTGATGTTGCTCTCAGCCTCAGTGAACTCCGTCTCATCCATACCCTTGCCTGTATACCAGTGCAAGAATGCCTTGTGCTGCAACATGGCACTGAACTGCTCTGAGGTGTGCTTGAAGGGTTCCTGGATGGCTGTGTTGTTACCAATGAATGTGGCCAACATCGTGAGGCCATGTGGGGGGATGTCACACACAAGTGTCTTCACGTTGTTGGGGATCCATTCTGCAAAGTAGCTGCTTATTTGTTCTGCAAGTTGAGCATCTGCTCATCCACCTCCTTCATGGACATGCGGCCTCGGAAGATGGCAGCCGCTATCAGGTAGCAGCCATGGTGGGGATCACAGGTTACCATCGTGTTCTTGGTGTCAAACATCTGCTGGGTGAGCTTGGGCCCTGAAAGAGCATTGTACTGCTGGCTGGCATGGCTGGACAGGGTGCAAGGCCAGGCATGAAGAAGTTCAGGCAGGGGAAGGACACCATGTTCACAGCCAGCTTGCGCAGGTCTGCATTCAGCTGGGCAGGGAAGCACAGGCAGATGGTGACCTTGCTCATGGTAGCCAACACCAGGTGGTTCAGGTCTCCATAGGTGGGCATGGGCAGCTTCAGGGTGCAAAAGCAGATGTCATACAGGGCCTCGTTGTCAATGTAGAATGTTTCATCTGCATATTCCACCAACTGGTGGACAGATAAGATGGTGTTGTAGGGTTAGGTGAGGATGATAGGGTTAGGTGGATAAAGGCTCAGCCCAGCACTGGGAACTAGTGTCTGGATGTTAGGGAGGAGGGGTGCCTGTTAGCCATCTCCTATGGACTATGATGACATATCAAATATGAAGTTGTCTGGTCTGAAACTCTGGCCAAATGGTTCCGATCTCACTGAGTCTAAGGTGCCAGTGTCCAACATCTTGGGCAAGGGCATGACACTGAAGGTGTTCATGATGCTGTCTGGGAACTCCTCTCGGATCTTATTGAGAATCAGGGTGCCCATGCCTGACCTGGTGCCACCTCCCAGGGAGTAGTGCAGCTAGAAACCCTGGAGACAGCCACACCTTTCTGCTCACCACTTCCAACACTGACTCCACCAGCGCGGCTCCCTCTGTGTAGTGGCCCTTGGCCCAGTTATTGCCTGCCCTGTTCTGGCCTATCAGACACAAAGACATGATGAGACACATACTCCAGGAATAATGACTGTGTTATATGCATTGTGAAGACTATAGGCTCCTCTGAGCAACTTTGGCTATTATTTTAGATACACTTTGGTGAAATAAAGGAAATGTTTTCTTTTTTTGGGTCCAGTCATGGGCCTGAACTCTGGGCCTGGGCGCTGTCCCTCAGCTCTTCAGCTCAAGGCTAGTGCTCTACCACTTAAGCCACAGCACCACTTCTGGCTTTTTTTTCCTGCTTATATGGTGCTGAGGAATCGAACCCAGGGCCTCATGCATGCAAGGCAAGCATTGTACTGCTGAGCCACCTTCCTAGCCCTCAGGAAATGTTTTCAATGTGTCTGGGACCCTACAAATCACCCAGGTTCTAAAGAAAGTAAAGACAATGTGGAGGAAGATACATTTTAACCCAAACCACATGCGTACTTCTAAAAATGAGCAGAGCCTGGGGATGGGAAGGGGTCTCAGTGGTAGAGTGCTTGCCTCACATGCACAATGCCGTGGGATCGATTCCTCAACACCACATAAACAGAAAAAGCCAGAAGAGATGCTGTGGTTCAAGCGGTAGAGTGCTTGCCTTGAGCTGAAGAGCTGAGGTACAGTGCTCAGGCCCAGAGTTCAAGCCCCACGACCGACCAAAAAAAAAAATGAACAGAGCCTGCCTCAATAATGGAAAAGTACTTACTTTCACAGGAGGAACAGGAGAACAGAATGGTAAGAGGGAAGCTAAGCTGCAGGCACTTGTCTGCACCTTGCTCATACATAGCTGTGCTTTGATTTCTGGTGTCCTGAAGTGGTTCCCTGTTATTGCCAGGTATTTGAAATGGCCAGCAGCGCTGAAACCTTGTTGGAGGCATTCCCTGCTCGCTGTTCATTCCCTTCAGAGGCTGTTTGCAGACTGGCATTTATCTGTGCTGATTGAGTGGCCAGGGACATGACTCCCATGGACTGAAATAGGTAGGTTAGGTGAGGATGATATCTAGATGGATAAAGGCTCAGCTCAGCTCTGGGAACTGGAGTGTGCCTGCATGTTAGGAAGGAGGGGTGCCTATTAGCCATCTTCCATGGACCATGCTGACCTACTAAATATGAAGTGTCTGGTCTGAAACTCTATGGTTCCAATCTTACTGAGTCTAAGGTGCCAGGCTCTACGTCCACCATGATGGCCCGAGGAATATATTTGTTGCCTGTGGGAACAAGAGTTGACTTAGGCCTATACTTGACAAGGAACTTAGGGGCAGAGCTTATGATTCTAAGTGGCTCTCAGCATTCATTACAGAAATTACAGCATTTCAGACATGGAAACAGAAAAGATATCTTGAGAATGAATCACCATGCAAGAGGCTTCAGCAACTTTAAGGACGTTTGCAGTTGTCTATTTCCATGCATTTCATTCCTTTGCTTTGGGCATGGTGGCTGAAATCTCAGCTACTCAGAAGGCAAAGATGAGCATCAGGCTTTGAGTCTAATGGGGCAAAAGAAAGATGACAACACCTTTTCTTGTTGTTGTTGTTCATGGTGGGGCTTGAACTCTGAGCCTGGGCTGAGTCCCTCAGCTCTTCAGCTCAAGGCTAGCACTCTATCACTTGAGCCACAGTCCCACTTTCAGTTTTCTGAGTTGTTTATTGTAGATAAGGGTCTCAGGGGCTTTCCTGCCCAGGCTGAATTTGAACCATGATTCTCATTTCTCAGCCTCCTGAGTAGCTAGGATTACTGGTGTGAGTCATCATTGCCTATCAGCAAGAACCTTTCTCTTTTTTTGTTAATTTTATTTTTATTGTAAAGGTGCTGTATAGAGGAGTTACAGTTACATGAGTAAGGAAATGAGAACATTTATTGTTGAACATTGTTACCCACTCCTTTGTTGTTCTCCCTTTCCTTCCCCAATTAAAAGTAGCTAGGTGCAGAGCACCATTGGCTCATGCCTATAATCTTAGCAACTGTGGATTTGGAGATCAGAGGATGGCTGTTCAAAGCCAGCCTCGGCAGGAAAGTCTGTGAGACTCTTATCTCCAATAAACTAATAGAAAACCAGAAATGGCACTGTGGCTTAAGTGGTATGGCTGCTTGTTTTGAACAGAAGAGTTGGGGCACAGTGCATAGGCCCAGATTTTAAGCGCCACTGCCGACAAAAAAACAAACAAAACAAAAGAGCCAGGTGTGGCTCTTCAGCAAGTAAATGTAGAGGAATTCAAGTATAATGCTTTCCTGGGGAAAATACATAAAATACGTATTTCTTGTGTTATAATGTTTCAATAATTGTTATCAAATAGCACATTTCCCTGTATTCAAATACTCAGAGCAACCTTGGGCGATTACTTGCAATTTGCCATTTAACCTGATTTTTCAAAAGGGATATCAGTTAAAATGATATAAACATGAGTTTGAGATTGCCCCCTTCCTAAACAATCACATGAAGAAAACTGGCCATCCTGCCTGATATGCAGGATCTAATAAAGACACAACATAAAATACTGTTCATAGGAGTGACACAATCCCACACAACTCTCAACCAAGGAACCACAAGATTAAAGTCTTATATCTTACTTAAGCAATATCAACACAAAATACCAAGGTGAGGACATCCCCAAATGTAGATCCATAAAACTCAAATACATTAAATAGCTCTGTCCTTTTGTTTGCACTTTTTCATTGGTTTATTACACAGGAAAACCAATTATCTACGATTCTGTTTGTATACAATAATGTAGAATGGAAACTCTTTATATAAAATTAAATGAATTTCACATTGACATTTACAAAAACTGAAAATCTACTCTGTAGACTTCAGTAAGGTTGTTTGTATTAGGAAAGACAATATGAATCATTTAAAAGCAGTGTTTACACATTATTATTGGGTTTTTCTACATCACAACAACGTTTTTTACTTTAAAAACCTTAAAAAGAATTTATTGTTGGCTAAGTATTCATATTCAAAATGCTGAAGTCCAGAAGTGTTATAGATTTCAGGGTGAGACACTTTATTTATGCTTTGTGATTTGGACTATTCACATATATATTAGTGACTGAACATCCCTCTTTAAAATTTTAAAATTTTCAATTTCAAAAATTTTCTTTTTAGAAATTTAATCTGTATTTTAAAGAGGGCAATGCAACTGGGCTCTGGTTGCTGAAGGGTGAAATTCTAGCTACTCAAAAGTCTGAGATCTTAGGATCGCAGATTGAAGACAGCTGGGGCAGGAAATTCTGGGAGACTCTTATCTCCAAGAAACTACCTGAAATAGTTGGTGCCATGCCACCTCCTATGCCACCTCTGCATGAGATCGTGTTAGACAAAGAGCTTTAAGGAAGCATGCCTGCAGGAAGAGGGTGTTGGTTCAAGGCATCCCATACACTTGGCTGCACCTTTATAAGCCTCTACCTTTATTCTTACTATATTCTTCTTGGCTGTACATTCGTTGCTTTTATTCTCGTTTTGGCTATTTTTCTATTGATCCGTGAACAGAGCATGTTGTTTCTTTCCAGTCCAATGGAGATGACTTCTCTAAATAATAAAGACTAGGACCAAAGATTAAATGTGGGCGATGCCCCAATCAATCTATCATCTGATGTGACGCTGCCTCCAAAAACTCCTACAACTTCACAAGCGGTTTTGCAGCTCACGCATAGTAAACATAAAAACTTAAAATTTCCAAATATGTTACAACAAGCAGAATTAATGAATTAAACTAAGCTAGAAGGAGTTATCCCAGAAGCCCAGAGAGTTCTAAAAAAAGGAACCCCTGATAATAAAAGGAAAAGAAAGATTGAAGAGATGAAGGACAATGCCTATGCCCAGAGTTGAAACCCCATGACAAGAAAAAAAAATCCAGGTGTGGCTAGTCAGCAAGTACAGGTAGGGGGAATTCAGTAAAAGGCTTTCCTGAGGAATTCACAAGTGTATACTCAAAAATTAAAACAAAATATATGGTGGAGTGGCTCAGGTGGATACAGCACTTGACTTACAAGATGGAGGCCCCAAATTCGAACTACAATACCACCCTAAGAAAGGCAGGAACTCCTTCCTTGTCATTAGTATTCCTAGGGACCTATTCTGCCACGGTATTGGAAGCCAGTTGGGAGACACTCACTAGCTGCCTCATTGTAATACACCTCGATTCTCTGCAGCTGTAAGCTGCTGTCTACATAGTAGTTTCCAGTGCAGTCAATGTTGTGCTCATTGCTTAGCATTTCCCAAAACTGAGATGGAAATAGAAGTGTATTATGGCCTAGAATGTTAACTGTCCAAACAATGGATTTTAAAATAACTATAAGAAACCCAAGTCCTGTTGACACAACTATTTTTGTAAAAAAATTAGATTTTTTAAATTAAAAAAGCACAAAAATTGATAGTATTTTAGTTTTGTTAATCTCTTTGCTATCTTGCTGAATAGAAGACATCTGGGTTCTCCTATGAGTATTCTATCTTATGGGATACCATATTCTGTTTGGATTCTATGACCAGAACCTGGTCTTATATGGACATTAAGTTGCCAAAGCAGTAACTTGAAGACTCAGCTAGAAGGGTCTCCAGAACCCCAAGGGTCCTCAGAGCATACACTGATTTAGACAACCACTGATTTAGAAAACACCCAACTTAAGGGAACTGAGTTAAGGCATGAAAACTCAGAGAAATTTGCATTAAGGTGGACGAACTGTTCTCAATTATCTGATACTCATCAGTTGACAAAAAGGGAATCCTCTGTATCTGTCAGCTCAAAGACACTGCACTCCTTTCATTCAAATCAGACCAAAAATGCATTAGTCTATTCCCAGGAAACTAAGTACAATGACTTGAGTCTCAGGTAAGACAAAGACATGCAAGCCTTGCTTAAAAAACCACACCCACCTGGGCCACACAAATTAGGGAAATTGGGGAAACTATCTGGGGGACTTGATTTCCAGGAGGTTAGGGACTACTATGGAGCCCCACCTACCTCAGCCTAGACATGACCACCACCACCTGCAACCTCCAACCCCATCCTCTTCCTCCTCATCCCCCTAAATTTGAGACTGGGATCCTAGGCCAGTGTCATGCTCCCCTTTGCGCCAATCTGGTTGCCACAGTGGCTTGCCTGTATGTACATGATCTCCCTCACGGTGTAGGGCTGCAGAGCAGTTGGATGCGTGTCCTCAGCAGTGGTGTACACAGAAGCAAACAGGTAGGGCTGGGGAGAAGGAATCTGACACAGCCAACTCAGATCCCCATTTAAACCTCTGGTTGTTACAGGGGCAGAGGAGATGGGGTGGACTTGATAGGCAGAGCCAGTAGGTGCTCCAGCTCATTCTTCCTACTGCTGGGTAATCAGAGATAGCTACCTGTTATCACTTAGCCCTGGCATCCAGCTGTCAGCCTCAAGTCAATTAGCACAGCTGCCACTCTATTTGGAACCTCTTGTCACACTGCCATCCACGTCCCACCCTGACTCACAAGAGAGGCTGAACCCTGGGATCCAGGAAGCATGAGGAGGGGCTTCCTTTACACAAGGTACTTGTGCCAGAAGCCAAGAACAAGCCTACCTTCTATTTTTGATAGGAGGGCCTAGAACTGAAGGGGCACGTTCAGCTGTGATCCCAAGAACAAGCACAAACTGTTGGATTCCATGACTGATTTCCATTCTGGGAAGAGTCAGGGGCTTAGGGCCTTGCCTTCATACTCAGGTTTTCTTTTCTTTTCTCTTAAAAGCAGCTTGCTTTATTACTTAAGCCATAGGTCTACTACAGTCTACTTTTTGTTTCATTTGGCTTTTGCTCCAAGCATGAGAACTCAGCTCCTGCTCTCTGTTTGTGTGTGTGTGTGTGTGTGTGTGTGTGTGTGTGTGTGTGTGTGTGTATGTGTGTGTGTGTGTTTGGCCAGAGTTAGGCACGTTGGTGTTAGAGCTTGAAATTAAGGCCTGGTGACTTTTTTGAGATTTTTACTATTATTGAGATTAGGTGATTACCTAAATTTCTATTTCAGAATATTGTGGAATAGTGATATTTAGTTGAAGTCACAAACATATTTTAACCTTCACAATGCAAATTGTCATTATTATGGTTGTTAAAGTTTGTGAATTCTATAAGCTTTGACAATACAATTCTATAAGCTTCGACAATACAATTATTTCTTCCAGGTGATATATACATTTCTTTCCTTTTGCTTATTGTAAGACGTTCTGTCTTTCACTCTCATTCCTCTCCTCTCTTTCTGAGGTTTTATTGATTTACTTAGTTAACTGAAGGGTAGGTGGCTCTACTACTTGAGCCACAGCTAAACTTCTGCCTTCTTTAAGTGATTAATATGAGGCAAGAATTCCATGGGTAGTCCAGGGCAGTACAGGAAGGCTTGAAATCTGATGATCAGAGTTCAAAGTCAGCCTGGGCAGAAAAGTCAATGAGACTCTTATCTCCAGTCAATCTAATAGGTGGAAGATAGTAGAGCTGTAGCCTTGAGCAAAACACTTCAATTTTAAGTCCCTCAACTGAACACACTGAAGCAAGTTTCATGGACTTTCCTGTCCAGTATGGCTTTGAACCATGACCTACAGATTTCCGTTTCCTTAGCATTCAGAATTATAAGTGTGAGTCAACATTTACAAATCTTTAATTACCTCTTCTTTCACCTTTTCAGTTATTTATTCTTTCTTTCTTTCCTTTTGACATTTGTTATTAGGCGCTAGCTCTTATGCTGTTTTTTTGTTTCCCTTGAAACTACCATGCCCTACAACTTTGACCACAGGTAAACTGCAGGCTGTTTTTCTTTTTTGCAGCTCTTTTTCTAGGGCTTAAACTCAGGTCACAGTGACTGAAGTTCTATTTTTTTTAATTGAGTGGTGGTTCTTAGGTCTTGAAATTAAGTCAAGATGACTTTCCTTGAGGTTTATTTATTTTTACCTTAATAGTAGCTGGTTTCACTACTTGAGCCACAGCTCAACTTTTGCATTTTTTGTGGTTAATAGGAGATTAGAATATCAATAGAAAGTCAAGAGCATTACAGAAAGGACTGAAATCTGAGAATCATGGTTCAATGCCAGTCTTGGGCAAGAAAGTCAATGAGACAATTATCTCTAATAACCACCAAGAGGTTGGAAGAAGTAGACCTGTAGCCATGAGCAAAACATAGCAAGTTCAAGCCCCCATACTGAACACAGTAAAATATGTCTCCTGTACTTTCCTGCCTGGGCTGGCTTTGAACCACAGTCCTCAGTTTTCAGTAATCTGAGCAGGTAGACTTACAGTTTTGATTTAGAAAGCCTTAATAGCTCCTTTTCCACCTTTTCATTTATTTGATTGTCCCTTCCCCCTTTTTCAAAGTTTATGTCCTTTATTATTAGGGCCTACTCATTTATGCTCAGTATTTAATTAATTAATTTATTGATATTGTCAGTTGGGGGCTTGAACTCAATGCCTAGGAACTGTCTGTCAGGGACACAGCAGGTACACTACTATTTTCAGACACAGTGCCACTTCTACTTAGTTGGAAAAAAAACAGTCACCAGGGGACTTTTTAGCCGAGGCTGGCTTCCAAATGTGATTCTCAGATCTAAGCTTCCTGAGTAGCAAGGATTACAGGCATGAGCCAGAGGCACCTGGCTTGTTTTTTTTAGATCAAAACTAGCAGGCTCTACATTTAGGCCACACTACTTCACTGTCCATGAGATTTTTGGCCTTTTGTTTTTTGCTCAAAGCTAGCAGGAACAAAAACTCAACTCCTGAGGGTTCTTTTGGGGGGGAGGGGAGGCTTGAATTCAAGGCCTAGTGACTATGAGGGTTGTTTTGTTTTATTTTGGGTATTTTGTTTTTCATTTCAAAGCTAGCAGGCTCTACTACTTGAGCCTCAGCTCAACTTCCGCCTCTATTTTTCTTTTAGTGGTTAATAGTAGATAAGAGTCCCATGGGAACCAAGGCACTACACAGTATCCTAAAATCTAAGGATTACAGTTTAAAGCCAGCCTGGGCTAGAAAGTCCATCAGACTCATCTCCAATTAACCAGATGAGACAGGAAGTAGTATTTTTAAACTTGAGTAAAAACCCTCAAGTTCAAGCCCATGTCTAGCACACTCAAAAAGAAGTTAGTTGGACTTTCCTGCCCAGGCTGGATTCGAACTGTAATCTTTACATTTCAGCTTGGATTAAAGATATGAGTCTATATTATAAAAAACTAATTGGCTCTTTTCTTCTTCACATACATTTATTTGTTGGTTCTCTCTCTTGTTTTTAGGGCCTCACCAATCTTGCTGAAAGATAGAATGCTCTAAAAGTTTAGTAACAGTTACAATTTGGTTCATTTTTTGGTTTTGGTGGTTAGTAGGAGGGAAGTATAGACACTCCCACAAGGTCCTGAATTATACTGATTGCGGTTCATTGTCAGAGGACAAGGAAAGTTCATGAAATTCTTATCTCAAATTAACCTCCAAAAGATTGGAAATGGTCAAGCAAAAACTTGTAGATCATATCCCAGAAAGGAACACACACACACTCATACACACACACACACACACACACACACACACACACAATGGGCTTTTTACACACACACACACACACACACACACACACACACACACACACACAATGGGCTTTCCTGTCCTGGCTGGCTTGGAATAGTAATGCTCGATTTCAGTGTTTTGAGTAGCTAGAATTTCAAGTGTGAGCCACCAGTTTCTTGTTAATTTTTATCATTTCTAAGACTCTTTGTGCTCTCTTGTACTTTTTTAAAAATTTATTTTGTGGTTGTCTTAGTGCTAGATCTGTTTTTCACTTACCTTTTTTTAAAACTTTTTTTTCTTAGCTTTATCTTAGCTTTTTTTTAGGCTCAAGGTTGCTGCTCTACCACGTCAGCCACAGTTCCACTTCTTTTTGCTGATTAGTTGGGAATAGGAGGCTCATTGACTTTCCTGCCCAGGCTGGCTGTGAACCACAGTCCTCAGATTTGAGGATACTGTGTAGTGCCCTTGAATTCCTGTGGGACACTTCTGTCCTATTTACCACCAAAAGATAAAGAGAGTGGGGCAGAAGTTGATCTGTGGTTCAAATAAGAAAGCCTGCTAGCTTTGAATTTAAAAAAAATACTTGGAAGTCTAA
Organism: Dipodomys merriami; assembly: GCF_024711535.1. Classification (NCBI taxonomy): domain Eukaryota; kingdom Metazoa; phylum Chordata; class Mammalia; order Rodentia; family Heteromyidae; genus Dipodomys; species Dipodomys merriami. The sequence goes on from NW_027203593.1 coordinate 100,749, forward strand.
TTCTGGTACTAATTGTACACTATTCAAACAAAACAAAACAAAACAAAAAACAAAAACAACTTATGCGCAGTGACCAGGTAATTAGGATTCCTAACTGATAACCTGAACTCATTTCCCAAAGCCTTTTAAAGATATATATGGTCATTTGTGTCAGCTGAGGAGAGATTAAAGAACAAGGCTTTACAGGCCAGTTACTCAGGACTTGGAAATCAGGATCCATTGGCAAAGCTTTTCAGAAAATGACTAAAAACTCACTCTTCACAATTCCAAATTGTTCTTCCTTCTGTGCAAGGGAAAGAGGGATGAGAAGGAAGAAATATGGGAACTAAGAAACCTCAAACAAGGTAAGTTATGTTAACTTTATTAGATAAAGTAAAACATAGGTGTACGGTGTGAAATCCAGAAAAGGACATGTCACCTCTGTGTGGATCCCAGTTAATTTAGTTAATCGATGGTAAGAAGTAAAACCCACTATTGTATTTATAGAAAGGAGGTACATGGCAGGCAAGTCAGTTCACTAACTTCAAGGATTTTGAACATAAAGGAGTGAAAGTGTTTGATTCTGTTTGGGCAACAGGAAGGAACAGAGCTGAGGAGGACTGAGATGTGCAGACATTCCCCAAGAAAGATCTCACTGATATCAATTCTTCAGATGCATGCTGGTTGCCAGTGGCTTATGCCTGTAATACTACTCAGAAGGCTTAGATCTGAGGATTGTGGTTTGAAGCCATCTGGGATAAGAAAGTTTGTAAGTCTTTTATGTTTTACAACTCAAGAATATTCATATTTGTTGCTAATTGCAACCCAAGGCAGTGCAATAGGATACCAAGCTGAAGAAAATTAGAAAATACCAGACAGGTATAGAGAAAAAGAAAAAAAAATCAATGAGGACCTTGGGTACCAAGGCTTACTGGCACATGGGCCCCAGGTCACACAAGCAATCATATTTATTTGAATTCACGCTGGGAATGTTACCATGGATACATGCAAAAATGAAGCTTCTATATTGCAATCAGAGCCACCACAGTGAGTGAGAAACACTGGTTCCCTTTTTGTTTTGAGAAAGGAGAATGCAACCCAGAGAAAATCCAGACATTTGGTCTATTTTATCTAGCTTCCTAGGTTAAGTTGTCAATTCTTTTACCTCCCAGGCTTCAAGGCCTTTAAAGCACTATGGAAGGGGGCAATAGCTTAACCCTCTCCAGAGCTGTGCTTTTTTGTAAAATTGTGAAAATACCATACAGAGGAGTACAATTACATTGGCAAGATAGTGAGTACATTTCTTATCAAGCATTCTTACCTCCTCCTTTGTTTCCCCTTACCATCCCTTCCCTTCTCAACCCCCCTTCTCTCCCTCCACCCCCCACCGAAGTTGTAAAGTTCGTTTTTCAACATAACATCTTATACATTTCATTGTTGTAATGGGGTCACCTGTAACCCTATTTATATATTTATTGATTGATTGATTTTTTATTGTGAAAATACCATACAGAGGAGTTACAATTGCATGGGCAAGATAATGAGTACATTTCTTATTAAGCATTGTTGCCTCCTCCTTTGTTTTCCCTTCCTATCCCTTTCCATCTCCCATCCCTCCCCCCATCCCTCCCCACACCCCTCCCTCCCGCTCTTCCTACCCCACCCCAAAGTTGTAAAGTTCGCTTTTCGACATAATGTGTTGTACATCTCATTGTTGCAATGGGTCCACCAGTATCCCTATTTAAACAAATTGTTTTTCTTCCCTTCCTTTCCACAAATTATACCAACATCAAATACAGTGAAAGCAGGGCTAATACCATGGGGGAGGTACATATAAAGCAACAAAGAAATCATTTTATAAGTATGTTGGAAACAATCTCAAGAAAGAAAAAAACTTTGAATCCTTATCTTGGGGTTCATTTCACCTAACATCAACTTGTCTGACAGTTTCTGTTTGTCTCAGACATATACTAGTTATTTCAAATAACTTTGGGCCTGGCTTACTTCACAGAGCTGTGTTTTAACCTTTGCATGGTCAGCTCTCAGCTTTCTGAGTACTAATGAGGTGGTGTTCCAACCTCTCAAACCTTTTCCAGGTTCAACAGCTCAGCTCGAGTCTCCTACACCTATTAATATTAATAGTATAGATTACAAACAGTAAAAAGATAAAAATAACATTATACATTTAAACAGAAATAACTGACTGCATTCATTTATCCAGGACAAAAAATTTAGCACTGCTGTTTAAGTCACTAATAACACTTTTTTAAGATATACTTTCATGGATTTCATAAAACTTCCTATATACTCCTTAGAGTGTCTTTTTACCTCCCATTTTTATTTATTGCATTTGCATAGTAGTATATCATCCTTAAAATCATATCACCTCATAATTAAAGTTTATCTTGTAAGTAAATACTTATGAGACTCCAATAAAATATCAAAAAAGCTGAAAGTGGATCTGTGGCTTAAGAGCTATAGTACAAGCCTTGAGCAAAAGAGGCTCAGGGGCACTGTCCAGGCCCAAAGTTGAATCCCTAGTGTCCACACATACACCCCCCCCACCCCAGACCCCACACACAATCAGATGATAATGTCTATGAAGTTCTTCCTTAGGATGATCTTGGTGATGTCAGCAACTGTATGAAGTTTCTATCTCTCTTCCATGCATTTGTGGTAGTAGACAGCAGAGTCACTGTAGTATAACATGTGTCTAAGATGGCATTAGCAAAGGCTATCATGTAACATATCCAACATAATGTCCAGCTCTCTTGATGGTAGATCTGCACATCTTGAGACTTGATGTGACCCATGTACTCCTAAACTCGCTTTCCCATCCTCTGTGCCACCTGCTGCAATGATTCACTATCCACACCAAATAGGCTTTCATAACCTTTCCCTAATTATCTGAATACTGGATGCCAGAGATGTCATGGAGACACTCTGTGGCTATTCCCCTCCCCTGACAGTCCATTTTACCTCCTATGCTCTCCTCACAGATGTGGGCAATGGTCTCTGAGAGACTTCGTGCCTCATCTTGGAGAGATTTAGTTTCATTGTATCCATAAGCTTTGGGAAATCATGCAGTGAAGGGTCCAGGTTAGGAACATAGCTCCTCCTTCTGCAGGTTTTCCTGTATGTTCTCTTGGCCATTGAACAGAAGGGGGGTCTCTGAAAGGGAATTTATATGGTGTTCTCTGTCTGTCTTGGTCCATATAACATAGAACCACTTTCCCATCCCTTTAATGATTTAGACATGCTCCATGTGATTTGTGCTGCACTGCTCTCAATGTAGTAACAATGTAGAGGACACAACTGGATGTTGTATGGATAGCTGTCCATACTTGGGCATGAGTCCCCTTCCAGCCAGGGCCCATAACTCCATGCTGGGAAAGTGAGAGGAAGATTAGCTGGCTTATATCTATGTAGTCTGAATGACCCCAGGAGGCATTGAGGCCTCCTTTTCATGTCCATGGCCCCTCAGCATATTGATAAAGAATGACACACCATGCCCAATCATCACCAAAATGCTCACCTGGTCCTGGGCATTATCACCACCATCTCACCCACTTCTAGAATATTCCCTTTTTCAAGGCATTGCCAATCCTCCTCCTTGCATTCTCAGTTAAAATACTGCTGTCCATGAGTAAAGAGCAGAAGACAAGGAAGCAGCTACCCTAGGGAAAGTAAATACTGGACCTCTTCCATGGTGAGAAGATAATGTAACCTGCAACTATAAAATAGCGAAGGACTTAAGATGGTTGTGCACACAGTTTGTGTAGAAAAAATGCCAGACCTAGTATGCCCTGTTCAGAGTTTCAGTCCATAATCGTCTCTAACAAAGTCATCTCAGGTACAGATAAACCAAGTTCATAGTGTCTTTCCTTCTTTTATTCTGTGCCTTTCTGGGGCTTGCAATCAGGAAATGGATACTATACCTGTAGTTTGTTTTTCCCCTCAAGTCTACTGCTTTACCACTGGAGCCACAACTCTACTTCTAGATTTTTTTTGTACATAATTTGAGATAAAATTCGTATAGGCTTTCCTACCCAAGTTGGCTTCAATCACTGATCCTCAGCCTTATGAATAGCTAGGAGTACAGGCTTGGCCACTGAGCCTGGCAGCAATACTCTTCCTTTTTTATTTCCTTTTCTTTATTTTTTTTGTCAGTTACGGGCATGAATTCTGGGCTTGGGCACTGTCCCTCATCTCTTCAGATCAAGGCTAGTGCTCTACCACTTGAGCCACAGCGTCCCTTCCAGCTTTCTTTCTGCTTATATGGTACTGAGGAATTGAATTCAGGGCCTCATGAATGCAAGGCAAGCACTCAACCATTGAGCCACCTTCCCAGCCTCATTTTCGTTTTCTTAAAAAATATTATTAGGAATATGATGTTCAGAGGGGTAACAGTTAAGTCAGTTAAATTAAACAGTTGTCAGGTAATGAATACATTTTTGGGGGATAATTACACCCCTTCCCTTGCTCTCAGTTTATCCCTCCCACTGTGGCTTTTTTGTGGTTAACTGGAGATAAGGGTCTTCCAGACTTTGCTGCCCAGGGTGACTTTGAACCACAATCCTCAGACATCAGTCTGCTGATGAGCTAGGCTTGAGCTTTAAAGTCGGGATGACTGTTCTGAAGGTTGTTCTATATTTTCTATGGGCTGTGGGCCTGAATGGACTTAGGCAGTGAATGCCAGGCAGGTCTGTCATCTGGAAGCATGTGTCCTACTTAAGCCTGACTGGCTCTCAGAACAGATAGGTGATGCTTTCAGAGCAAGAACCAGTGTGTACTAGCTCAACAGAAGTCCTCACTATATTTATCTCATTCAACAACTACTGGGTTGCTTATCTTATCAACACTTTTTCTTTCTTAAGAATATATGTATTGTAAGATTGCAGTAACTACAGATTTGTAATGGCCTAAGAATATATGTGTGTTATCATATTTAATATCCAAACTACATAACTGCTCCAAATCATGTTTTATTTATCTTAAAGTAGTTCTTGAATAATACTCTTTATTAGTAATGATATTATTAATATAAGTATTAAAGTTCTTCAAACATGTTTCTCTTATTAGATTAATCCTTACAGTGACATTGAAAACACCTTCTGGAGCAGCAATGGAAAAGATACTTGGTGAATACTAAGAATGAGGGATGAGAAGTGTGAAAAACTAAGAGACTTACAAGTGTGACTGGGAAACATCTTCCACAGAGCAGAACCCCAGACTTTTGAAGGTATGTCAGTGTGAGAATAGGTCTTCAACCAGTTCACATGACCACATGGGTGAGTCTCAATGTTGCCACATAGATTCCTATATGAAAGACTCATGTCTGATGGGCTTTCACAACGCCAGATTTATGAAAGTTTGCTGTCTTCTTTCCTTCAATATTACTTCATACTTTAGTATTGAGTGCATTTTTTCTTTAAAGCATGAAAAAAACACCATCTTTTGGACTGAGGTGTTTCCTGTCTCCCTAAGAATAGCTCTGGTATTTAAGAGGATTCCTGACAGGTTCCAGTGCCTCACTTCTTTAATACCAGCTACTCATGAGGCTGGGATTTGAATATCACAGTCGAAGCCTGCCTTGGTAGGAGAGTCCATCAGAATCTCATCTCCAATCAACTACCAAAAAAGCCAGAAGTGGAGCTGTAGAGAAGCCTGAGCCCCTGCCCAGCCTTCAGGCACACACACACACACACACACACACACACACACACACACACACACACACACACACACACACACACACACACACACACACGTGTCTTCCTGCCAGGCTTGTCCATGGGGTCCCATGAAATTGTTGGAGACCTCTCTTCAAATGGACTCACCCTTGTATTCATGCCTTTAATGTGGAAATTGACTCTCAGTCAATTTTGCATCCCACTTCCTCTGCTTGTTTTCTGAGGTGAGTCTTGTAGCTCAATACAGCTGTCCATACACTTCAAGATGCTGCTTATGATCTCAGGGCCTGCATTCACACTCCAAATGGAAAAATAAAATATAACCTGAGGGTCTTGTTTAAATAGGGATGCAGGTGGACCCATTGCAACAATGAGATGTACAAGTCATTATGTCAAAAAACGAACTTTGCAACATTGCTGGGGGGGGGGAGGATCTGTTAAGGGGTAAGGGAAGGTATGGGAAGAGATGGGAAGGAAAACATAGGAGGAGGCAACAATGTTTGATAAGAAATGTACTCATTATCTTGCCCATGTAATTGTAACCCTTTGTACAGTATTTTTACAAAACAAAAACCAAAACAAGAACAAAAAACAAAAAAACAAATCAGCAACTTGCAGATGGCTGCCGGTTTTACATTTGTTTTCTTTGCAAGGTCACCATACTGGGTCTGAATGACATGGCTGAAAAGTGTTTCTAACCTGGCATTGCTGAAGTCTGGCAGGCTACCAAGGAAGCCATAGGCCAACACGGCCACATAGGCCCTGTGTTCGAAGCCTGGTCCTGACCCCTACCAATGCAGGGAGATGCTAAGAGTCTGGTTCCTATACATAGGAATACCGATAGAAGGTTATGAATGTCAAGGTTGAATTAGTTGTTCCTTAATGATAATACTATAAAATTAAACAGAGTGATTTTAAGAGGCCAATGGATTTTAATGGATATTTTTTGACACATTAAAAGAATACTATTAATTACATGGACACAATAGATTCAGGACAGTAGTTGATTTAATCAATATTTCATTAAGGATGGAAATGAAAATATTAAGTACATGGAGGCATAATAAATACCCAAGAATTGCTAGGAATGTAGTTTATATAACTGAAGAATGTATAGACATCTCTGGCACTCTTTAAAGATCTATATTTATTTGTGTAGTACCATCTGCATGTCAATCTGTTCTTATTTTGTCAATCCCTGGGGCTTGATCTCAGGTGCTGGGAACTTCTTGTAAGCTCTATATGCCCCAGGCTGGTGTGCTGACACTCACCCATTCATGAATTGGGCCATGTAGGCTATGAGTGCAGATGCCAGCCCTCAGAAAAATTGAATGGTGGAGTAAGAAGCCTATGGTGACACATGTTTTCCTTTTCTGTGAAAGTCCTGGGTGTCAGGTGTGAAGTTTCATACATAGACAAATCTATATCTTATGTAATAAATGTAGTAAATGTTTCATGTGTAATAACAGTCAATAAAAATAAATGGTAAATAAATAAAATAAAACAAAAAATAAAATGAATAACTACACTAAATGCAATATGGAGTCAACATACAGGGCTCGATCTCAGGGCCTGGGAACTGCCTGGCAGCTGAATTGGCTAGAGGCTGCTGTGCTGGCAGTCACCCATTCATGAACTGAGCCTTCTAGGCCCTGAGTTTAGATACCAGCTCTGCCAAAAATGTAATCATGGAGTGAGAAGCCAAGTGTGACACGTTTTCCTCTTCTTTGAAAGTGCTCGGTGACAGGTAGCTTGTATAAATTGTATGCAAATCTATATGCTATGCAATAGGATGTCATAAATGTAAGAAATGACATAGGTGGAAGAAAAACAGATTGAATTAGTAGTGAATCATTCTGGGATAAAATTCAACGCAATAAATATAGGACTTGGATTAAGTTTAATTAATATTTTATTGAGCATTAAGAGAATAAAAATTACATGGAGACATAATTAAATACCTAATAATGGGTAGTAACACACGATGCATAATTTAATTTGTCTCATTTATAAAATATGTGATTATATGTATGGATGTATGTACCTATATGATAAATAATAACAGGATATTGAGTAATTATTAATGCTTTATCAATTGTTCAACTGGGACACATCATTAAATGGAGACATAATTTAAAACCTAATAATTGGTAGTAATATTATCTATTATTCAATAATATACAGACATCTATCTTTTTGTGTATATAATACTTATATACAGGAAGCTCTACCCATTTATACCTCGTTCACTCCTGGGGCTCGGTGGTTGAGTGCTCGCCTAGTAAGCAAGAAGCCCTGGGTTGGATTTCTCAGTGCCACATAAACAGAAAATCCAGAAGTTCTGCTGTTTTTCAATCAATTAAATGCTAGCCTGGAGCACCAACACTTAGGGACATTTTCTAAGCCCTTACTCAAGCCCCAGGACTGCCGCCAAAAAAAGGTAGAATGTTCCACCTGCAATGATATAAGGACAGGACTTCAAATACATCAGCACAGAGCAAGCTAGGAGTCTGGTGCTGACAGCTGCCACCTAACCTGACTTAGATATATGTAAACGGCTGCAACCCAGCTGCACGGAACCAGACGCTGATGGCTGGCTTAACCCCATCATCCTAACTGTTTGGGAGCTTTAAAACTCAGCCCTGGTAGGAAGTCTGTTAGACTCTTTAAAATGTGGCCCCTAGTGGCAGAGCTCTAGCCCTGAGCAAATGTTATTAGAACAGTATCCACATACTTTGAGTTCAAGCCCCATGGTTAACCCCCCACAAAAAAAACACCCCTCTAAGCCATTAGATGTGATCTTGTGTGGTTTGTGAAATGTTCCTCAAAGAGGGGTAATACTGATGAAACCACCCTAATTCTAATGACAATTTGTGGAATAGAGCTATGTGCTGAGCCCTTCATAGGGTGCTCTGTGCTGAGTCTTGCACAGGGTGCTATGTGCTGAGTCCTTTACAGGTTGCAGTGTGCTGAGTCCTGCATTGGGTGCTGTGTGTTGAGTCATGCAAAGATTGTCACGTGCTGTGTCCTTCATAGGGCACATTCATTCATCTGGTCCTTGTAAGATCTCCACAACTGAGATGATTTTGCAGACAAAAAATGTGATATATATATATATATATATATATATATATATATATATATATATATATATATAATCACATTCTATGCCTCCATAAGAAAAAAATGACATTGCCACATTTGTTAGGAAATGGAAAGACTTGGAAAAAATTATATTAAGTGAAGTAAGACAGGCCCAAAGAAACATAGGTCCCATGGTTTTCCTTATTTGCAATAACTAGTATATGCCTGAGACAAGCAGAAAATGTCAGATATGTTGCTCTTAGGAGAAATGAACCACACCATAAGGATTCAAATGTTTTTTTCTTTCATGTGGTTGTTTCTAACATATTAATAAGATGATTTATTTGTTGCTTTGTAGGTCTCTCCCCCACAGTATAACCCCTGTTTTCACTGTATTTGATGTTGGTATAATTAATGGAGGGGAAGGGAAAAAGCAAATTGTTTAAATAGGGATACAGGTGGACCCATTGCCACAATGAGATGTACAATTCATTATGTCTAAAAACGAACTTTACAACTTGGGGGGTGGGGAGTGAGGGGGAAAGGATAGGAAGGGGAAACAAAGGAGGAGGCAACAATGCTTACTAAAAATTGTGTTCAATACTTTGCCAATGTAATTGTGACCCCTCTGTACGGTATTTTCACAATAAAGAAAAACAGGAGTTTGATTAAAAAAAGAATATTGTGGCTCAGATGTGTCCCCATGGCATGGACAAAATTATGTATTACTGAAGGCTAGTGAGTTGTCTCATGCAGACAATTGTTTTGTTCTATTTTTACTCAGTCATGAACCTTGAACTTGGGGCCTAGGCACTGACCCTTACCTCTGGGCTCAGGATAGCCCTCCACCACATGGAGCCAAGGAACCCCTTGCAGCAGAGTGCCACTGCCTAGGGGTCTATAGCTGAGGTCTGTCATCCTGCCATCTCAGGAAGCTGAGATCTGAGGATCTGGGTTCCAAACTATCTCAGACACAAAAGGTCCCAGAAGACTATTATCTCCATTGACCACTAAGAAACCTGAAGTGAAGTTTGGTGTTTGTGGCTCATGCCTGTCATCCTAGCTACTCAGGAGGATGAGATCTGAGGATCATGGTTCAAAGCTAGGCTGGGCAGGAAAGTCCTTGAGACACTTAACTCCAACGAACCACAAGGAAACCTGAAGTGGTGCTGTGGCTCAAGTGGTAGAGCACAACACTTGAGCTGAAGAGCTCAGGGACAGCACCCAGGTCCAGACTTTAACTGCTACAACAGACAACAACAACAACAAGAAAAACACAGAAACAAACTAACAAACCTGAAGCAGAGGGCTGGGAATGGGCCTTAGGGGTAGAGTGCTTTGCATATATGAAACCCTAGGCATGATTTCTCAGGACCACATCACTAGAAAAAAGCCTGAAGTGTCTCTGTGGCTCAAGTGGGAGAGAGATATCCTTGTACAAGAGAAACTAGGTACATGGCTTAGGTCCTAAGTTCAATCTCCAGGACTGGTGTATGCACGAATGCACATGGAAACACACACACACACACACACACACACACACACACACACACACACACACACACACACACACACACACACACACACACACACACACACACACACACCAGAAGTGAAGCTGTGACACCAAATGGTAGAGCAGTGGGTTTCTGCACTGAGCTCATGTTCAGCACTCAGTCCCTGTGTTCAACCCCAAAACCTAGCCACCCAGAGCCCAACTAGGACAGGTCAAATATTTCAAAACCTGATGAGTTTCACCAGCCCTAGATGATAAGAAGCGTTGTGATATCCGACATGTGCTTGATTTCCCAAGGTTCCAGAAACTTAGGAGAGGCATCATAGGCCCATCATTGCCTGCAATTAAACATTTCAATAGGTTCAGTGCCCTAGTTGTCCGCCAGAAGGACTCCTGAATTATATTGAACAATGTATCTGAACACCGGAATTTAGTCTCACAAAGGCAAGATAAGTGCAGGAAATTTGGCCTGCCAAGGGTGGTGGCATAAATGAAGGCTTCCTGTCAAAACAGAGCACTGGTGAGCGAGATAACTTGTGGTACAAAGAGGCCTTTTTTTCCCTGACTTTCAGAGCCTACCCACACTCATCCTCACTAATTGGCCCAGATGGAGTTGTTTGTTACACAGCTGTACAGGAGTGAGGCTTTTTGTCTGCCTGTCCAGACAATGAGAGACTTCTTCCAACAGGCCTGGGATGCAGAGAAACCCTCAGGCTACACTGGGAACAGTGACGGGAGCCCTGGAATATGCAATGTCTTGAAAGCCCTGTCTGTGCTATGAAATCATTGTACTGAAAACAAATTTCCTACTTCAGTGCCATTCATCATAGCTACTCTGGAGATTCACCTATAGGGATACATCCATCCATATACAAATACATAGAGCTACACCATCTTTTTCTTTTTTGGTGGGGGGCAGGTCCTGGGGTTGGACATTAACCCTAGCATTAAAATTCACAGCCCCATTTCTGGGTTTTTCTCTGATTTCATAGATATAATAGTGTCAAATTTCCTACACTGGCTGGATTCAAACTAAGGTTCTCTACATCTTAGCCTCCTGAGGAGCTGGAATTACAGTCAGCAGCCACTGGCACCTGCCTTTCTTTTCTTCTTCATTTTTTACTCTGGACATCTGACTTCTTAACAGGGTCATTCCAATGGTTTGAATTTATAAGTAAACTACCCAATGTTCTTTATAGCTGCCTTCTCTGAGAAGGATTTTCTCTCCTTATCTTCCCCTCTGGCTACAGGTTTGAAGCCAAAAATGAGAAATGAGTGTCCCAGGATTTTGGAGCAAGTGTCCACAGGCCATGCCAGTTCAGTCACTTAGCATTGAGCTGCAGTGAACTTACTGTTTCAGGACGAGAGGACTGAAAACTTGAGCGATTTTCATACTGTCTGCATTGCTCCTTTTGTCTATAAAATTATGAATTTTTTTTTTGTCTACACCCTTAAGTATCTAGAACACACTAGAAGCATCTTCCTGTTTCTGTTTTTCTCTAGAACCTCTTGAGATTTAGACTAAAGGTTTGTGTGGAGCGGCTTCTCAGTGAATCCCTAAGGAAAGCCGCTTAATCCTCCTAAGGAGATCACCATTCAAAGCCAGCCTGAGCAGGAAAGTCTGTGAGCCTCTTATCTCCAATAAACCACCAGAAAACCAGAAGTGGAGCAGTGGCCCAGAGGGTAGAGCTCCAGCTTTGAGAGATAAAGCCAAGCAGGAGATACTGTCCAGAGCAGGCAGTAAAGCCTGGGATGCGCTTATGTTCAATCATCAACCTGATGGCTGGAAGTGGAGCTGTGGCGGTGGTAGAGCCTCAGCCTTGAGCAAAACAGCTCAGGAATGCATTGGGCCCTGTGTTTAAGCCCTGGGATGCCCACAAAAAAATTCAAAAAGAGAAGGCCAAGTTATGTATCAGTGTCCTCCTACCAACTTATGTGTGTATATTACTTCCCTGAGTGCAAACAGACCCTATGCAATGCTTCTGCTTTTACTTACTGATTTATTTTTCAGATATGCTCATTGCGCATACTGCAGCATTCTCTTCATTTCAGGCCCACATCACTTTTCTCTTCCGGGGCTCCCCGCCTGCATCCTTATATGATGCACACTTAAGCTCTCAGCAGCCTTTATTTACATTTTATTATGAGGCCAACACAGGAACAGTCACAAATCAGGCAGGGGAAGAGATCAGGGTTCATAGTTATTACAGCCATTGAGAAAAATTAACTTGGGGACGAAAAATGGTAGCATACTTATGTAAAAACTACCATTAAGAAAAAGATGAGGGGGCTGGGAATGTGGATTAGTGAGAGAGTGTTTGCCCACCATGCAAGAAGCCCTGGGTTTGATTCCTCAGTAGCACATACACAGAAAAAGCCAGAATTGGTGCTGTGACTCAAGTAGCAGAGTGCTAGAGACAGTGCCCAGGCCTTGAGTTCGGCCCAAGAACTGCCAAAGAGATACCAGGTAGGTAGGTAGGTAGGTAGACAGACAGACAGACACATAGACAGACAGACACACAGACAGACAGACAGACAGACAGACAGACAGACAGACAGACAGACATAGATAGATAGACAGAGAGAGAGAGAGAGAGAGAGAGAGAGACAGACAGACAGAGAGAGACAGAGACAGAGAGACAGAGAGACAGAGAGACAGATAGATAGACAGATGATAGGTGAATCTGGTCTTGGATGTCAGTAGGAAAGAAGGGAACACTTCCCCACCATGAGGCCTTCTGCAGTATGCCAGGAAACCAGCATTGCCTTCCCATAACCACAGAGCAGGAAGACTGTCTCTCTCCCACTTCTCAGGCAGTGGAGGGCCCGAGAGTCAAGAGGGCAGAGCCAAGTTTTAGCTCACATGCTTGGAGGCAGAAGAGAAAGGGCCCTGCCTCTCTTTGGACTGGGGATGTACATTAATGATGTGGAGAATGAAGGAAGGAGAATGGACTGGCAGAGGTAGAAGGGCCTTTAAATCTGACAGATAGAGAGTCAAGAACCTACTCCCTAAGACCAAAAGCAGTATTTTTCTACTCTGTTCCTCCCCTCTCCCCTACTAAACTGGCTCTCTATTGGTAACCTAAAGATAGCCTGAGGCTCCCTTCACCTGAGGGAGGAAGGATAATTAGTCATTGTTTGAAGAGGCTGAGAAAAGCCTGACCCTGGTGTGACTCTAACAAATATTTCAGGTTTCCCCCCCATTGCTGGCTGTGCCTGGAATGAATGAAGTGGTTTTGCAGCTCACTTCCCTGTTGAGTGTATACATTCTGCCTTCTAATCCTGCAGGCCTAGGTCTCTGCACCTAGCCTGTTTTTTTGAAACTGTTTCCTGTCCTTCAAATAAAGAGTTACATTGGAGTTCTTCCTGCTAGCAGGATGGGTCAATGATGTTTCTTTCCTGCTTTTATAGCTTGAGAACTCTAAGAACATTTAGAATGCAAGTAACTTCTCATCACCAAGGGAAACCCAGGAATTCTTGAACATGTGATCTTTCGGAAGCCCACTGGAGGACACAAGATGATTACAATCTTCACGTGAGTGGCTGGGCAGATGGATCTGCTACACTTGAACCTTGAACTCGGCGTGCTCTCCTAGTCCATTTCCTTCTTTGGTCCTTGTCCTGCTAGCTCCTCAGGAGCTTCCAAGATAGAAATAGATTGATCAAACCCAAAGGGAGTTACTGGCTTTTTCCTTCTTTTTCTGTCCTTTGCTTTAAATGTCTTGCAGGTCTTTGGGCTTGAATTGTGGATCTAGGCTCTGTCCCTGGGCTCCTTTGGCTTAAGGCTAGCGCTCTGCCATATGAGTCCCTTTCTGCTTTGTCTGTGGTGAAGTGGAAGTCAGAGCCTCATAGACATTCCTGCCCTGGCTGTCTTCACCCTGTGATCCTCAGACCTCAGACTGCTAAGCGAGGTTGACAAGCATGAGCTTCTGTTGCTCTGCTAAGTTCAGAACTGTAATGACATTGAAAATACAAGTCAACTGCTCATCATAAAGGGCTTGGGGAGCATATTAACCTTTTCAACGTTGGATCTTTCAGAACCCTGTAGAAAGCAAAGTTATAATGCTAAAGACAGAGAGCCTGAGCATATGAATCTGCTATACTTGAACATTGAGCTCTGACTCCAATTCTGATGTACACCAGCATTCATTTTCCAGAAAATGTTCTCATAATTAACAAATAGGAAAAGTACTTTGATTAACCCTCACTTTTTTTCCCAGATATGTGTCTCAAACTCAAGCCTGGGCACTATCCCTAAGCCCTTCAGCTCTAGGTGAACACTCTACCACTTGAGTCACAGCTCCATGTGGGGTCTTTTGGTGGTTCATTGGAGGTAAGTGTCTAACAGGCTTTCCTTGGCTAGGCTGTCTTTGGACTGTGGTCTTGAGGTCTCAGCCTCCTGATTAGCTAAGGTTGTAGGTGTGAGCCACCGGCATCTGGCCTATTGTTTTTGCCAGTGCTGAGGCTTGAACATAGGTCCCGGGGTACTGTCTCTGAGCTTCTTTTTCTCAAGGATAACACTCTACCACTTGAGCCATTCCACAGCTTCTGGCTTTTTCTGAGTATGTGGCACTGAGGATTTAAACCCTGGTATTCATGCATGCTGAGCAAGCTCTCTACCTATAAGCCACATTCCCAGCTTCACTCTTACTATTTTATCTCTCAACTTGCCTATCCTCAAGAAAAAGCCTCTGAGTATAAATCATCTAAAGAAATCCCTATAGGAAGTTGTCCAAAAATGAATAAGACAAAGCTTATACTGGGGACACATTGTAAACATGTGATGACTGTGACAAATGCCTCCATTTCATTATGTATCATATTTCAACACTTAATAAAGTATTAATGAAAAATGACTCAATGTCCTAAATTATTGTGTATAATTTTATAATAGATGTACAAAATGTAATAAATATTATGTATGTATGTAATAATACTAAATACATTAAACAACGAATAAATGAATAAAATAAAAATAAAAAACAATGACAATAATAATAATAATATGTAATAAACATACATATGTAAGTATATATCATAAATATTGCTCCATTGCAGGGACTTACTGCAGGCCTTGGGAACTATAGCCTGAATTTGTTTTCCTCAAGGACTGTAAGCTTTGCCTTTACCCATGGTGCAAAAGAGTTACCTGGAATGTGAGATCAAATCCCAGCAATGGCAGAAATACTGGCCCCATTTCCAAGACAGTGACAATTTTTTTTTGATGAAAGCACTTACGTTTATTCAGTTCCATACTGAACATTTCAAAAAAAAGCAGTGTAGAATTTTGTACAGCTATTCAGACATCTTTCCCTTACCCCCAAAGTCCTTCTCTGAGCACTAAATTGTTTATTTTTTGTATGATGTTTATTGTAAAAATGATGTACAGGGGGTTACAGTTATATGAGCAAAGTAATGAGTACATTTCCTATTGAGCATTGTTGCCTCTTCCTTTGTTTTCCCCCTACTATCCCTTCCCTCCCATTTCCACAACTACCTCCCCCTGCCAAGATCAGTGACTTAATTTTAAATTTTGGCTTGGCACAGGGTTTGAACTAAAGTAGTGGTGACTCTGCACCTTGCCTCACATTGGTATGGATTTACCAAGACCCTGAGTTCAAATCCCAGGATAGAAAATAAAACTAGCAGAAATTCCAAATCAGGAAGCTTTATTTTTTAAATTTAGTTAAATAAATAAATAATTTATTTATTTGTTTGTTTGTTCTTTTTTTGCCAACCACGGGTTTTGAACTCAGATCATGGCAACACTGCCTGAGCTTTGATATCCCTAGGATGGGCTGCAGCCTCTTGACCCAAAGCCAATCCTGGGATCCCAAGCCAAGAGGGCTTGCAGGAAGAAAAAAAAAGTGGAACAGCACCAAAAGTAGTGAGCTGCAGAGGGTTGTGGGGGGTTATAATTTTTTTCTTTGCAGGGTGACCCTACTGGTTCTGAATGACACAGCTGCAAAGTGAACCTGACCTGCCATTGCTGAAGGCTGGCGGGCTATCAGGTAAGCCATAGGCCCACCTGTCAACATAGGCCCCAGGTTCAAATCCCTGTCCTGACACCTACCTACCAGTGGCGGAGATCCCAAGAGACTCGTTCCTATGCATAGGAATACTGATTGAAAAAGTAGTTCGTGCATTGGTTTAGTCTAAAATTGGATGCAAGAATCCTAGGATTCTGATTGATCTTAATTAATAGTTTATTAAGCATGAAAAGAATAATATTCCTTCAATGGACATATAATAAATACCTAAGAGTTCGTAGGAAAGTAGTAGATGTCATTCAATAATACATAGTCGGCTCTGGCACTTTTTACCAATATATATTTATTTGTATATCACCATCTGCCTATCTATGTATCACTGTTTTGGCCAAACCTGGAGCTCATTATGAACACCTGGGAACCACCTGACAGCTTCATTGGCTAGAGGCTGCCAGGCTCACACTCACCCATTCATGAATTGAGCCTGCTAGGCACTGAGTTCATATCCTAGCACTGTGAAAATTTAATCTTGAATTAAGAAGCTGAGTGTGACACATGTTTTCCTTTTCTGGGAGAGCCCTGCGTTTCAGGCATGATGGAGAACACATCTAAAAATCTAGATACTATGTGATAGAATATAAACAATATAATAAATGGTATAGGTGTCATCAGAGTCAATAAAATAAATGGTAAATAAATGAATAAAACAAAAAATAAAATGAATAATCACACAAAACACAGTATGGACTGAACATCTATATGGAAGTATAAATCCTACCACACCAAACACGATATGGACTGAACATCTGTATGGAAGTATAAGTGCTATCTTTAAAATGCATATAAGGAGTATGTTTTCCAGGCCTGAGGCTTGAATTCAGCCACCATATTAAAACGGTATGGAGGGAGATCCCTAGATATTAGTTTATGGACCTAGGAAGAGTCATGGAATGCGATTGATGTCATCTTTGAACCAGTAGTTCATGCGTGATGGGAGTAGGAAATGACAGGCAAGAATCATGGGGTATTGCTTATTTGCAATGAAGATTTGATGAAATATGACAATAATCATCAGTTGTGAAATGGAGGCATCAGGAAAGATCCAAGAATCGGTAGTCACACAGCAGATTCGATTCCATCATAGGTGGCCATCTCTCCTACTCTATACAAATATGTACTTATTTGCATACTATCTTCAGCTTATAAATGGATGACTGCTGTGCACCCTCCCCCTACCCTCCACCTGGGGGCTCAATCTCAGGTCCTGAGAATGGCCTAGCTCCTTAGTGGCTCACAGGCTGGTGTGCTCACGTGGACCATTCACCTCTTGGGCCTGCTAGGCCCTGAGTTCAGACCCCAGCACTGCCAAAAGACTCATCCTGATGTCAGAAGCCAATCGTTGCACCTGTTTTCCTTTCCTGTGCAAGTTCTGGGTCTCAGCTAGGATGGAGAATGCATGAGTCACCCTGTGGCCATGGAAATTGGTTGTCATCCATGTCAGCACAGTTATACCTGTCATCATATACACAAGAAAATACACACTACATCCATGAATAGCATACAAAATAGAGAGAATAACTACACTAAATGATCGATGCAGTCCACACACAGATGTGAATGTACATCCCATGTTTCAATGATGCATTGATGTCTATTGTGGCATCCCTGGGGCTCGATTTCAGTTCCTGGGAACTGCCTAGTTCCTTCATGGATCACAGGCTGGAGTGCACACGTGGACCCATTGGACAGTTGGGCCTCCTAGGCCCCAAGTTCAAATCCCAGCACTGCCAAAAATTCACCCTGATGTGAGAAGCCAGTCTTTGCACCTTTTTTTCTGTGCTGTGCATGTTCTAGGTCTCAGCTAGGATGGAGAATGCATAGGCAACTCTCTACTTATGTGAATAGGTTGTCATCCAGGTCAACACAGTTATATTTGTCATTCTATACTCAAGAAAATACACACCACATCAATGAATAAGGTAAAATAATGAGAATGACTATACAGAACGCAAGGTACTGCCCACCCATGTATGGAAATAGAGGTCCTCTGTTTAAATTGGGAATTTATGACTATATTGGCCCCTACCCTGGGGGGCTTGATCTCAGGTCCTGGGAACGGCAAAGCTCCTTAGTAGCTCACAGGCTGGTGTGCTCACCATGTCCCATTCACCAATTGGGCCTGCTAAGCCTTGAGTTCAAATCCCAGTACTGCCAAAAGCTTCACCCTGATGTGAGAAGCCAATTGATCCATCTGTTTTCCTGTCCTGTGAATGTCATGGGTCTCAGCACAGATGGAGAATACTATATAGTCAGCTCTATAGACATGGGGATAGGTTGTCATCCATGTCATCACAGTTATATCTGTCATCATACTCAATAATCATGAATAAGACACAAAACAAAAAGAATAACTACACTGAATGCAAGTTGCATAACACACCTGGGTAAAGAGAGATCCTATGTTTAAAAAGGTGGGCTTATTATTTTGTCCATTGCTGGGGCTTCAAATCAGACCTGGGACCTGGCCTGACATTCTAGTCTTGAAGGATGGTGAGCTTCCCTTTCCACCACAATTCAACAGAGCTACCCAGACCTGAATTCACATCCCAGTACTGACAAAAGTTTCATCCTGATGTCAGAATCCAGTCATTGCAAATATTTTCCTCTCCTGTGAAAGTCCTGGGTCTCAACTAGGGTGGAGAATGAATTCATAGGCAACCCTATAACCATGGGAACAGCTTGCCATCCATGTCAGCACAGTTATACCTATAAGCAATAAAATACACAGTACCTCCATGAATTAGGAACAAAATAAGGAGAAGTGCACTGAATGCAAGATGCTGCCCACACATGTATGTAAATATAGATCCTATGTTTAAATTATGAATTTATGACTATCTGGCCCTCTCTGGCACTCGATGTCAGGTCCTGGGAATGGCCTATCTCCTTCATTGCTCACAGACCTGTGTCCTCACATTGACCCTTTCCTCAATTGGGCCTGCTAGGCTCTGAGTTCAAACCCCAACACAGCCAAAATATGAATCCTGATGTGAGAAGCCAATCGATTCACATATTTTCCTGTCTTGCGAATGTCCTGGGTCTCAACTAGGATGGAGAATGCATAAGTAACCCTATAGACATGGCAATATGTTGTCATCCATGTAAACACTGTTATATCTGTAACCATACGCAGTAAAATACACAATACCTCCATGGATAAGAAGTAGACCGAACACGAGATGCTGTCCACACATATATGTAAATATAGATCCTATGTTTAAACAATGAATTTATAACTATTTTGGCCCACCCTGGGGATCAATGTCATATCCTGGGAATGGCCTTCCTCCTTAGTTGCTCACAGGATGGTGTGTTCACATTGACCTATTTGCCAATTAGTCGTGCTAGGGCCAGAGTTCAGGTTCCAGCACTACCAACAATTGGATCATGGAGTAAGAAGCTGAGTGTAAAACTTGTTTTCCTTTTCTCTGAGAGTCCTGGGTGTCAGGTATGATGGAGAACACGTCTACAAATCTAGATGCTATGTGATAGAATTAATGTAATAAACGGAATGGGTGTCATCATAGACAGTAAAATCAATGGTAAATAAATGAATACAACAATAAATACAAGGAAAAACCACACCAAACTTGTATGGACTGAACATCTATAGGTAAGTACAAAGCCTGTCTTTATATAAATAGTATGTTTTCAAAGGCTGGGGCTTGAATTCAGTCCTAGTCAAGAAGCCTGAAGTTCTTATCTTCAAATCCACTGCAGATTTACCCAGACCCTGAGTTCAAATACAAAACCTGGCAGAATAAATGGTGGGAATTGCAAGCCAGGGAGCTAAATTTATTTTATTTTATTTTTTCCCAGAGTGGGGCTTGCACTCGGGTCGTGGCAACTCTGCTTCAGCTTCGATCACCCTAGGCTGAAGTGCAGCCACTGGACCCACAGCTGATCCTGGGATCCTAGATCCCTAGGCCTTGAAGGGGAAAAAAAATCACAGGAAAAATGTGGCAAGATGGCCTTTTTATGTTTTCTTCCTTTGTGAGGTGACCTTCCTGAGTCCGAATGACACTGTTGCAAAGGGTATTTTACCTTCCATTGCTGAAGGCTGGTGGACTATCGGGGAAGCCATAGGACTACGTGGCAACATAGGCCCTGATTTCAAATCCCTGTCCTGACACCTACCAATGGCAGGAGATACTAAGAGTCTCGTTCCCATCCATAGGAATGTTATCAATGTCACGGTTGAATGAGTTGATAGTGAATGATTCTTCTATAAAATTAGACAAGATGATTTCAGGAAGCTGATTGATTTTATTTAATATTTATGAAACATTAAAAGAATACTATTATTTACAGGAATGCAATAATTTCAGGACACTGATTTAATTAATAGTTTATTAAGGATGAAAACAATAACATTAATTACATGGAGGCATAATAAATACCCCAGAATTTGTAGGAATGAGTCTATATAACTGAATAATGTATAGACATCTCTGGCACTCTATAAACATATATATTTATTAGTGTACTGTCATCCACATGTCAATCTGTTCATATTTTGTCAACCCCTGGGGCTCGATCTCAGGTCCTGGAAACTGCCTGTCAGCTCAATTTTCCCCAGGATGGCTTGTTGACACTCACTCATTCATGAATTTGGTCTTGCAGGCCATGAGTTCAGATGTCAGCACTCCCAAACAATTAATCGTGGAGTAAGAAGCTGATGGTGACACATTTTTTTTTCCTTTTCTGTGAAAGTCCTGGGTGTCAGGCATAAAGTGAAATACATATGCAGACCTATAATTCTATGTAATCAATGTTCTATGTGTCATAATAGTCAATAAAATAAATGGTCAATACAAGAAAAACAAAAATGAATAACTATACTGAGTGTAATATGGAGTGAACATTTGTATATGAATATAAATCATATATTTAAAATGTACATTAATAGGATGTTTTTTAGTGCTGGGGATCAATTTCAGGCCTAAGGAACAGACTTGAATTTCCTGACTTCAAGGAGGCAAGCTTCCCCTTCCACACAGTGCAACAGAGTTATCCAGACAATGAGTTCAAATCCCAATCCTGGCAGAAAAAATTACACCTATGTGAGGTCCAATTCTTAGGTATTTCGTTCTGCCTCCATTTAATGAATGTGATTATTTAAATGTTTAATGAAGTATTAACTAAAATTGATCGGTGTCCTAGGATATAATTGTGTATAATTTGATCCTAGAATCATTCAAGAACTACTCATTCAATCTTGACATTGATCACATTCCATTGGTAATCTTATGGATAAGAATGAGTTTCTTAGGTTCCCCTGCCATTTGGAGGTGGCAGGACCAGGATTCCAACTGTGAGCTCCAGCTCCCACCACTTCAACCCCAGGATAGGGAACTCACAGGTCTGTGCCAGAACATCAGCAAGACCAATGATTAGGCAGGCACCAGTGGCTCTCAGCAGTCCTCCTTGATACTTACAAGGCTGTGATAGGAGGACAATGGTCAAAGTCACCGTAGGCAGGAAAGTCCTTGAGACCCCTGTCCAATTTTAATGCCAACAAAGTCAGAAGTAGAGCTGTGTGGCTCCAGAGGTTGAGGGCTAGTCTCGAGCAAAAGCAGCTTACAGACTATGCCCAGATCCTGAGTTTAAGGTCCAGGACTGGCAACAAACAGACATACACAACGATCTAAAGCCGGTCACCCTCTTGTCCCCAACTGAATTAGACACAGTTCCCTGGGAAAGGGGCTGGGGAGCCACTGTCATCTTCACTCTGCCCATTCTGCCTGCATCACTGGATTCCGGCCATACTCCCATTCTTTCATGGTTCTTTCTGACCAATGGGATATAAGAATGGTGGTCACACCCCATTCCATGCTGCCTGATAGCACTGGGATTACTCTGTTGGTTGACAACACTACCAACAGTTGAGGAAGGTAGAGGTGGCTGAGTGGTCATCAAGACTCAAGCTGTAGGAGGAGAGGCCTTGCTCAGCCCTGCCACACACCTGCCCACGCCCCGGTCCCCTTCAGCATTCCGTGGCACTGCATTTCAAACCTAGCACTGCTTGCTTGGACCCATGGTACCTCTTGGAGTCCTCAGGTGATGGCACACCACAGGCAGGCTTGTGGCCCTGACCTGGTCAAGGCCCCCCTGTCTCTGCTCCAGGCCTGAGTATTTGCCATGCTACTGCCTTCGCTGCTCGAACCCACCAGGAGCTGCCTCCAACAGCTTCTCCCAGCAGCACATGTGAGTGGCCTCCTCCTGGGCCCATACCCTATGACCCCCACACCATGCGATTCCCCCCCCTTCCCGACTGGACCTCCGGCTCCCCTATGCCCTACAGTCTGACCAGGGCGCTGCAACAAATGTGCCCCAGGGGTGGGGGTGGGAGTGGGTGTTGACCAGGGGATCCCACGCCCATCCCTAGCTGCCAGTGTCCCAGGAAACAGGGAAATGCAGGGATGGGTGAGGAGGGGGCACCACAGAGACCCTGGCTTGGAGCAGTGGGAACCACACAGCCACGCATCTACACCCTTCCTCTTCCTGGTGGGAACCTGGTGGCTTTAGTCAGAGGTGGGGAGCAGCACCTCCACACCTGCCTTCTTGGGTCTTTTCCTTTTTTCTGAGGGCTGGGGGTGTTGGATGCAGAAAATAGGTCTCTCTTGCTGTGTGAGCCCTTGTCCTCTGTGCTCAGTCACCCTTTCACCTGAAGAGAGGGTCCCAGAAGAGCCCAGTAGGGAAGTGACAGTGCTGGGGGTCAGAGCAGAATGTGAATATCTGGGAGGAACACCCCCACAAACTCACATACACATACACCCAGCCTGTCCCTTCCCCCCAACTGTCAACAGTTCTCACAGAGTGATCACATTTCCCAGCTCTGCCAGCTTCTGCTGGTGCTCCCAGTCTATCTGGTCTCCTTGTCCTTCCCAAGAATCTGCCATGTGGCCCAGAAGCATGTAGGCTGGAAGTAGGGAGTAAGTCCATGTATGTAGCCTTTAGGACCCGATCCATTTCCCCAACACCACCCCCACCTGGGGTCAGACACCCCTCTGGGGTCACCATGACCCCCTGCTTGTTTCCTCTCCTGGCTCTGAGGAGCTGCTTGTCTTGGGACTCCTTCACCCAGCGTCCTGGACTAGGGTTTTGGTGAATGGGGAGTCAAGGGTCTGGCCCTGGAGAAAGGGATAGGCAGGGTGGTGCTGCATCATTAGAGTGGTGCTCCCCTTGGGTTGGAGCTCCTGATTCCTCCAAGGGAAGCCCCGTGCACTAGCTTGTACATTGTGCCAGATGAGGAACCAACAAACTCTGAAGAGGCACTACTCTGAGTCTGTTTGTGTGTGTATGTGTGTGTGTATGTGTGTGTGTGTGTGTGTCTGTGTGTGTCTGTGTGTGTCTGTGTCTGTGTGTGTGCATGAGAGAGAGAGGGAGAGAGAGATACCATCTTTCTCCTTGTATAACCTGACTGTGCTCAGGTGAGTGATCATTTGGAAAATTGCAGGTGCTGCATGGACGAGTCTTCTGTCACTGGTCTGGATTTGTGTGTGTGTGTGTAGAAGTGGGTTGTAATAAGGTGGCTGGGTCCTTTGGTAACTTGTGCCTGATACATTTGGGGGATGCATGGGCTTTGTGGCTGAGGTCTGGGGGCCTGGAAGTGTGAGATGCTTGAAGGGGACTCAGCAACATTAAATTATAAGACCAAGGGAACTGTGTGCCTTCGAGCTCTCTACTCCTTTGGGCCTGGTTGGTGGCAGCTGGAGCTTGGGAGGACCTGGGGATGGGGCCCACAGGGGTTGGCTTCCAAGGGGGACAGAGAGCATGGCCAGCACTTAGTAAGGAGGTGAGCCCTGCTGGTATGGAGTGCACCAGCATATGTCAGACTCCGGGTTTTCTCATCTTGACTTCTGATGGGTGAGGCCAAACCTATTTTAAATCTTTTGCTGTGATCTTCATATCTCAGCCTCCTGAGTAGCTAGGATTATATGCATGATCCTCTGGCACCGGGACTCTCGTTCTTTTTGGTGTATTAGGGTTGAACTCAAGGCCTTAGGCTTGCCAGTCAGGTCTTCTACCACGGTAGCCAAGCCTTTCTGTCTTGGGCATTTCCGAGATAGAGACTCACTCAATATGTGCTCAGGCTGGGCTGGATCATGGTCCTCCGATCTGTGACAGGCATGTGCCACGAGGCCTGGTCCTCCTTAGTTGGGATGGTAGACATATAGCGCCATGCTCAGTCATCCGTTTAGATGATTGTCCTAAACTTAGTTTACAGCAGCCGTAAAGCTCTGGGTTGGGCCTCCACCATTGTACCTCAGTCTCCTCCTGGGACAGTTGTGAGGAAACAAGGGATCAATATAGGGGGATCTCTGGAGCAGGGCCTGGCACAGAGGGAGCGGCTGTCAGATATGGTTCTTGGCAATTCTGGGAGCATATGACAGGAAGATAACTGGGAAAGGGCTCAGATGGGGCCTGTTATTAGTCGTGTGACATGTACAGGATTATGAAACAAAACATGGTTCTCTTTCATCCTTATCCTATTCCCATGAGGAAGGAGATCCTTCACTGTGTTCAGTTTTGTAGCTGGGGAAAATGAGGCACGGAGAAGATAGGTGACCAACTCATGACCTCCAGTTGACAGAAAGCTCAACCTGACTTCTCTGCCATGGTCCCTAAGAGAATGAGTGGTATTCAGTACACTTCTTGTGGTGGGAAGTCCACTTCTTGTCAGTCGAGGGGCTTGAACTCTGGGCCTGGGTGCTGTCTTTGATCTCCTCAGCTCAAGACTAGCACTCTACCACTTGAGCCACAGTGCCACTTCCAGTTTTCTGGTGGTTCTTTGGATATAAGAGTCTTATGGACGTTCCCACCTGGGCTGGCTATGAACCATGTTCATCATATCTCAGCCTCTTAGTTAGGATTATAGTCCTGAACCACCGGCACCCGGCTTAATTGTAATTCTGGCTTTCTTTCTCTCTCTCTCTTTCTCTCACAGGAACTGGTTGAATCGGTGCTGAAGAGGTGGCCCAGTGTCCCCATGTGGCTGGAACCTAAGGTGGCCCTCTCATTCTGGAGGTGGGCTGTGGGTCAGGAACTGTCTCACTCAGCCTGTTGAACCAGCCCCATGAGGTAAACCCCTCTGTGCCCTGGCTAGACCGTCCAGCCTTATTGTCCATCCAGCCTTATTGGACTTAGTATTGTTTTCTATGTCCTTTTCTAGCAACTGGCCAAAATTATGATGCATAGTTATGGAATGAAAATATAATACCATCTTAAGAAAGTCATTTAGAACTCTGGGAATGTGGCTTCATGGTACGGTGATTGCCTATCATGCATGAAAACCTGAGTTCAATTCCTCAGTACCACATAAACAGAAAAAGAAACACTGGAAGTGGTGCTGTGCCTCAAGTGGTAGAGTGCTAGCCATGAGAGAAAGAAAAAGCCCAGCAATAATTCCCTAGCCCTGAGTTTGAGCCCCAGGACTATAGTACTGGCAAAAAAAAAAACCCCAAAAACATAAAAAAATTTAGTTAGTAAATGCAAAATAAATAATCCATACTTGGAATATATATTGCTTCTTCCATACTAATACCTGACAATACTCCCTAATTCATGTACTTTACCTATATTAGGATACTGTGTTGAAAAAAAAGTTTTGTTCATTAAGTCACAGCAATTAATGCTAGGAATGTGCTTAGATGTCAGGTGAAGATTAATTCTGGAAATTCAAAGATTCCAGGCTTTTGAGTGGTCACTGCTAATCACAATGAGAAGGATAGTCTAAGTGAGATTTGGAAATCTTTTTGGTCAGTCATGGCACCAAAAAGGCAGAGGCAAATTATCAGTTGGGACAAGAGAAGGAATAATTCTAGATGGAAGAAACAAATGATAGTAACTAATGCATACCAGAAACCATTCTAGGGAACCATTTTTGGTTATTGAAGAACTAGTTATCAGCCAGGCTTATTCTTCATTGCCTTTAGCATTCTAAATATCTTAGGCTAGTTCTTAATCTCTGTGTGATAAATGTATCTCCTCCTATGCTGTTTTTCCATACCTGATCTCTTTTGCTTTCTAAAAATCACAGTCTTTCCTGATACTAAATACACCTACACAGATGGCAAGGGGTTGCTAATGTAAGGGTCCCATAGCTCATGAGTCATTAATGTAACAAAATGGAATAGGAGGACTTATTTATTGCTACCTCAATTTTCTGAAAGCTGCCATGTCATCATTTGATTCAAATTTCCATTCTTTGTCTACATAGTGTCATTAAGTGCACTAAATGGAAATATGAGCTGGGTGCTGGTGGCTTAAGCCTGTAATCCTAGCTAATCAGGAGGTTGAGACCACAGGATTGTGGTTCAAAGCCAGCCTGCTCTGCAAAGTCCATGAGACTCTTATCTTCAATTAACAACCAGAACCTCAGAAGTGGTGACATAGCTAAAGTGGTAGAGCACTGAGCTTGAGCTGAATAGCTGAGGGACAGCACCCAGGATCAGAGTTCAAGCCCCAGGACCAACAAAAAGTGAAAATATGACTTTAAGTTTCCCCAAAAGGAAGGACAAGGTCAATAGTAATCTTCCAAAGCAGAAAAAAATAATACCAAAATAATACAGTGCACTTACTTTTGCTGAGTTATTTAAGTTATGGCTTCTTGGCTGGACATATTCTCTTCTTTTAAAAATTGTCAAATATTAGCTTTATAATAAACTTCATTTAGTATTTCTTGGTTCAAAACAGAAGTCTTGATACAGTTGATGTCACTTGGCTTTATTTTTTTGCCAGTCATGGTGCCTGAACTCTGGGCCTGGGCACTGTCCCTAAGCTCTTCAGCTCAAGGCTAGTGTTCTACCACGTGAGACACAGCACCACATCCAGCTTTTTCTGCTCTTGTGGTGCTGAGGAATCGAACCCAGGGCCTCATGCATTCAAGGCAAGCACTCTACTCCTGAGCCACCTTCTCAGCCCAAATCACTTGGTTTTCTTACTATCTCAGTTCAAAGCAAACCCAGGCAGGAGAGTCTGTCAACCTCTCATCTCTAATTAACCACCAAAAAGTCCAGAAGTGGAGGTTTGGCTCAAGCAGTAAAGTACTAGCTTTGGGGGCAGGTGGACAGGAAAGACATCTCTTCAGGGACATGGTCCAGCCTCTGCGAACAAGCCCCAGAATCAGCACAAACTGAACTAACAACCAACCAAACAAAAAAAAAAAAACAGGTATTTCTTTGGGACCCTCCTTAAAGGAGAACTGGTCTGAGAAGAGACTGCTTTTGCTGATTATACTCACTGAATCCTGCTTTTGTGGAATTCTTATTGCTATGGAGAACTCAGGACCAGACTAAAGGAATGGATAACTAAATCCTGCAACAAGAGAATCATCTCAGGAGTGAAATATCCATCCATAAAGCACTTTAAAATCTCCATGTCTTTTTTTCTTTGCAGTAGAACACTTTTAAAACAACGTTATTTCCTTTTGTTCTATGCTGGCCCTCAAATGGCACATTATTTCCTTTTGTAATATTCTCGACCAGAAGTTTACAAACAAGTTTTATATGAGTAAAATACACACTCGAAAAGTCAGGGACAGAGTTTACCTCAATCCTTGGATCCTTTTCTTGTACAGTAAAAAGGAAAGCACAAATTAACTTGAACTTTGTCATACCTTTACATTCAATTCCTCTCCTGGGATCAGTTTCCACCTTCAGTAATAGTTATTTCCCGTAACAATTTACGGTGCTGCTTGAGGTATAATGAATGTTTGCTGGCTTCATTGAAATAGCACAAGGACACCTTTGGTCATCATGTAGCAGTTTTTCAGAGACAACTTGGTAAAGAGAAAATATGAAATTTAAATTGCTTATAAATACATTATCCATGAGTACATTGAGTTCAAACATCATAAGTGCTCTGTAAATTAAGGTGAATTTTAAATGGGAAGAAGGTTCTCAGATAATTTTTTTGTGAGTGTATGTGCTGTGCATTATTTTCCAAGTGTACAAGAGTTAACAATAAGAGAAACAATAGCAATAATAGGAGAAAGAGAAGTTCTGTGTTTAAGGGTTCAATACAATATAGAAGACTCTACAAATAAGACAACATTGAAACAATGAAGCCAAGTTCAGTATGTAGATTTACAGAAGTGATATAGAGAAAGCATTTCTCCTAAGTGGAACATGAAGTATGAGGCCATTCCCTTTCTAAATCACACTTCAAATCATGCAAATTTGTAAAAAGTAGAATAGAAGAATGATTCTGGTTCCATGCAAGTCAGATATAAGCGAATGGACTTAATGGAAAAAAGTCCATCTTGAAAGAGAAGGGATTATACTAGCAATGAACCGGAGGCAAAGATCATATTTCTTTTTATTTCCTATATATATATTTACATATAAAAATATATAATATATAAATAAATATAGGTTTATAAATATATATAATATATAAATAAATATATATAAAATGTATATAAAAATATATATATAAATATATATTTATATATTATTTCCTATATATATAGGAATTTATATATTGTTGGTTGTGGCACTTGAACCCTGGGCGCTGTCCCTCTGCTATTCAGGTCAAAGCTAGTGCTCTACCACTTGAACCCCAGTGCCACTTCCAATTTTCTTGTAGTTAATTAGAGAAAAGTGTCTCCAGGACTTTCCTACCCGGGCTGGCTTTGAACCTCAATCCTCAGATCTCACCGCCACCCAGCTTAAGATCACATTTCTAACAGTGTACATTCAGCATATGTAATGTGTATGTTCATCTATCTTTATATGAATTTTTGAGTTAAAAATCTGGGCTACAGGTTAGACTTCACACTCACAAAAAATGTTTGTAGTTTAAAAGTTGATACTCCTGGAAAAATAAAACTTAAGAATGTAAAGGAGTCTGGGAAGAGCAGTCTTTGAGACACTATCTATAATTAACCAGCCAAAGCTGCATTGGAAGAGCAGTTCAAGTGATGGAATACCACTCATGAGCAAATTGTTGAATAAGAGCTTGAGGCTTTTGCATACATACATACAAGCATACGCCTACACACAGAGGCACTTATAT
Organism: Dipodomys merriami; assembly: GCF_024711535.1. Classification (NCBI taxonomy): domain Eukaryota; kingdom Metazoa; phylum Chordata; class Mammalia; order Rodentia; family Heteromyidae; genus Dipodomys; species Dipodomys merriami. The sequence goes on from NW_027203593.1 coordinate 130,091, forward strand.
GTGCACACATGAATACACAAATGAAACAACTCTCAGAATATGTAGAAAAGTTAGAAAGCAATAGAAAATATGTCCTGAGTAAAACTAGAATCAAGTGATAAATTTTAACACTAAAAAGTCCTCAAGTGAACTTTCTTCAAAGAAGTTTGAGACTATTACATAGGTAGGGGCCAGAGATAATAAGAAAGTCAAGTAATCATTATTAAAGGGATCGGATCCATGGAGGAATGAATCAGAGACCCCTGCATGTGCATCTGAAAATGTTCATATCCTGTGTCAAATGTTAGAACATCTTTCAAAATTGTACATAAACAGTCTGAGCATTCAATGGATAAGATCATCAGAGAAGTTCAGAATTGCTAGTGTGTTTCTAGATTAAATAAACCAACAAACAATGGCAGGGCAATTTGATACAAGCCTGGAATTCTAGCACTCAGACTAAGACAGGAGATTAGAGAGTGGAATTACATAGTGATACCTTCCCTGGACCAGATAGTATAATTTTGTCTCAATAAAACAAACCAAATTACAAGAAAGGAATACGGAGTTCGAAGTTTGGGCTAATTTTGTCATTATGTTTTGAGAAGTCAAGTTTCCTATTGAAATGCAACTGATATATAATCCTCAGTTGTGTTTTAAATGATCTCCTAATTACAGAACATTCTTAGATGTAAAATAGCTCATGATTCCCATCCAAAATTTGAAAAAGTAAGTAAGCGTCATTCTGTTGGATGCCAAAGAAATGATGAAGGTTTACAAAACTTAAGCCTGGAGAAATAGCACAGTTTGTCTAATGTAGGACTTTGTGGACCTTGCAAAATTAGAATTCAGATTCAAAATAAATAGTTTGGTTTTTTTTGTAATTCTATATTTTATAGGATACTACAAAATTCTTTTTAAGTAGAGGTCTTAACTGACAAATTCACAAATGATTCTGGTATTCTATTTCCCTGGAATATTCTTTCAAGAGAGTTATAATTAGAACTTAGTTAATAGATAATTCCAACAGTTCATGTATAAAATGATAATGTGAATAATCTAGACAGAGTTGCCAACAAATGGATGATATTAATTTATAAATTTAGAAAAAGCATTTTTTGAGGATTTGGTATGACATGGTATGAAGAGAATAATTGTGTGACATCTTTCTTCTTCTACCTATATGTTACACAGGAAGCTATTTCCTTATGTGCCTCTGTATACAATGAGAAAAATGCTAGGTTTGGGTTCATTTTTATTTTATTTTTGTGGGAGGGGGTCCGGTCATGAGGCCTGAACTCTGGGCCTGGGTACTGTCCCTCAGCTCTCCAGCTCAAGGCTAGCGCTCTACCACTTGAGCCATAGTGCCACTTCTGGCTTTTTTTCTTTTTGCTAATGTGGTGCTGAGGAATTGAACCTAGGCCCTCATGCATGCAAGGCAAGCTCTCTACCACTGAGCCACCTTCTCAGCCCAATTTTTGTTTTTGTTTTATTGGTTTGACCTAGGGCTTGAAATCTGGGCCTGGACTCTGTCTCTGAGCTCAAGGCTCCTGCCCTACCACTTCAACCTCAGTGCCACTTGTGTCTAGCTTTTTCTGAGAAGTTTAATGGAGATAAGATTCTAAGGGACCTTCCTGCCTGGATGGGCTTTGAACCATAATCTTCTGATCTTAGTATCCTGAATATCTATGATAGTTAAAAAGTATAAATATAAATAATATTTGCAAGTGTTCTGATCTCAAGAATACCACTGGGGGAAAATTGATGCAACTGAGTTTATTGTGGTGTTCTTTGCAGAATAAGGGCATCACAATACCAGAGGTGTAGCATTTTTTCACAGTAGAGATAAGCTATTCATGATGTGAATTAAGGGAATTTTAAGGTGCAACTAACAAGTTGGAAACTGTTGGGCTAGGATGACTTTATGGCATAAAGCTTGGGATTGCTTACTCTTGAAGAATTATTACAGATGCTTCATAGTTTTATCCTCTACCAGAATGTGGCTATTTTTCTGTTGACTTCTCAATCTGTAACACCCCATTGGAAACTGCATCTATTGCAGAATTATATAACGTGAAAACAAGTACTGTTTTGAATCTCTCAGGTATGGAATGTTTAGAATTTGAAAATGAGTAGTTATTAGTCATAGGAATTTTGAAGAACACATGTATTCTGTCCTAACAACTTATTTAATTTTAAAAGTTATGGGTTTCCATAGAATTAAACTGTTTTCGATTTTATGTGTGTGAAAGCGCTAAATTTATTTTTTCCAAAATATGCAAGTATATTGTGAAAATATTGTCTAGTTGGATAATATTCAAGTTGACGACCTTCTGATAAAGGGTAATTAAATCAAATTAGATGCCAAATAGAATTGATTTTGAAATTTTTACTACATAAAGAATAATATTAACTATACCAATACAGTGAAATTTTATTTTATGCAGCTTATTTTTTAAATTTAATTTTATTGTCAAAATGATGTACAGTCGGGTTTCAGTAATTGTAAGGTAGTGAATACATAACTTTTCAAACTTGTTACTCCCTCCCTCACTTTTCTCACAGTTTTCCTTCACCTCAGTACCCCTCATAAGTTGTAATATATATTCCCAACATATTGTCTTGTGAGTATTGCTAATGCATTGGTTTGCCCTTTGTCATTTGTGTCACCATTGTGATGTTCCTTTTCCCTTCCCTAATAAAGGTAAATGTATACAAAATACACAGGGTACCAAAATCAAATACAGCAAGGGATAAACCAAAGGGGAAAAACCAAAGAAAATAGAAATCACATAATACATAAAAAACAACAACCGCAAATAAAAATCTCTGATTCCATATTTTGGAGTTCATTTTGCTCAGCATCAGCTTATGTGGTCATATATACGCATAACGAAGCCACTGGAAAATAATAGTTGCATGGACACTATATCATGAAAACAACATGTTAACAGTTTTTGATGGTAAAGGTGGAATTAGGATTGATGAATTCGCGATTCTGATAAAGGAATTTCAAAAGTTTTAAAATTATGACATGTATATTTTAATTGTTCAAACTTTTTAACAACATAGCCTATTAAGAAAATTTAAAATTTCCTGGGAAAATAGGGTTTCATGCAAAGAAATCCATGGAGACTTAGTGGAGAGGGAGCAATGTGAGTGAAGATGGCTCATTTTCACACTAAACAAACAAACCTCAGAAACCTTGCTGTAAATCCTGTAGCTTCCCTTGAAAATTGTCCTTACCCAGGAAATATACTCTCACTTTGTGAAACAAGGTTATAGTGCAATTTAATTCAAATTTCTTTAAAAAAAAAGACATCAAAATTTGTGAATTGACCTTTAATTACCAAACAGTAATTCTCTGAAAAAGATAATTTGGGTCAAAATATTTAGAGAGAAAGTGTCCTCCACAATGAAAAAAGGTATTGGGTTTACACTTTTCTGTTTGTAATACTTTCCGCAATGTCTTTGCACGTGAAGCACTGAAACACAGAAAAAAAATCTGATTGGATACCTCAAACCAGTGATTTCACATTTCTAAGTGGCTCACAAATATAATATCCTTATTAACATGAGATAGCTTATTACATAAGCCAAAAAGTTTTGGGTTCAGAAAAAAATTGAGCACATGAAAAAGGTAAGAAATCAGTGTTCTTAGAAGCCCTAGCTAAGCAAATTGGCTTTAGCAGTGGAGGGAGCCCAAAACTTTTTGATATAGATTGTAATATTTTTGCTACCTAAAGTGATTTTACAGAGCCTATTTGGCTCACTACAATGCAGAACTGATTGAATGAAGACATGAAAATAAATCCCACATCCAAACGAGGCAACTTCAAAGAGTTTTAAAGGAGAAACCATGAAGATGTAGCAGTGGGGGAGGCCTTATAGTCCTTCAGCTTCACTAGACTTGAAGCCAAGAAGCTGTGATTAATTGGAAATCAGGCAAGAGCTAAGATGAGGACATAGAAGTAGGACATAGAAGCATTGTCCTTTGTAACAGACACTGTCATCCAAGGTATGGATGATTTAACTTTATTCTCTTCCATACATCTTGTTGAGCAAATGCAAGACTAAGAGAAAAATAATCTATTGAAATAATTTTGCAAAGAATAACTTCACTGTTCCTGATATGGTATCTAAGGAGAGTCTTAAGAGAGAAGATAAAAGTGGAGTAATCTGTGGTTTCCTCTAAGCATCTTGTTAGCAAAATATATCTTTGAGGTTAGAAGTGATTGAACCAAAAAGTGGTGGAGTACTTATGTTTGTGCGCACTTTAAACACAAGAAGACTTTCTTTTTTTGGGGGGGTGGGGGGGTTCCGGTCGTGGGACCTAAACTCTGGGCTTGGGTGCTGTCCCTCAGCTCTTCAGCTCAAGGCTAGCGCTCTACCACTTGAGCCACAGCGCCACTTCCGGCTTTTTTTCTTTTTGCTTATGTGGTGCTGAGGAATCAAACTCAGGGTCTCAGGCATACAAGGCAAGCGCTCCACCACTGAGACACCTTCCTAGCCCGACACAAGAAGACTTTCAAGGTAAAAGAAAAAAGAAAAACGGATATCCAAATATTTATGATCACAGTTTCTTGGACTGATTTTTTTGGAGACAAAGTTTTACATTAGAGTTTGTCCTGATTAACATCAATGTTGGGTTTTTATGGCAACCAAATGCAGGGGTGAAGTTTAATGGACTCCCTTGAACAAGTAAACAGCATGATAAAAAAATGGCAAATAATATTTAGTGAATTACTTTCACCAATTACTTTTCCAGAACAAAGAAGGAAATATATAACTCAAAATCAACTGACTTAAAAGTATGAAGAAAGAGTAGTGAAGAGCGATGAAAGAAAACTTAGAGGATTGTTTTCTCTCCAGCGGAGTAATGGGTTCGTGATATTTTTCTCTTCCATTCTATCTTCACAAGCTATCAAGTGTGGCTCAGGACTGGAGTATCCAGTTCAGTCAGAGAGAACTCACAGAAGGAAGATAACATTTGAAGCAGATATAGTTGGTTTATAACCTGAGACAATCTATTTAAATCTGTTCAAATTTCTCCCTTACCTCAAATACCCTCTTTGAATAGTTTTGTTTGTTTTTCCCAAGACTGCCCTTCATTAACTGCTTAAAAATTTGAGAGGTCATATTCATACTTTCTAGAGATTGCTGTTTGGTTGTAATTTTTGTGTGTTTTTTTTCACTGAATTTCAAAAAGTTGTGCAAGTGTGTTACAATTAAATATGTCCATCTAATTGTCCAATGCTCATGGATCAGATTCACTCCTTCCATCATTGTCAACCAACTCCTTCTCCAAGATTTATTTCAGATTAACCACTTTCTTTATCACATGTGCACATTGATATTCTAGCTGTACTTGCCCCTTGTTCTATTTTTCATTCATTCTATGTATTTACTATTATTCCTCTCTGGTTTCAACTTCCTGATAGTCAACCTGTTAAACTGTCTGTTAAAAGTTTGAAAGGTTTATATACATTCCATGGAGTTTCAATCCTGCATATACTTGAACTTATGTCAGCTTATATTTCCATAATTCATTCATCTGCAATAATAATTTGAAAGACTGGAGGCGTGAAGCACCTAGACATGATTTAATTCTCATCCATTTGGAAGATTAATCTTTAGTCAACAAGAAAGTTTAAAAATGGTTTAGAATGTATTCCAAACTACCAATTTTTATAAATGGCTTTGTACAATGGTGTGTAATCATTTTATTTTACATGGGATAATATTTTCTTTTTTTTCATTTTTTTGTATTTTTTTTTGGTCCAGTCGTGGGGCCTGAACTCTGGGCCTGGGCGCTGTCCCTCAGCTCTTCAGCTCAAGGCTAGCACTCTACCACTTGAGCCACAGCGCCACTTCCGGCTTTTTTTTTTTTTTTTGCTTATGTGGTGCTGAGGAATCGAACCCAGGGCCTCATGCATGCAAGGCAATCACTCTACCACTGGGCCACCTTCCCAGCCCCCAATGGGATAATATTTTCTACTACATTTAAGTTTTGAAAAAAGAAAATTAAAATGTACTATTATAGAGGAATATGATAAAAATAGAAGACAGATTTTATGTTTGTCATATCTCTGATGAGTACCCATATTCAAGACTTACTATGTTAGACAGATAGGGAAAACATAAAATAACATATTATAAGGCAACTATTTGTGACTTTTTAAAATGTACCTTATTAAATGATGAAATTTACTTTATTAGCTAACGTTTCGGTTTGAAATATGGGAGGCTGATATATTTAACAAATTTTGGAAGGCATCTAATGAACAACACAATTGGTGAGTGGCACTATTTCTACAGTTTAATGAATGGTTGAACCTGATTGGCATTAGTGCTGGGTAAACAAATCAACTCTATTGTAACTCTATTGCCACTAAGTATCATCTATTTGTCAAATGTTACTTTGGCAAATGTGAATTTTTTTTGGAAGGTCGTGGGGCTTGAACTCTGGGCTTGGGCACTGTCCCTGCGCTTTTGAGCTCAAGGCGAGCACTCTACCACTTGAGCCACAATGCCACTTCTGATATTCGAGTGGTTTATTGGAGATAAGAGTCTAACGGACTTTCCTGCCCGGGCTGGGTTTGAACCGTGATCCTCAGAACTCAGCCTCCTGAGTATTTAGGATTATATGCGTGAGCCACTAGCACCTGGTTTGCGAATTTGATTTTTCAAAGAGTATTTGAAAAAGAATACACTTGGGGCTAGGAAGATGGTTCAGTGGTAGAACGCTTGCCTTGCATGCCTGAGGCCCTGGGTTCGATTCCTCAGCACCACATAAGCAAAATGAAAAAAACAAGCCGGAAGTGGTGCTGTGGCTCAAGTGGTAGAGCTCTAGCCTTGAGCTGAAGAGCTGAGGGACAGAGCCCAGGCCCAGAGTTCAGGCCCCACAACCGGACCTCCCCCCCCCAAAAAAGAGAAATGTATAAAAAAAAGAAAAAAAAAGAAAAAGAAAAGAAAACACTTTCAAGAGATTAAATATTTTGAGAATGACAACAGTTTTATACCACAGAACCAAGTTTTACTGAAGTACCAGTGTTTTTTTAATTGTGAAAATACTGTTCAGAGGGGTTAAAATTACATGGGCAAGGTAATGAGTACATTTCTTATCAAGCATTGTTGCCTCCTCCTTTGTTTCCCCTTCCCATCCCTTGGCATCCTCCTCCTGCCCCCTTACCCGATCCTCCTCCCCCCCAGCACCAAAGTTGTAAAGTTTGTTTTTGACATGACAACTTGTACATCTCACAGTGTTATTAAGCACTAAGGATCTTCTCAATTAATGTTTTTTTCTGAATTACATTTGACTTCTAAGTCAAGTTTTCCTGGCCTTGATAGACCAATTGTGGATCTATCCTTCCAGGAGCTATTTTTCTGGCCCACTTATGCTGGACTGAAATCTTTCATTAATCATTAGGAGAGGGGTATTAAAAATAATCTTGTAGAGACACAGCAGAGACACAGGGGGCCGCTTTCAGAACATCAGGTACTGGTTTGCAGAACAGCAGATCGCCAGGAACAGAGAAACCTACCAGCCGGGAGTCTCCACGAGGATCCCACCCCCACCCCTCACTCTCCACCCGAGCAGAGAGGCTCCATCCCGCCAAAGCCGCTCTGCATCTGCATCAGCAGAGTGACAAAAGGACCTGTCGGCAGACCACCCAGCCCGCCTGATCGCGATCACAACGATCCAGCACTCTCCACCCGAGCAGAGAGGTTCCATCCAGCCAAAGCTGCTCGGCACCAGCAGCGCACCAAAGGGTCCTGTCTGCAGACCACCAGCCCGCCCGATCACGATCGCAACGACCTGGCGGGGTCACTGGGGCCCCAGAGGTACGGAGAAGAAGCTGCCTGAGCGTGGACACTCTTGACCCGACAGCTTCGACAGAGGCAGAGACAGAAAAGAATCACGCAGAGCCACCACCGCCCAACCCAGCCCGGATTGCAACAACAACTGACGACCTACACCACACAGAAACAAAGAGCTCCAGGGTGAGTACCCCACAGGGGAAGTGTATCCCTCAAGGGAGACCAGAGCTGGAGGGAATCCCCAGACCATGACCTAGACTCCCTACCCCTGCACCCGGACCACAGGACCCACTAAAACTGGGAACTGTTTGAGAGCTCCACCAGCCCGTGGAGCACACTCAGCTGGCCAGGCTAGAGCAAGAGCGCCCCTGGAAGGGAGCTTAAATGCCCAAGCCAGGAACAGCGCCCCGGGTCAAGACTACCAACAGTAGAAGAAATTTGAACTGTGTCCCCCAGGCTGTATAACCTAGGTGGTATACACATCAGCACAGGCCCAACGAGTGCGCTCCAGGCCTAACGAGTGCGCTCCAGGCTGCATAACCTAGGTGGTATACACATCAGCACAGGCCTAACAAGCGTGCTCCAGGCTGGGGCCGGAACCAGGCCCTGGGATCTGGCGCCTGAACAACACAACCAACTCCTCCCAATTGAAGTAAAAAGCTGAGCATACGCCTCAACAGAGGGGAGAAAACCAGGAAACAACACTCCCCCAGGAAGCACGCCTGTGACAACAAAAGACCTGGAGGCCCAGGACAAGAGAAGCCCAAACCCCACCAAAACTCCACCCATATAACCTAGACTGGGAATTGGGCAACACAGGCTGCCAGCACCTGATAGTAAGCAGGAGCTCAGACTGTTAAGGTGGCTCAGCAATAGAGTGATAGTCTTGGATGTATGAGGCCCTGGATCTGATTCCTCAGCATCACAAAAGCAAAAAGGGTCAGAAGTGGTGCTGTGGCTCAAACGGTAGGGTGCCAGCCTTGAGCTGAAAAGCTGAGGGACAGCACCCAAACCTAGAGTTCAAGCCCACAACCAGCCCAAAACAAATAAACAAAAACACATCAGGAGCCCATAGCAGACTCCAGCATTTGGGAGAGTGCATCCAGAGCATCTGTTCTTCACAAGAGCACCCGTAGGAGCAAACACAAGCAGTCTAGGCTGCTCAACCCTTCCAAAGGTGGGAACTGCCAGCAATCTACCGCAGAAAGCTGAGAATCCTAAGTAAGTCAGAATAGCAGCTGGAAATAGGCTCCCAACAGAACCCAGATCAGGCACAGACTCTCTCTACCAATACAGAACCAGCAACCAAGCAAAGACAGACACACCAAAACAAAATTGAAGAGCAGTCTCCTGAACCTCCATGCGAAAATCACAGAGAAAAATCACAAGGTTTACTACCACCCAGGACAGCAAGCTCACCTCAAAAGCCAGCAGCCAGAAATTGATCAGAAATTGAAAGAGCACAAGGATGAACTATCCAAAGAGATACAGGGTATCAAACAAGAGATGCATGCAAAAGTAGAAGCTGCACAAACCTCAGTAAGAAGTGAGATAAACGCCAAATTAGAGGTAATGCATACCTCATTGAGAGGTGAGATCAGTACTCTGAGAACCAACATTGAATCCATAAAGGGATCCATTTCCTCCATGCAAACCACAATAGAAGCCACTGTCAACAGAGTGAATGAAATGGAAGGTAGAGTGTCAGATACAGAAGACAGAATACACCAACTGGACCAAAAAGTGACAGATATGGAAAAATCACTCAAATTAAAAGAAAGGGATATTCAAGAGCAAGCAGATAATGCTAAAAAATTTAACCTTCGCATAATTGGAGTGGACGAAGGTGAGGAATTCCAGAGCAAGGGAATGCAACACCTATTTAACAATATAATCAATGAAAATTTTCCCCACCTCAAAAACGACCATCTTAACTACATCACAAAAGCTTATCGAACACCCAACAAGCAAGACCCCAGGAGAAACACTTCTAGACACATTATAGTAAAAATGATAGATCTGAATAATAAGGAAACAATCCTGCATGCAGCAAAAATGAAGAAGGAGCTATACTACAATGGGAAAAAAATAAGAATTACTGCAGATCTCTCCACACAAACAATGAATGCAAGAAAAGCCTGGGAAAGCACCATACGAGCCCTGAGAGCCAATAACTGCCAACCCAGACTGATCTACCTGGCAAAGCTAGCATTCACATTTGATGGAGAACTGAAAACTTTTAATAGCAAAGAAAAAGTAAATGAATACATAAACATTAAGCCAGCATTACAAAGAATTCTAAGAGGGGGGATACAACCTGAAGAAAGCAACCAGGAACTGGGGCCTGCCCCAAACAGGCGTTACTCAAAGTCTAACTGAGCAAGCACAGGAGGAAAGGAAAAAAGAAAAACTTAGGAAAACGGAATGGCAGGGACAACAATGCATCTCTCTATACTTTCTCTTAATATAAATGGGCTGAATTCGCCAATTAAAAGAAAACGAACTGAGGACTGGATAAGAAAACAAGACCCATCCATCTGTTGCCTTCAGGAGACCCACCTCTCAGCCAAACATACAAACAAACTCAGAGTGAAGGGGTGGAAAAGGATCTACCAATCAAACGCCCCCAGTAAGAAAGCAGGTGTAGCTATCCTGATATCTGACAAAATAAACTTTTCATTAAAATCAGTACAGAAAGACAAGGACGGACACTACATATTAATAAAGGGAACAATCCAAGAGGAGGATATAACCATCATCAACTTATATGCCCCAAATATTGGTGCACCCAGATATGTCAAACAAATGCTCTCAAACTTACAGTATAAAACAGATCCCAATACGATAATACTACGAGACTTTAACACACCACTCTCACCAAAGGACAGGTCTACCAACCAGAGGATTGGCAAAGAAGCTACCGAATTAAGAGAGGCCATACTTCAAGCGGAATTAACTGACATCTACCAAGTATTTCACCCTAAAACAACACAGTACACATTCTTCTCAGCAGCTCACGGAACTTTCTCCAAAATAGACCATATCATAGTTCATGCAAGGAACTTAAGCAAATACAAAGGGATCGACATAATCCCCTGTATCCTATCTGACCACAGTGGAATCAAGCTAGCTCTCAATAACAAAGCATACCGCAGAAATTTCTCCAATACATGGAAATTGAACAGCACACTCCTTAACTATGCCTGGATAACAGATGAGATCACAGAAGAAATAAAGCATTTCCTACAACTCAATGAAAATGAAAACACCTCACAAAGAAACTTGTGGGACACAGCAAAAGCAGTCCTGAGGGGCAAATTTATTGCCCTCAGTGCCCACATCAAGAAAATGGAGAGAGACCAAGTAAATAATCTCATGTTGCAATTAAAACAGCTAGAAAAACAGGAAAAAATGGGACCTAAAGCTACTAGACGAAGCCAGATAACCAAATTAAAAGCAGAGATTAACCAATTAGAAAATCAGAAAACCATAACCAAAATAAACAAAACAAAAAGCTGGTTCTTTGAAAAAATAAACAAAATTGATGGCCCATTGGCTAGATTAATTAAAAAAAGAAGAGAGGAAACCCATATTAATAGGATTAGGGATGGCACGGGAAACATCACAACACGTACCCAAGATATCCAAACAATTCTAACAGACTACTTTCAAAAGCTATACTCTCTAAAGGAAGAAAATCGGGCAGAAATGGATGCATTTTTAGAGAAATACAAGTTGCCCAAACTGAGCAAAGAAGAAGTTAACCAATTAAATAAGCCAATATCCTATAATGAGATACAGGAAGCTATCAAAAGACTTCCAACAAAAAAAAGCCCAGGACCAGATGGATTCACAGCAGAATTCTATAAGACCTTTAAACAAGAACTAATACCCATACTCCTCAAGCTCTTCAGAGAAACAGAGAAGGAAGGATCTATCCCAAACTCATTCTACGAAGCCAATATCACACTCATCCCCAAACCAGGCAAAGACCCAACCAAAAAGGAGAATTACAGGCCAATCTCCTTGATGAACACAGATGCAAAGATCCTTAACAAGATTCTAGGTAACAGAATCCAGAAACACATAAAAAAAATAATTCACTATGACCAGGTAGGCTTCATCCCAGAGACACAGGGATGGTTTAACATACGTAAGTCAATAAATGTAATCCAACATATCAACAGAGCCAAGATCAAGAATCACATGATTATCGCTACAGATGCAGAAAAGGCCTTTGACAAAATTCAACATTAATTCATGCTAAAAGCTCTGGAGAAAATAGGAATAGAAGGAACATTTCTAAAAATAATAAAGCCATTTATGACAGACCAATAGCCAATATTATACTTAATTGGGAAAAGCTACAACCAATTCTCCTAAAATCAGGAACAAGGCAAGGATGCCCACTGTCTCCACTCCTCTTCAATATAGTCCTAGAACCCTTAGCCAGGGCAATAAGGCAAGAAAAAGACATTAAAGGGATCCTCATAGGGAAAGAAGAAGTTAAACTATCCCTTTTTGCAGACGACATGATACTATACCTCCACGATCCCAAAAACTCCATCCCCAAACTCTTAGAAATCATAAATCACTTCGGCAAAATAGCAGGATACAAAATAAACCCACAAAAATCAGTTGCCTTCCTATACACTGATAATGTACAGGAAGAGAGGGAAATAAAGGGAGCAACCCCATTCACAATAACCTCCCAAAAAATAAAATATTTAGGAATTTACCTAACCAAAGATGTAAAAGAACTATTTAATGAGAACTATAAAAAGTTAAAGAAAGAAATTTCAGAAGACACTAGGAAATGGAAAGACCTCCCATGCTCCTTAATATAGTAAAGATGGTAATACTTCCAAAACTAATATACAAATTCAACGCAATTCCTATTAAAATCCCAATGACGTACATCACTGAAATACAGAAAACAGTCCAAAAATTCATATGGAACAACAAAAGACCTAGAATAGCCAAAACAATTCTAGGGCATAAAGACAATATGGGAGGGCTATCCATGCCGAACTTCAAACTCTACTACAGAGCTATAATAACAAAGACAGCATGGTACTGGCACAAAAACAGACCCGAAGACCAATGGAACAGAATAGAAGATCCAGAAATAAATCCACAGGCCTACAGCCAGCTGATATTCGACAAAGGAGCCAAAGACATACAGTGGAAGAAACACAGCCTCTTCAACCGCTGGTGCTGGGAAAACTGGGCAGCCACATGCAGAAAACTAAAAGTGGACCCCAGCCTATCACCATGCACCAACATCAACTCAAAATGGATTAAAGACCTTAACATTAAACCTGAATCTCTGAAACTACTGCAGGACAGAGTAGGAGAGACACTTGAACTAATAGGCACACTAAGGAACTTCCTGAACAGAGTCCCAGGGTCACAACAAATTGGAGAGAGACTCGACAAATGGGACTACCTTAAAATAAAAAGCTTCTGCACAGATAAAGCTATCGCAACCAAGCTAGAAAGACAACCAACTAATTGGGAAAAAATATTTACCAGCAATATATCAGACAAGGGGTTAACATCCTGTATATACAGGGAACTCAATAAAATAATCCTTCCCAAACCCAACAAACCAATTACTAAATGGGCAAGGGAACTAAAGAGGGACTTCTCAAATGAAGAAATAAAAATGGCAAAGAAACACATGAGGAAATGTTCATCATCCCTGGTGGTGAAGGAAATGCAAATAAAGACAACCCTGAGATACCACCTTACCCCAGTCAGAATGTCCCACATCCACAAATCAGCCAACGACAAATGCTGGAGGGGATGTGGAGAACGAGGAACGCTATTACACTGCTGGTGGGAATGTACACTCATACAACCACTTTGGAAAGCAGTCTGGAGGGTCCTTAGAAAGCTAAAGATTGACCTCCCTTACGACCCAGTCATACCACTTCTAGGCATCTACCCTGAACAACAGGAACCAATATACAAGGACACGTGCACCTCCATGTTTATTGCAGCACTGTTCACAATAGCTAGGACATGGAAACAACCTAGATGCCCCACCACAGATGAATGGATCCAAAAATTGTGGTATCTATACACAATGGAATATTATGCAGCCATTAGAAATGACAAAATAATGGCATTTGCAGGGAAATGGATGGAGCTAGAAGGAATCAATGTGAGCGAGGTAAGCCACGAACGAAGAGACAAACAGTACATGGTCTCCCTGATAAGTGGATGATGAATCCAAAATGTTAGGTGATATGACAAAACGAACAGGACTTAACAAACAAAGAACTCCCACTCATCTGGTTGAACCACTACTAAATATCCCCATGCTGCTGATCACATATATGGTATATAACATATGAGCACCGTTATATATTACAGACTGTGGTAGACAATTTGCTCCAGGAAAGTTAGAATGAACTTGTGACTTTAAATGAGCATCATTATTCCACAATACTGTGAATTTCCGGAAATTAAGTAATCACTTAATCACAATCAAAAAAAAAAAAAAAAAAAAAGAACCTTGGGGAAGGGAGGGAGGGAGGGGGATGATAGGGGGAAAACAATGGAGGGGGTAACAATGTTCAAGAGGAAGTGGAAGTGTACTCATTACCTCACTCATGTAACTGTAACCCTCTGTATAGTATCTTTACAATAAAAAAAATTAAAAAAAATAATCTTGTGACACTTTGTGATTTTGTTCACTCATATGGGCTAGTCATCTGTAAATTGAAAGTTTGAATTGCAGTACTTTCTCTTAGATTTTGTGATCTCATCCATCATTTTAAGTTGACTTGCATTTCACTATTGCTTACTGCTAATTCCTGTTTCTCAAGGAATTGGGGCCCTGAAATATTATAGGAAATGAGAAATTGACATGACTCTTCAATTACTTTCTGTTGGCATGTTGCCTGGGCCTAGTTGAGAAGTCTTGACCCTGTTATCTGATGATGCAGGTAACTGGGACATAGGATCTTAGGACCCATACATCTTGCAGAAGAATAATATCTTTTATACATCATATCAGAAAAATTTGGGTATAATCAATAGGAATGCTTCAGAAATGTGGAGAAAAATATTTTGGAACCAGTGAGTTAAAACAATAAACAGAGCAGCAGATTAAAATCCCTTATAGATTAGAGGAAAACATTTTTTTTAACCATGTGAATTCAGAACAACAAGAACACTTAGAAGGTATAGCAAGTTTATAGTGAAGACATTACATTGATACTTTTTATATTCTAGTATGTATTCTAAACCTAATTATTTATATTCCAATTCTCTTTATTCGAATAAATAATTATCAATTTATTTGTCAAATTATCAATTAATTCTACTGAGTTTCACTGTGTGAAATAAGAAATCAGCACATATAAATATAAAATATATAACTATATGTAATATAATAAAAAGGGCACATGTTTTGCATTGTTCTGTTGTGGTTAGGATATCAAAGACAACTCTGTTTTAAAGTATTATTGCATTATCTGTACCTCAGTGTTAGGTAGAGTTAGACCTAAAGCTTTACCATTTGTAGATTTACAGCCTGGAGGCAAGAGGAAACACTGTGATTAAAACATTACCAATTTAAGGCCTAATAATGAGGAGAAACATGGACTTCTCCTGGAGCTATGGAAATATTTGGTGATAGAAAGGCAGTAGTGTAAGTTCCTGCCTGGTTGGAAGGTAGACAGGCCACACATCAGGAAATCATGCATATGAAGAATTTTTTTTTTAATTTAATTTTATTTTATTTGTGAACATACTGTACAGAAGAGTTACAATTACATGGGCATGATAATGCGTACATTTCTTACCAAGCATTGCAGCCTCCTCCTTTGTTTACCCTTCACATACCTTCCCAGCCTCCCCCCTCCCCCCCAATCCCAATCCCAATCCTTCTCCTTCCATCCCTTCCCCCCCCCCCCGCATCGACGTTGTAAAGCTCGTTTTGGACATGACAACTTGTACTTCTCATTGTTGCAACAGGTCCACCTGTATCCTTAAACAACTGGATTTTCCCCATCTCCTCCACAAGTTATACTGACATCAAATATAGTGAAAGCAGGGGTTATACTGTGGGGGAGGGACATACAAAGCAATCAAGAGATAATCTATAAATGCATTAGAAACACATGCATAAAAGAAAAAAAAACATTAAAATATATATCTAAGGGTTCATTTTCCTGACATCACATTATCTGACCTTTTCCACTTGACTCATACATCTACTAGATATTACAAACAAGGGAAACCATGGGAGCTATGTTTCTTTGGGCCTGGCTTACTTCACTTAATATAATTTTTTCCAAGTTTTTCCATTTCCTAAAAATTGGGGCAATGTCATTCTTTCTGATGGAGGCATAGAATTCCATTGTGTATATATACCACATTTTCTTGATCCATTCATCTACTGAGGGGCATCTGGGTTGGTTCCATATCTTAGCTATGGTAAATAATGTTGCAATAAACATAGTTGTGCTGGTAGCTTTAGTGTGGTCTTGTTTGTAAACATTTGGGTAAATGCGCAAAAGTGGGATTGCTGGGTCATAGGGGAGTTCTATGTGAAGTCTTTTGAGCAACCTCCATACTGCTTTCCAAAGTGGTTGAACAAGTTTACATTCCCACCAACAATGAAGTAAGGTTCCTTTCTGTCCCCATCCCCTCCAGCATCTGTTGCTGTTAGAGTTCTTGATTTTTGCCGTTCTCACTGGAGTGAGGTGATATCTCAATGTTGTTTTGATTTGCATTTCTTTTATGGCTAGGGATGTTGAACATTTCTTCATGTGTCTATTGGCCATCCTTCTTTCTTCTTCAGAGAAGTTTCTCTTTAAGTCTTTCGCCCACTTATTTATTGGGCAGTTGTTTCTTTGAGGATTTCTTATTGGGGGGTTTAATTTTTTGAGTTCCAAGTATATTTTAGATATGAGACCCTTGTCCGTTGGATGGCTAGTAAAGATCTTCTCCCAATCCGTGGGCTTTCTATTGATTTTGCTAGCTATGTCATTTGCCCTGCAGAAGCTCTGCAACTTTATGCAATCCAATTTGTCCAACCTTTCTTTGATTTGTTGTGTTTCCGGGTCTCTATTCAGAAAATTTCGGCCTGAGCCAAGGAGACCTAGTGTTTCTCCTATTCCATCCTGTAATGTTTTCAGAGTGTCTGCTTTGAGTTCAAGGTCTTTGATCCATTTGGAGTTGATTCTGGTGCAGGGTGATATATAAGGATCTAGCTTAAGTTTTCTACATGTATTTACCCAATTTTGCCAGCACCATTTACTGAAGAGGTTGTCTTTCTTCCATTCTATTGTTTTAGCTCCCTTATCGAAGATTACATGGCTATAGGTCTGTAGGTTCATTTCTGTGTTTTCAATTCTATTCCATTGGTCCTGAGGTCTGTTCTTATGCCAATACCAAGCTGTTTTGATTACTATGGCTTTATAGTAGAGTTTGAAGTTTGGTATTGATATTCCTCCAGCAGTGTTCTTTCCGTTGAGGAGCGTTTTTGCTATTCGGGGTCTTTTATTGTTCCATATGAATTTTTGGATTGCCTCTTCTATTTCCTTGAAGATTGAGGTTGGAATTTTGATAGGTATTGCGTTGAATTTGTAGATAGCCTTGGGAAGTATTGCCATTTTCACGATGTTAATCTTTCCAATCCAGGAGCATGGGAGGTTTTGCCATTTTTTAAGTTCTGTGTTGATTTCCTTTTTCAAGATTTTAAAGTTTTCATCATAGAGTTCCTTCACTTCTTTAGTTAAGTTAATTCCTAGGTATTTTATTTTTTGTGGTGCTATTACAAATGGAGTTGCTTTCCTAATTTCAGCCACACTTTTCTCATTGTTGGCATACAGAAAAGCCATTGATTTTTGGGGGTTAATTTTATAACCTGCTACTTTGCCAAAGTTTTGAATCAGCTTGAGTAATTTGGGAGTGGAGTCTATGGGATTCTTTAAATACAAGATCATGTCATCTGCAAAGAGGGAGAGTTTTATTTCTTCTTTCCCTCTTTGTATCCCCTTTATGTCTGCATCTTGTCTTATTGCTGTAGCTAGACATTCTAATACTAGATTGAAGAGAAGTGGAGAGAGTGGGCATCCTTGTCTTGTTCCTGAGTTAAGAGGAAATGGCTTTAGTTTTTCACCATTGAGTATAATGCTGGCTGTAGGTTTGTCATATACAGCCTTTATTGTATTGAGGAATGTTCCATGTATTCTTAGTTTTTCCAAAACCTTCATCATAAAGGGGTGTTGGATCTTGTCAAATGCTTTATATGAAGAAATTTTCACGTTGGCGTTAGCTACTTTTGAAATGGTAGGTATAATAAACACTTAAATTTTGATAAAATACCTTCTAGTCTGACCAGTTCTGTCCGAACTGTTCATCTCTCTATGATCCCTTGTAACTAAGATTAGTTTTGTTCTAGTAAGACAAACTATGCTGTCAGGGTAGGATATTTTGGTTGGTCTGTTCCTACGTGGAAGAAGGATAAAAGGTAGACATTTGTGCCAGTAAGACCTCATTTGGGAAATTTTCAGCTGCAGAAGTTTAGAAGTAGCTCTTAAGCAAGGCTTACTTTGAATCTATTAGCTCCACAAAGCTAACTCATTTACGTAAATAAGTACTCGAAAAAGTCATCACCTTAGGACCTAGCTGTAAGTGCTTCAAAGTATGATCAAATCTAAAATGAAAAAAGACTTAAAATTGTCATTGACAAAAAATGCAAATGTGAGCAATCGACCAAACAATATAATTTTTTCCCACTATACACATTATTTTAGGGAAATAAGATCAATAGTATTGTTAGGAACAATAAGGTTTCCTTGCTACAAATAGGCACCCAAGGATATAAGCCTATATAAAGATTGCATCATTAACTACTTAAATTTAGAGGATACTACATGCTTCAGCAGCACGTATACCAAAATTACAACAATACAGAGATTAACATGACACTTGCACAAGGATAATATGAAAATTTGTGAAGTATTCCATATTTTTCATTCTTCAGTTGCAGAAATGAAAAACAGTTATTAAAAAGTTGATTACAAAATTACAAGTGTAACAATATTTGCAAGTGTTAGAATTAAACATTAGTTTGACATCAGTGTATTAAATCTTCACCTTAGAAAGGCCTCTACATAGAATAACCTTTACAAAACTTTTGAAATTAGTTAACATTGTCATTTTATCCAAAAAAATATACTACTATAAGAACCTAGAAAAAGGGGCTGGGGAGGTGGCTCAGTGGTAGAGCGCTTGCCTTGCATGCTTGAGGCCCTGGGTTCGATTCCTCAGCACCACATAAGCAAAAAGAAAAAAGTCGGAAGTGGTGCTATGGCTCAAGTGGTAGAGCGCTAGCCTTGAGCTGAAGAGCTGAGTGACAGCGTCCAGGCCCAGAGTTCAGGCCCACGACTGGACCAAAAAAAAAAAAAAAAAAAGAACCTAAAAAAAAATAATCTTAAATTTTCTATATGGAATACAATCTGAAAGGACACATTTATTAATGAATATATATATATTATAAAACAATGTTGAATGCAAAGTATATCTAGGAAACAATGAAATAGAATATGGATATTATGCAAACACAGAATATAGAATATTTTAAAATATACTTTTTTCAGACAAGAAGCAGAAATATCTTTAGTTTCTGTACTACTCATTTCAACAGATAAGATAAAATTATTTCTGATTAAAAAAATCACAAACTCTGCAGAAATCATTGTAGATGTACACAAACAACTCAAATACATTTGACATCAAAGTCAGGCAATTCACTTGGAAAAATTCCACGGAATTTTTACAGTAAGATATTGCTGTTATTTGAATTCTGAAAATATTTTATATGGACACAAAGAGTGCACTGGCATTTTGATGTTTAAGAAACGTAACTGATATCTTAGCTATGCTAAATAATGCTGCAATAAACATAGTTGTTTTGGTAGCTTTTGTATGGTCTTGTTTGATGCCCTTAAGTAGATGAATGGATTAAGAAAATAGAATTCTATGGAATGGAATTTTATTCCTCCCTCAGAAAGAATGTCATTGCCCCACTTGTTACAAAATGGAAAGACTTGGAAAAAATTATATTGAAGTAAGCCAGGCCCAAAGAAACATACATCCCATGGTTTCCCTTATTTGTAACTAGTATATGTCTCAGACAAGCAGAAATGGTCAGATAAGTTGATGTTAGGTGAAATGAACACCAAGATAAGGATTCAAATGTTTTTTTCTTTCTTGTGATTGTTTCTAACATATTTATAAGATGATTTCTTTGTTGCTTTGTATGTCCCTCCCCCACCGTATAACCCCTGCTTTCATTGTATTTGATGTTGGTATGATTTGTGGAGGGGAAGGGAAAAAACAAATTGTTTAAATAGGGACACAGGTTGACCCATTGCAACAATGAGATGTACAAGACGTCATGTAGAAAAACAAACTTTTCGACTTTGGCCGGGAAGGAGGAGTAATGAGGGGGGAGGGGAGTGGGGGGAGATGAGAAGGTATGGGAAGGGGAAATAAAGGAGGAGGCAACAATGCTTGATAAGAAATGTATTCATTACCTTGCCCATGTAATTTTAACCCCTCTGTATGGTGTTTTCACAATAAAATAA
This sequence comes from Dipodomys merriami, assembly GCF_024711535.1. Lineage (NCBI taxonomy): Eukaryota > Metazoa > Chordata > Mammalia > Rodentia > Heteromyidae > Dipodomys > Dipodomys merriami. Next base: position 150,505 of record NW_027203593.1, read on the forward strand.
TAAAACTCAAAAAAAAAAAGAAAAGAAAAAGAAAAAAAAGAGAAAAGAAAAGAAACTTAACCAAACCATTACAACTAAATAGAACAATTTGTACAGCCTTCCACAACTTCAAAGAGGTAGTGATACATACTTATCCTTTTGGTAATATCAAAGGCAGTTTCTTCGAAGTTGTTCTTCAGACCTGGTTTGATATAATGGTTCAACAGAAGGAGATCCAGTGTATCTTTGCTATCTATATTCCCAGCAGCAAGATGCAAGGGAGTCAAGAGGCATTTAGTTTGGGCATTGGTAACTGCATCATGATGAAGTAAGAAAGACGCCACACTGGTATTATTTCACGAGTAAGCACTGTCAGGGGTGTCCAGCCATTAACCATTTTTGCATGAATATCTGCTGCTTGAGCCACCAACTCATGGACAATATCTAAGTGTCCACTGTATGCTTCCCAATGAAGAGGGGTATATTCATTGTCATCCCTAGTATTCACATGAGTGGCCTTTATGGAAAGTAGTCACCACACTCTAGTAAGCCGATTATTTTCAGCAGCCCAAAGAAGAAATTTGCTTGGGTCCTACTCCATTTTTTTTCTTGCAATTGATACGATTCCTCACTTTTTCATTTTGTTCCTCATCTTCATCAGAATTGCCTAACTAGAGACTTTCAGTGCCAGTGAGAATATTTCCCCAATAGTTTATAATGGTTGAACTTGTGAGAAAAATACAGTGAATTTTCTGCATCTGTTTATTTTCATGATGATTTATTTTCTCTTTTTCCATTTTTATTATTCCAAGTCATTCTAACTGGAAAGTAGGTAATTGATGGAGAGCAGAGGAAAGATGTTCGTCTGTATTCAAAGGTACAGACTGAAAATGAAGATCAGTGTTGTTTTTATGTGCAGCTTCTTCTAGGAATGAAAAAATAGAAAGTGGCTCAGTGGTGGAGTGCTTGCCTTGCATGTATGAGCAACGGCAGGTCATGTCCACTTTGCAGCCTTGTCATTCAGACCCACTGTGCAAAGAAAAAGACATAATACCCCAGCCCTCTGAAGCTCACCACTTTTTGTGGTATCCTACTTTTTTTTCCTCCTGCAAACCCTCAGGGCCTAGGATCCCAGGATCGGCTATGGGTCCAGAGACTGCACCACAGCCTAGGGTGATGAAAGCTGAGTCAGAGTTGCCACAACCTGAGTTCAAGACGTGTGGTTGGCAAAAGAAAGAATAAATAAAAAATTCATTAATTATTTAACTAAATTAAAAAGAAATAAAGCTCTCTGGTTTGGAATTTCTGCCAGTTTTCTTCCTTAGCCTGGGATTTGAACTCAGGGTCTTGGTAAATCTGTAGCAATGTGAGGGAAGGTGCAGAGTTGCCACTATTTGAGTTCAAACCCTTTGCCAAGCCAAAAATAAAAAAAAAAGTCACTGAGCTCGGCAGGGGGACTAGTTGTGGAGATGGGAGGGAAGGGATGGTAGGGAAAAAACAAAAGAGGAGGCAACAATGCTAAATAGGAAATGAACTCATTACCTTGCTCATGTAACTGTGATCCCTCTGTACAACATTTTTGCAATAAAAATGTACAAAAATGAAACAATGTAGTGCTCAGAGAAGCACTTTGGGGATAAGGTAAGGATGTCAAAAGCTGTACAAAATTCTACACTGCTTTTTTTAAATGTTCTGTATAGAACTGAATGAACATAACTGCTTTCATTTAAAAAATTAAGCCAATGTCTTGGAACTGGGGCCAGTATTTCTGTAATTGCTTTGATTTGATCTCACCTTCCAGGTAACTCTTTTGCACCATGGGTGAAGGTGAATCTTACTGTCTTTGAGGAAAACAAATTCAGGCTAGAGTTCTGAGGGCCCAAATGAACACCCTGCAATGGAAAAAATATTTCTATACATGTGTAATATATGATATATACTTACATATGTATGTTTATTACATATTATTATTTTTATTATTGATTTTGTATTTTATTTTTTATTTTATTCCTTTATTTATTGTTTATTGTATTTAGTATTATTATACACATAATATGTAGTACATGTTTTACATCTATTATAAAATGATTCACAATAATTTAGGACATTGACTCATTTTCATTTATACTTTATTAAGTGTTGAAACATGATACATAATTAAATGGAAGCATTTGTCACAGTCTTCACATGTTTAGAGTCTCTCCCACAGATGAGCTTTGTCTTCTTTATTTTTGGACACCTTCCTATAGGGATTTCTTTAGATGATTTATGATCAGAGGCCTTTTCTTGAGGATAGGCAAGTTGAGGGATAAAATTGTAAGGGTGGGGCAAGAAATGTGACTTAGTGGTAAGGAGCTCGCTCAGCATGCATGAATGCCATGGTTTGAATCCTCGGTGCCACATACACAGAAAAACTCAGAAGCTGTGGAGTGGTTCAAGTGGTAGAGCTCTATTCTTGAGAAAAAGAAGGTCAGAGAGAGTGCCCAGGCCCTAAGATCAAGCCCCAGGACTTTCAAAAATAATAGGTTAGATGCTAGTGGCTCACACCTGGAAAACTAGCTTCTCAGGAGACTGAGCGCTGAAGACCACAATTCAAAGAAAGGCTAAGCAAGGAAAGCTTGTTAGACTCATCTTCAATGAATCACCAAAAGACACTGTGGCTCAAGTGGTACTGTTTGCTTTGAACTGAAGGGCTCAGGGACAGTGCCCAGGCTTGAGTTCAAGACACACAACTGGAAAAAAGTGAGGGTTAATTAAAGTACTTTTCCTATTTGCTAATTAAGAGAACATTCTCTGGAAAATGAACGCTGATGTATACCAGAATTGGAGTCAGAGATCAAGGTTTAAGTTTAGTAGATCCATATGCCCAGTCTCCGAGACTCTAGCATTATAACCTTGTGTCCTACAGGGTTCTAAAAGGTCCAATGTTGAAAGGGTTAATATGCTTCCCAAGCCCTTTGTGACTTGTACTTACAATGTCATTACAGTTCTGAACCTAGCAGAGAATTAGTAGCTAACGCCCGTCACCCTAGCTTAGGTCTCAAGATCACGGTGAAGCCAGCCAGAGTAGGAAAGTATATGACACTCTGACTTCCACTTCTGAAAGGTCAGATATTCAAGAGCTTCCTGGGTTTCCCTTGGTGATGAGAGGTTACTTGCACTCTAATTGTTCTTAGAGTTCTCAAGCTATAGAAGCAGTAAAGAAACATTATTGACCCATCCTGGGTTCAAATGAAGTTCTCAGGATCCAAGCCCTAGCCCTGTTAGCAGGAAGAACTCCATTGTAACACTGTATTTGAAGGACAGAAAATAGTTGCAAAATCCAGGCTAGGTGAAGAGACCAAGGCCTGCAGGATTAGGAAGCAGAATGTACACACTCAACAGGGAAGTGAGCTGCAAAACCATTCATTCCAGACACAACCAGCAATGGGGGTGGGTGGGGCGGGGAGAACTTCAAACATTTGTTAGAGTTACACCAGGGTCAGGCTTTTCTCAGCCTCTTCACACAAGGATTGATTAACCTTCCTCCCTCAGGTGAAGGGAGCCTCAAGCTATCTTTAGGTTACCAATAGAGAGCCAGTTTAGTGTGTGAGTGTGTGGGGGGGGGGGAGGAACAGAGTTGAAAACCCTGATCTCCGGTTGTAAGGAGTGGGTTTTTCACTCTTCATCTGTCAGATTTGAAGGCCCTTCTTCTACCTCGGTGAGTCCATTCTCCTTCCCTTATTCTGCACATCATTATTGCTAATCCCCAGTCCAAGGAGAGGCAGGGCCATTTCTCTTCTCTCTCCAAGCACTTTATTTAGAACCTGGGTCTTCCCTCTTGGCTCTGGGGCCCTCAGCTGCCTGAAAAGTGGGAGAGAGACAGTCTTCCTGCTCTGTGGTTATGTGAATGCGATGCTGGTATCCTGGCACATTGCAGAAGGCCTCATGACTGCTAATTGTTCCCTTTTTCCCTCTTGATATCCACGACCAGATTCATCTATCATCTTTGTATCTATCTATCTATCTATCTATCTATCTATCTATCTATCTATCTATCTATCTATCTATCTATCTATCTATCTATCTATCTATCTATCTATCTATCTATCTATCTATCTATCTATCTATCTATCTATCCATCTATCTATCTATCTACCCACCCACCTACCTACCTACCTATTTATCTCTTTGGCAGTTCTTGGTTGAACTCAAGGCCTGGGCACTGTCTCTAGCACTCTACTACTTGAGCCACGGCACCAATTCTGGCTTTTTCTGTGTATGTGCTACTGAGGAGTTGAACCCAGGGCTTCTTGCATGCTAGGCAATCACTCTCTCTCTAATTCACATTCCCAGCACCCTCATATTTTCTTAATGGTAGTTTTTACATAAGTAGGCTGCCATTTTTAGTCCCCAAGTTAATTTTTCTGAATACTGGTTACTTCTAAGAAACCTGATTTTGTCTTCCCCTGCTCGATTTGTGATTGTTCCTGTGTTGGCCTCATAATAAAATGTAAATAAACCCTGCTGAGAGCCTAAGTGTGTATCATATAAGGACACAGGCCTGGAACCCTGGAAGAGAAAAGTGATGGGCCTGAAATGAAGATTATGTTGCAGTATGTGAAACAGGCATCTCTGAAAAATAAATCAGTAAATAAAAGCAGAAGCATTGCATATGGTCTGTTTGTAATCAGGGAGGTAATACACACATAAGTAGGTAAGGCACTGATACATAACTTGGCCTTCTCTCTTTGAATTTTTTTTTGTGGTCATCCCAGGGCTTAAACTCAGGACCCTATGCAATTCTGAGTTGTGTTACTCAAGGCTGAGGCTCTACCACCACCACAGCTCCACTTCCAGCCATCTGGTCGATAAAAATTGGACATAATTGCCTCCCAGGCTGTACTGCCTGCTCTGGCCAGTATCTCCTGCTTGGCTTTTTCTCTCAAAGCTGGAGCTCTACTCTCTGGGCCACTGCTTCACTTCTGGTTTTCTGGTGGTTTATTGGAGAAAAGAGGCTCACAGACCTCCTGCTCAGGCTGACTTTCGACGGCTATCTCCTGAGGAGGATTCAAGCAACTTTCCTCAGGATTCGCCGAGGAACCGCTCCACACAAACCTTTAGTCTAAATCTCGAGAGGTATTAGAGAAAAACAGAAACTAGAATATGCTTCTAGTGTGTTCTAGATACTTAAGGTTGGAAACACTCATAATTATTAGTTCATTTTACAGGCAAAAGGAGCACTGCAGACTGCATGAGGATCATTCCAGCTTTCGATCCACTCATCCTGAGACAGTAAATTTCCTGCAGCTCAATGCTAAGTGACCGAACTGGCATGTCCTGTGGACATTTGCTCCCAAATCCTGGAACACTCATTTCTCACTTTTGGCTGCAAACCTGTGACAAGAGGAGAAGATGAGGAGAGAAAATCATTCTCAGAGAAAGCAGCTATAAAGAACATTGGGTAGTTTACTTATAAATTCAAACCAATGGAATGACCCTGTTAAGAAGTCAGCTTGTCCAGAGTAAAAAATGAAGAAGGAAAGAGAGGGAAGTGACAGTGGCTGCTGACTGTAATCTCAGCTCTGAGCAGGCTGAGATGTAGAGAACCTTAGTTTGAATCCAGCCAGTATTGGAAAGTCCATGACACTGTTATTTCTAAGTCATTTAAGGATACAGGTTGACCCGTTGCAACAATGAGAAGTACAAGTTGTCATGTCGAAAATGAACTTTACAAGTTTGGTGCATGGGTGGGGGGGAGAATTGGGAGGAGGGAGGCTGGGAAGGGATGTGAAGGGTAAACAAAGGAGGAGGCTGCAATGCTTGATAAGAAATGTACTCATTATCTTGCCCATGTAATTGTAACCCCTCTGTACAGTATGGTCACAAAAAATAAAAATTAAAATAAAAGAAAAAAGAGATCACAGAAAAGCCCAGATGTGGGGCTGGACTGAAGGTTAATGCAATACCATTGAGCAAAAGCAGCTCAGGGACAATGCTTAGGCTCATAATCCAACCCCAGGACCTGCCTCCGCAAAAAGGGCCTATACCTCCATGTCTTTGCATATGTATGGATGTATTACTTTAGGTGTAGCTCCAGAGTAGTTATAATGAACAGCACCAAACTAGGAAATTTGTTTTTAATACAATGATTTCATAGCATAGAGAGTGCTTTCAAAACAGTGCATGTTCAGGGACTCCCCTCACTGTTCCCAGTGTTGCCTGAGGGTTTCTCCCCACCCCATGCTGTGGGAAGAATTCTCACTCATTGTCTGAACAGGCAAACAAAAGGCCTCACTCCTGTACAGCTGTGTAACAAACAACTCCATCTGGGCCAATTAGTGAGGATGAGTGTGGGTAGGCTCTGAAGGCCAGGAGAAAAAGGCCTCTTTGTACCCCAAGCTATCTCTCTCACCAGTTCTCTGTTTTGATAGGATGCCTTCATTTGTGTAACCTCCCTTGGCAGGCCAAGTTCCCTGCACTTATCCTGCCTTTGTGAAACTATATTCCGGTGTTCAGATACAGTGCCCAATATAACTCAGGAGTCCTTCTGCCAGAAAACTAGGACATTGAACCTAATGAAATGTTTATTTGCAGTCGATGATGGGCCTATGATGCCTCTCCTAGGTTTCTGGAACCTTGGGAAATCCAAGCACATATCGTATATCACAAAGCTTCCTGTCATCTAGGGCTGGTGAAGCTCAACATGTTTTGAAACATTTGACCTCTCCTAGTTGGGCCCTGGGTGGCTAGGTTTTGGGGTTGAACACAGGGCCTGGGTGCTGAACATGATCTCAGTGCAGAAGCCCAGTGCTCTACCATTTGGTGTCACAGCTTCACTTCTGGTGTGTGTGTGTGTGTGTGTGTGTGTGTGTGTGTGTGTGTGTGTGTGTGTGTGTGTGTGTGTGTGTGTGTGTGTGTGTATGTGTTTGTGTGTGTGTGTGTGTGTGTGTGTGAGTGTGTGTGTGTGTCCCTGTGTTTGCATGCATACACCAGTCCTGGAGCTTGAACTCAGCACTGTACCTTGTTTTTCTTGAACAAGAATAGCTCTCTCCCACTTGAACCACAGAGCTACTTCAGGCTTTTTATAGTGAAGTGGTCCTGAGAAATCAAGCCCAGGGTTTCATACATGCAAAGCACTCTACCCCTAAGGCACATTCCCAGCCCTCTACTTCAGGTTTGTTAGTTTCTGCTTTTTTGTTGTTGTTGGTTGTAGATGATGTATCGGCCTGCGTGCTGTCCCTGAGCTCTTCAGCTCAAGTCCGGTGCTCTACCACTTGAGCCACAGAGCCGTTTCAGGTTTTCTGGTGGTCCATTGGAGCTAAGTGTCTCAAGGACTTTCCTGCCCAGGCTAGCTTTGAACCATGATCCTCAGATCTCATCCTCCTCAGTAGCTAAGATGACAGGCATGACCAAAACTACCAATCTTCCACTTCAGGTTTCTTAGTGGTCAATTGGACATAATAGTCTCAGAGGACCTTTTGTGTCTGGGATAGTTTGGAACCCAGATCCTCAGATCTCAGCTTCCTGAGAAGGGAGCTATCGACCCCTAGGTCATGGCACTCTGTAGCAAGGGGGTCCGTGGTTCCACATGGTGGAGTGGTAGCTATGCACCCAAGAGGTAAGGGTCAGAGCCTAGGCACTGAGTTCAAGGTTCATGACTGAGCCAAAACAGAACAAAACCATTGTCTGCTGTAGACAACTCACTAGTCTTCAGTTATACATAATTTTTTCCCTGCCATGGAGACATATCTGATCTCAAAATTCTTGTCTACATAATCATCTCAGTGTGTAGCTCTTACAAGGACCCAATGAAAGATTGCATTTTGAGAAGGACACAGCACATGGCACTCTTCGCATGACTCAGCACACAGCATCCTGTGAAAGACTCAGAACACAGCACCCAATGCAGGACTCAGCACACTGCACCCTGTGAAAGACTCTGCACATAGCTCCCTGTGCAAGACTCATCACAGAACACCCTTTGAAGGACTCAGCACATAGCTCTATTCCACAAGCTGTCATTAGAATTAGGGAAATTTTAGAAATATACTGTGACATCATGAACATTGTGACATCACATGGCTAGATGTAATGACTGTTGTGTCACATTTTCACATCACAAATCTGTTCTGACTTCATCACATTTGTGCCAACAAATGCCTTTGGAATCCTCACAATCCCATTCTAAACTTATATACTCATTGTGAGTTAATGACAATTGAGGTCTGGAATGCCATTGTCACATCAGCAATCTACTGCAACATCACAAAGGTATTTTGAACTCATCACTATTATGACATCACCAACTAATTGTCACATAATACTCTTATGACATAATTTGACATCATATTGCAATTGTGATATTACTGTACCATCATGCTTTCACAAATCTATTATGCCCTCATCACATCTTAGAAAATTCATGGCCTTTGGGATATCAAGCTATTTCTATGAACGTGTATCATTGTGAACTTGTAGCAATTGAAATTTGAAATAAGATGTGATATTACAAATAACCTATTTTTATATCATTAACATTTTGAAAACTGAAACCTGTTAGGAATGTTAGCACTTTTGACAAAAAAACATGGCCTCTGTGTTATCACAGTTCATTTGTGTATGTCATCATGATTTCATTCTCATATCCTCACTATAAACTAATGGCAATTAAGATCTGACATGCCATTTTGACATTACAAACACTTTGTGACATCATCATCAATGTGACATCAGACTGTCGTTATGACACGATCAGCTCATGGTGACATCACCAAGCTACAGTGACACCATAGCATTATGACATCACATTGCCATTTTGCTGTAATAGACACACTGTGAATGTATATTCTGTGATTTGATAATATTTAAAATGTGGCATATCAGTTGATATCAGAAACACATTGTGACCTCATAACCATTGTAGCATTATAAACCCTGTGTGATATCATAACCAGTGTGACGTCACATTGTTATTATGACATCTTTAGCTTATTGTGACATCACAAAATGACAATGACATTATGGCATTTGCCATTATGTCATTGTGACATCATAGTTACATTATGAATGCCTAATCTGTGATTTCATTGTATTTGAAATTTGGCATATGGTTGATATCAGAAACTCATTGTGATGTCATAACCATTGTCACATTAAAATCCCTTTGTGACATCAATTTGGCAATGTGCCATCACAATGGCTATGTGATGCTACTATGGCACCGTCATATCACAATGGTCATGAACTCACAATGGGTTTCTGATATCAACCAACATGCCACATTAGAAATAGAATCAAATAACATAATAGGCAAACACAACGTGTATATGACATCAGAATGACAATGCGATGTTACAATGCTATAATGTCATTGTAGTTTCACATGTCAAAATGGGCTGATGGTGTCATAATGGCAACATGATGTCACAATTATGATAATGTCAGAAAAGATTTGTTATGTTTCAATGGTATGTATGATGTCAGTTGTCATTAGTTCCCCATGAGGATATGGATACAAAAAAAGTGCTGTGATGTCACAGAGGTCACGTGTGTTTTCAAATGTGGTAAGAGGTCATAATAGGTTTGTGATGGCACAATGTGATTCATAATGTCACAATGGAAATTAGATGTCACAATGGAAATGAGATGATTTATTGTGTTTTTGATGTCACAGTGGTGATGAGGTCACAATGGTTTTGTGATATCAGTGTATTTGTAATATCAGAATGATATATCCAATTTCAATTACTCATAATTCAATGTGAGAATACCAGGTGATAGAAGAAGCTTCATAGTATGAGGTCATAGCATTTGAAAACCCAATAGGACAGTGATTTCACAATGACAATGTGATGTCTCAACATCATGTTATAATAATGTTTTGAGGTCACAATTGGTGACGCCATAATGATGAGGGGTCACAATAGATTTGAAATGTCCCAAGGGGTTGGTGATGTCACAATGGCATGTAGGATCTCAATTGTCATTAATGCACCATGAGTATATGAGTTTGGGAAGGGATTCTGATGTGACCAAAGTATATGTAGTCACAAAGGTGAAGAACTAACAGGTCTGAGATGTCCAAAGTGACACAATGGTTATGATTCCAGTGGTGTGATATCATGATGTTACACTGGATTTTAGATATCTCATGTCATATCTGAAATATGAGGTCGAACACAGATTTTCAACTCACAAAGGTCCTAAGATATCACAATGGCATGTCACAAAAATTATGAGGACAGGAGAGGTATTTGATGTCACAGTGGGTTAATGATATAACAAAGGCAATACGCTGTGGCAAAGAGATTTGATGTCACAAAGGTTATGAGTTCAAAATGGTTTCCTGATATCAACTCACATGGCACATTTGAAATTGAATGAAATCAAAGAATAAGCATTCAGAATGGGTCTATGACATCAAAATGACAATATGATGTCAAGGCAGCAATGTTAGATAGGATATGTACTCATTACCTTGCTCATGTAACTGCAATCCCTCTGTACACTATACTTACAATAAATAATACACAGAAGAAAAAAAAAGAAAAAATGGTATGGTGCATTGGGGTTTAGTGATGTCACAATGAGATGATAATGTCATGATGACAATGTGATTTCACAGTCATTATTATTGCTCAAAGTATTTGTGATGATACAATGCTATGTGTGATCACAATTTTCATTAGTTCACTATGAGGATATGGGTACACAAAGGGTCTGTGATGCCACAGAGGTCATGTGTTTTTTTAAAGGTGCTAAGAGTTCACAATAGCTTTGTGATGTCACAATGTGATTGTGAAGGCACAGCAGCAATGTGATGTCACAATGGGTTTGTGTTGTCACAGTGGTGATGAGGCCAAATGAGTTTGTGATGTCACTATGAGTTTGTAATATCACAATGACATGTGTAATTTCAATTTCTACTAGTTCACAATGAGGATAAAATTTCGAAGAAAGAAATTTAAGCTCAAAAGACCTTGAGTTTTTTTTTTATCATAACTCGTGTTATATGTGAAAGATTAAAAATTAGAATTACATTTTACAATTGCTAACTGCTGATTTGTTTTTGTAAACTTGCTCGCCCTAGCACTAAACCCCCTCCCTTCTGGAAATAAGGAATTGAGTAAAAAGTCTCGGAGCCCAGATGCCAGGCCCTGCGACAAGGTTTGTGGTCATAGATAAAGAACAAACAGGTATGTTTTTCCAGTTCCTGTTTGAAAATTCCCTAAGTGGCTAGATGGGACCCAAGATAGGGACCCAAGATAAGGACCCAAGATAGGGACCCAAGATAAGGACCACCTGGCAAGTCCAGCAAACTAGGCCAAATGTTAATCAATCACAAACCTGTAACTCTGTAAACTCCCTAACCCTTATCTCCCAGAGTGACTACCTCCTTTTGATCACCTGCACCAATTGTTTTATTACAAAGAGTGTTATAAATGTAGTAAAAAATGATTCCTGGAGTGTATAGTGACCTCTAAACGGGCCAATCCCCAGACGCCTTGTGTTATGTGTCAATCTTAGGGTTTCTGCCTTTAAAAATGCCTGTAACCACTGCTCGGGGCTCTCTGACTGACCGGGGCAGAGAGTCCATTTGCGCAAACACCGAATAAATTCCTCTTGCTTATTGCATCTGCTGGTTTGGAGTCTTGGTTTCTGGGGCGCACTCTCGTAGACGAAAGTACCCTGCGGGGGCTGGGGTCTTTCATATGCTGCCATTAGGATATTTTAGGCCTTCAGTAAGCTTATAATGTTTTCAAACTCATAATAATTCAGGTATGACATATGATATTCGAAATTGACTCTGACATCATGAACATTGTGACATCACATTGATAGATATCAAGACCACCATGGTATCACATTGTGAACTCACAAATCTGTTAGGACTTCATCACATTTGTGCAAATACATGACTTTGGAGACAATACAGTCCCTTTGTGAACTCATAACTTCATTGTGAATTTATGACATTCAAGATCCGGCATGGCATGATAACATTTCCAACCAATTGTGACAACACAAACCTATTATAGTAGAAACACATTGTGTTCTAATAGCCATTGTGGTAGTACAATCCCTTTGTGATCCCACATTTCCATTGTGATATCACTAACCCACTGTGAAATTCCAATACTCTCATACCAAATCCAGGAAAGAAATGTGATACCTGAATTGTGTGACATCTAGATCATGGTGACATCACACTGATAGATGCTATGAGTATTTTGTCACATTCTGACAACACACACCTGTTAGGACTGCATCACTTTTGAGACAACGCATGCCTTTGGAGACATCACAGACCCTTTGTGAGCTCATATATTCATTGAGAGTTAATGACAATTGAGATCACATGTGTCATTTTGATATCACCAACCTATTGTGACCTCACACACCTCTTGTAAATTCATCACCAGTGTGGCCTCACCAATTGTGTATCAAAATATTATTAAGTCATCATATTGCAACATCCATTACCATTGTGATACCACTGTTCCATTGTTTTTTCAAAAATCTAATATGTCTTCATAGCATTTTAGAAAATTCATGGCCTTTTATATTTCAGTCTTCTTCTGTTAACTCATATACTCATTGTGAAATAGTAGCAACTGAAATTGGACATGTGATTATGAGATGTGACTTCACAAAACTATTTGATTTTATCACCAATGTGACATCACAAACCCATTGTGAGCTTTCATTGCCATTTGACATCACTATCACATTGTGACATCCCAAACCTATTAGGACCTCTTAGCACCTTTGAAAAAAACACATGGCCTTTGTGACATCACAATCGCTTTGTGTAACTATACCCTCATTATGAACTGACAATTGATATCAGACATGCCATTGTAACATAATGAACCCTTTGTGACATCACCAATGTGATATAACATTCTCATTATGACAGCATCAACTACTTTTGACATCACAAAACTACAGTGACAAGATAGCATTATGAGAACACATTTTCATTGTGATGTTATAGACAGATTGTGAATGTCTGTTTTTAATCTTTTGTGTGTGTGTGTGTGGGTCGTGGAGCTTGAAATCTGAGCTTGGGTGCTCTCCCTGCTCTTCAGCTCTAGGCAAGCACTCTATCGCTTGAGCCACAGCTCCACTTCTGGTTTTCTAGTGTTTTTTATTGGATAGAAGAGTCTCATGGACTTCCCTGCCTGAGCTTGCTTTGAACTGTTATCCTCAGATCACAGCCTCCTGAGTAGCTAGGATTACAGTTGTGAGCCACCGGCGCCCAACTTTTTCATTGTATTTCAAATTTGACATGTGTGTTGATATCAGAAACATAATGTGACCTAATAACCATTGTAGCATCATAAATCGGCAGTGACATCAAATTGTTATTATGACACCATCAGCTCATTGTGACATCATCAAATGATAATGGCATCATAGCATTATAAATCAGAGTGACATTGTTACATCATAGACCTAACAGTGTGAAGGCCTATTCTAGGAATTCATTCTATTTCTGAAACCCATTTTGACCATCTAACTATTCTGATATCACAATCCTTTGTGACATCACATTGCCATTGTGATATCATTAACCTGCTGTGACATCACAAACCAGTCCTGTCCTTATAAGTTTTGTGACATGTTGCCATTGTCATATATTAGGCCCTTTGTGAGCTTATAATCTGTTTTCAATCTATTTCTGGTATGACATGTGATATCAGAAATCCCCTGTGACATCACACTGCCAGAGGTCATGACCATTGTGTCACATTGTGATATCACAAAACTGTTAGAATGGCATCACATTTGTGACAACACATGCTTTTGGGGACATTACAGTTCCTTTTTGAACTCATATATTCATTGCCAATTAATGACAATTGAGATCTGCCATGCCACTCTGACATCATGAACCCATTGTGACAACACAAACTTATTGTAACTTCATCCCAAGAATGGCATCAACAACTAATTGTGGTCATAAAGCATTATTTTGACATGACATTTTGGTATTGCCATTGTGATATCACTGTCCCATTGTGTTGACATTGTGGTATTGCCATTGTGATATCACTGTCCCATTGTGTTTTTACAAACCTATTATGGCCACATCACATCTTAGAAAATTCATGGCCTTTGAGACTTCAAGCTCTTTCTGTGAACTCGTGTACTTATGACCTCTGAGGCAAGGAGAAAAACCATCGAGTCACATTTAATATAATAAACCAATTTACACTAGAAAGGGGACTGTGATTACCTTATCCTGGACTGGATAACCAGGTCCAAGAGCAGCCTTGACCACCAAACCTCAGACCTCCAATGGGCATCCTTTCTTAATTGGTCTGCAAACCAACATCCAAAAAATTATCATCTCCAAAGCTCCAAACTTCAATGGGCAAGGCTTTTTACTTTTCCATTCCTCCCTACTTCGCCACAGACCTGTCCTTCCTTCCTGGTCTTTCCCTTTTTCCCTTCCACCACTTCCTTCTTCTCTTCAGGCCACTCCACTCTCCACAGGCCTGCCCTACTCTGCCCCAGTGACCAATTGCCAAACTTCTGCTTTCCTTCAACTTCCTCTCTTCTCAGGTTTTTGCCTTCCTGCTGTCCTACCACTTTCTTCCATCCGAGTAGCTACCATTTTTATCTCCCCTTCTAGTGCTCTGAAAATGCAACCTGTATATAGATTGTAACCCTCCTCACTCCAACGGGACTCCTGCCTAACAGTTTTCAACCATCACTTCCCAAACTGCCCAATGCTCAATCACTTCTTGACAGCTCACCATGTGAGGTTTGACATCTCCACCCTTGGCAGCATTCTCCACACTCTCCAGTGGGCCAGGCCAAGAATTTAAAATGATTATCAGCTCCCACAGATAATTCTGGCCCCACTGGTTATTACAGTATCCTGATAGTGAATTAGAAGAAATTGAAATTGTATATGTCACTGATATATTACAAACTTGATGAGACATATCCCATTGTGACCTCATCACTGCAGTGACATTACAAACTTATTGTGATATCACATTACCATTTTGCCAAAATGATCACATTGTGATATTCCAAACTTATTATGATCTTAAAAGCTTTGAAAAAAGCATGGCCTTTGTGACATCACTGGTCTTTGTGTACCCATATCATTTTGAGCTGACAATTGAGATCAGACATGCCATTTTAACATCTCAAAACCTTTGTGACATCATCACCAGTGTAACATCACATTGTCATTATGACAACATCAGCCCATCGTGACATCATAAAACAACAATGAAATCATGGCATTATGACATCACAATGTCACTGTGATGTCACAGATACATTGGAATGCCTATTCTGTGATTTCATTCTATATCAAATATGGCAGATGAGTTGATATCAGACATACATTGTGACCACATAACCATTAGGACATCACAATACCTTGATGACAACATATTGGCATTATGATATCACTAACCGACTGTGACATCACAAAACTGTCATATCCTCATAAATTTTTTGAGTTCATAAATTGTTTCCTTTGTTTTTTTGTTTAGTTTTGTTTTGTTTTTTGGTACGGTCGTGGGGCCTGAACTCTGGGCCTAGGCGCTGTCCCTCAGCTCTTCAGCTCAAGGCTAGCACTCTACCACTTGAGCCACAGCACCACTTCCGGCTTTTTTTCTGCTTATGTGGTGCTGAGGAATCGAACCCAGGGCCCCATGCATGCAAGGCAAGCTCTCTACCACTGAGCCAACTTCCCAGCCTTCATAAATTGTTTAACTCATAATACATCAGGTATGACATTTGATATCAGAAATCCACTGTGACATCATGACCACTGTGACATCACACTGCCAGATGTCATGACCACTGAGTCACATTGTGACATCATAAACCTGTTACGACTCATTAGACTTGTGCCAATATATTCCTTTGGAGAAATCATTAACCCTTGTGAACTTATATATTCATTGTCAATTAGAGATCTGGCATGAGACTGTGACATCACCATCCCATTGTGAAATCACAAACCTATGTGACGTCCTCACCTGTATGGCATCACCAACTACTTGTGACTTCAAAAAAAATACTATCTCATGTAATGGTAACATCACATTTTCAAGGGGATTTTCACCATTGCCTTTTCAGCAATCTATTATTTCCTTGTATTTTACAAAATTCATGGCCTTTCTGACTTCTAGCTCCTTATGTGAACTCGTATATTCATTGTGATCTAGTAGAATGAAATTGGACATGTAATGGTGATATTACAAATTCACTGTGACATCACTATCCATGTCATATCCATGTGATATCACCACAGTGATATCACAAACCCATTGTGACATCACATTACCACAGTGATATCATGATCACCTCGTGACATCCCAAACCTTTTGTGACCTCTTAGCACCTTTGAAAAAGCACATGGTGTTTGTGACATCACACGCCCTTTGGGTAACCATGTCTTCATTGTGAACAAAGGACAACTGACATCAGGCATGCCATTGTACCATTACAAATGCTTTGTGACATCATCTCGAGTGAGATCACATTGTTATGATACCAACAGCCCATTGTGACATCTCAAAATGACAATGACATCATAGCATTATGACATCACATTTTCATTGTGAGGTCATAGAGACAATGTGATTGCCTATTCTGTGATTTCATTCTATCTCAAATGTGGCATATAGGTTGATTTCAGAAACCTATTGTGACCACATCACCATTGTGACGTTATAATCCCTTTGTGAACTCATATTGACATTGTGATATTATTAATGCAATGTAACATCACAAACCTGTCTTCTCTTTATAAATTTTTAAAAAGCAACTACCTTGACCTGGGCTGGATGCCCAGAGCTAAATTCAGTCTCAACAATGAACCCTCAGACCTCCAAAGAGCAGTTCAGCCATTTCTTAACTGGTCTGCAAACAACCAACCCCAAAAATAATGATCTCCACAGCTCCACACTTCTAAGGACAAGGCTTTTTCCTTTCTCTTCATTCTCCTTCTCTACAGATCTGTCCTACCTTTCAGGTCTTTTCATTTTTTCCTTCCACTATTCCATTCTTCTCTTCAGCTACTCTGCTCTTGACAGGCCTGCCCTGCCTTGTCCAGGTGGCCAGTTGCCGTCCTTCACCACCTGCTCTCCCTCAATTTCCTCTCCTTCCAGTTCTTTACCCTCCTACAGTCTAATCACTTCATTCTTTCCAGGACTTTTCCCTTTTTCTCTCCCCTTTGTTGCTCTGAACATGCAGCCTATATATATAGGCTGTGCCCTTCCCCCACTGGAATATATTTCCTGCATAAGCATTTTCAATCAGAACTTCCCAAATGTCCATGCCCAATCACTTCTTGGCAGCTTACCATGTGCGGCTTGACATCCTATCTCCTTCAGCAGCATGTCCTTCCCCCTGCAGTTGTATGCACTTCCCTCTCGGGTGGTCCAGACCAGGAGGCTATGATGACTATCTGTTCCTTGTGGATTATAGGGGCATTGCTGGTTATTACAGTGTCCTCATGGTGAACTAGGAGCAATTGAAATTGGACAAATAATTGTGATATTACAAACTCATGACATAACTAACCCATTATGACCTCATTACCACTGTGACATCACAAACCCATTGTGAAATCACATTGCTGTTTTGACACTAGGATCACATCGTGACATCCCAAATCTATTATGACCTCTTATAACCATTGAAAAAATACATAGCTTTGTGACATCACAGTCCCTTTGTGTACCCAAATCCCCACTGTGAAATATTAACAATTGAGAATCATACATGACTAACATCAAAAACAGTTTGTGAAATTATCACAATTGTGACATCACATTGAAGTTGTGACATCATCTGCTCATTGTGAAATCACAAAACTAAAATGATATGATAGAATTAGAACTTCACATTGTCATTGTGACATCATAGACACAGTATGAATGCCTTTTCTGATTTCATTCTATTTCAAATGTGGCCTGTAGGTTGATATCATAAACAAATCGTGAACTCATAACCATTGTGATATCACAATCCCATTGTACATCACATTGCCATTGTGATATCACTAACCCACCGTGACATCACAAACCTATCCTGTCATCATAACTTTTGTGACATGTACCTTAGGCCTTTTTTGTCCTCATAATCTGTTGTTGACCTCGTTAGATTTCACATATGATATTTGATATCACAAATTCCCAGTGACATCATGACCATGGTGACATCACACTGCCAGATGTCATAACCATTTTGCCAAATTTTGACATCACAAAACTTTTAGGATTTCAATATATGTGTGACAACACATACTTTTGGAGAAGCCGCAGTACCTTTGTGAACTCATATACTCATTGTAAGTTAAAGACAATTGAGAACCATCATGTCATTGTGACATGCCCAACATATTGTGACATCACCAATCTTGTGACTTCATCACCAATGTGGCATCATCAACTAATTGTGACACCAAAAGAATATTTTCACATGATGTAGTGAGTTGATATTGTCATGGTGATATCACTGTCCCATTGTCTATTCACAAACCTAATATGACCTCATAACTTTTTAAAAAATTCATGTCCATTAAGAATTCAAACTCCTTCTGTGAACTTTATGCACATTGTGAAATACTAACAATTGAAATTGGACATGTGTTTGAGATATTACAAAATCATCATGACATCAAAAACCCACGATGACCTCATCACAACTGTGTATCATAAAGGATCATGACCCATAAGTAACTTTGAAAACACACATGGCATTTGTGACATCACAGACCCTATCCTCATTGTGAACACATGACAATTGAATTCATATATGCCATTGTAACATCACAAATCCTTTGTGACCTCATCACCACATATTCATTATGACATCATTATTTCCTTGCAACATCACCAATTTACAATGACCTCATAGCATTATGACATTATATTGTCATTGTGATGTTATAGACACAATGTAAATGCCTATTCTCTTATTTCATTCTATTTCAAATGTGGCATGTGGGTTGATATCAGAAAATCATTGTGATCTCATAAATATATAGCATCATAATCACTTTGTGACATCACAGTGCCATGGTGATATCACTAATACACCATGGCATCACAAACCTGCCCTGAACTCATAAGTCTTGAGATGTGCTGCAATTGTGATGTCTTAGGCCCTTTATAAGCTTGTAATCTGCTTTAAACCTTATAATATTTCAGTTATGATATGTGACATCAGAAATCCACTGTGACATCATGATCATTATGACATCATACTGACAGACATCATGAACATAGTGTCACTCTGTGACATCACAAGCCTCTTAGGACTTCATCACATTTGTGACAACACCTGCCTTTGGAGATACCACAGTCTGTTTGTGAATTCTTATTCTCTGTGATTTCATGACAAATGGGATCCTTTATACCATTTGGATATCACCAATAAAGTATGACATCATAGACCTACGATTACCCCTTATCTGTATGGCATCAGAACTAACTGTGACATCAAAACTTTTTGTGAAGTCACAATATGACACGATGATCATGACATCTGTGTGTGATATCACAA
Source organism: Dipodomys merriami (assembly GCF_024711535.1). NCBI lineage: Eukaryota > Metazoa > Chordata > Mammalia > Rodentia > Heteromyidae > Dipodomys > Dipodomys merriami. Next base: position 170,014 of record NW_027203593.1, read on the forward strand.
TGGTCATGATTCACAGTGGATTTCTGGTATCTCATGTCATAAATGAAATATGAGGTTGAAAACAAATTATGAGGGCAAAAAGGATTAAGATATCACAGTGTCAGCATGTCACAAAAGTTATGAGGACAGGAGAGTTTTGTGATGTCACTTTGTGATAGTGATAGCACAACGGCACTGTGATATCACAAAGTGTTTATGATGTCAAAATGGTTATGTAGGCACAAAAGTGCGTTTCTCATATCAACTGTCATACCATATTTGAAATACAATGAAATCACAGAATAGGCATTCACAATGTGTCTATGATGTTACAAAGAGAATTGTTGTCGTAGTGTAATATGTCATTCAGTTTGGTGATGTCACAATGAGCTGATGTTTCCATAATGAAAAAGTGATGTCACACTGTTGAGGATGTCACAAACACTTTTTGATGTTATAGTGGCATGTCTGATCTCAATTGTCATTACTTAACAACAAGGATATGGATACACAAAGGGACTGTGATGTTGAAAAGGGCATGTGATTTCAAAGGAGCTAAGAGGTCATAATAGATTTGAGATGTCACAATGGAATCATGATGTAACAATGACAATGTTGTCACAATGGCTTTGTGATGTCGTGGTGGTGATGATGTCAAAATGGGTTTGTGATGTCACAATGAGTTTGTAATATCACAATCGAATTTCCAATTTCAATTGCTACCAGTTCACAAGGAAGATACTGTAATAATCAGCAGGGTCCCAATAATATATAGGGTCCGATAATCAGCGTGGCCCCATCTCCTGGCAAGCTGGAGAGGACAAAGTATGCCACCAAAGAAGGTGGTGCATTCTGTGGGAGAGGCTGGTGTATTAATCTCCACGTGTTGAGCTGTTAAGAAGTGATTGGGCTGTGGGCAGTTTGGGATATCACAGTTGAAAACTGTTAGGCAGTTGGAGTAGAGAAGGGCTACAGACTTTATATAGGCTGCTTGTTCAGAAGGGGAGAGAAAAAGGGAAAAGTCCTGGAAGGAAAAAAGTGGTATGATAGCAGAAGGGGAAAGACCTGGGAGGAGAGGATGTTGAGGGAGAGCAGGAGGTGAAGGATGTCAACTGATGACCCAGGTAAAGCAATTCAGGCCTGTGGAGATTGGAGAGGCCTTAAGAGAAGAAGGAACTGGTAGAAGAGAAAAAGGGAAAGACCTCGAAGGAAGTATAGGACTGTGAAGGAGAGACAAAGTGAAGGGGAAAAAAGGCTTGCCCTTTGATGTTTGGAGCTTTTGATATCATAATTTTGGGGTTTGATGGTTTGGAGAACATTTATTATATTAACTGTGTCTCGATGAATTCTCTTGAACTATAGAGGTCCTAATTTTTGGAGACTCCATTGACATAATTCATTTGGATTGCATCAGGCCTTGGCCCCAGAGAAAAATCCCCATAGGAGAGAGTGTCAGCACTCAGGGTTGAGAGTCCACCTCGAGTGTTTGTCTCCAGAGGACCAACATGGACAAAAGTCATTTAGGTCCTCTAAGGATACGTCTGGGCAAGCTTGCCAACCTGTTTTGAAGACCCCCTCTAGAGGTCAAGTGTCGCTTCCTTGGGAAGCCATCGGGGAACTCTTTGAGAGGCCGTGTAGGGCTTCCATGGGAAGCCATCTGGAACCTCCTTGAGAGGTCGTGTAGGGATTCCTTGGGAAGCCATCTGGAACCTCATCAAAAGTACATCTGCGACTTCCTTAAGAAGACATCTGAGACTTACTCTGGAGGTCATCTGGAGCCTTCTCCAGGGGCCATCTTGGACTTTCTCCAGAGGTCATCTGGGGCTTCTTTGGGAGGCCACCTGAGACCTCTTCAAAAGTAGTCATTGGGGCTTTCTTAAGAGGCAATCTAGGACCACCTCCTGAGGTCATCTGGAGCTTCTTTGGGTGGTCATCTCAGGTTACCTTGATGAGAAATATATGACCATCTTCGGACATCATCTGGGACTTCTTGAGAAGCCATATAAGACCTGTGGATGTAATCGGTGGCTTTCTCAATAGGGTTATCTGGAACCTCCTCTGGAGTTCATATGTGGCCTCTGTGAGTGGCCATCTGGAAGCTACTCAAGAAGTAATCTCAGCCACATTGAAAGGACATCTAACACTTCTTTGGGAAGCCATTTGAAACCGCCATGAGAGGTCTTTTAGGGCCTCATAGGAAGGACATATGTGACATCCTCCAAAGATCATCTGTGGCCTCCTCAAGAGACAATCTGGGACATTCTCTCTGTCATCTGGGACCTCCTATAGAGGTCAACATTGAGAGGTGTGGGGAATGTGGGTTGTCTGTGGCTATTGGTCTGTGTGTGTATTCTGATAGTTCTGTGTCTTGTATGCACCTCTGTTTACTCCTTTTCTCAGGATGGGAGAACAAGGCCTAAAGGTGTCATCTCCAAAAAATATTCTCCTCCAGGTTTACAGAATCCCTCAGAGGAAGATGCACTGATGTACTCTCTCTCCTATTCTTTGCCATCAGCACCTCTAATGTTAAGTCCTCCCATACCAAAAGTGGTTACTTGTACCAGTCTGAGGTGGTACAATGTGGTATGTTACCCTTATTGCCTTTGAGACAGGAACATGGAGGAGATGGTGGGCAAGCCCCATTTCTAATATATGTTCCCTTTACAACTAGTAACCTGTATAACTGGAAACAGTAAAATTCATCCTTTTCAGAAAAAAAGGGTCTCATTACTTCATTAGAGACAGTAATTTTCACACACAAGCACATCTGGGATGAGTGCCAACAAATTTTACAGGTGCTTTGCACCTGGTAGAAAAGGGAGTGAACCCTGCTTGGTGACTTGAAGGTGGTCCTTGGACCAGAGAGTAGCCCCACTATTGAACCAGCAAGTCTTTCCACAGACTTACCCAAGCTGAGACTAACAGCAATTGAGGTATGGAGGTGCTTACCTATCATTGCCGGGTTCTGTTAGCAGGGATACCGCAGTGGCTAAAAAGCGAAATCATCAATCGAAGGTGAGTGAGATGGTACAGTTCCCCAGTGAGTACCCTAATGCTTTTCTGAAACTTCTCCAAGAATCCTATAGGACTTATAGGCCTATAGATCTTAAAGCCCTGGAGGGTGAAAGAGCCCTAAATAGGGCCTTTGTTACCCAGACAGCCCCAGATATTAGAAGAAACTTCAAAAGTCAGAAGGTTTTGAGGGAAAAGTTTATTCTAATTTGGAAGTAGTTGCCCAGAGGGTTTTGGTAGGAGCACCAAAATAAGGATCGAGAAACCCTTGGCAAAGACAGTACAATTCATTTGCCAGTGGCAATAGGGAACCTCTAGGCCTACATCAGTGTGCTTATTGCAAACAAAATGGACATTGGGGAAAGGAATGTCCAAGGAGGCGAAAGATAGAAAATGACAAGTTAAAAAATCACATTAACTACCTGGAAAATGTGTTCATATCTCTGGAGAAACATGCAAAGGAGCTTGGAGCTCCAACTATGTTCAATTTAAAAAGCAGCCCTCTGAACTTAAGAAATCTGGCAAAGAAAAAATTCAAACCCTTCTATCTCAAAACATAGTCTTATAAAAGACTGAGTCTCCAATATGTGCCAGTCAAAACCCACCAAGAGATTAAAAGCACATAGAAGAGCACATTGGAGAAAACAGAGAGAATTATTTGATGTGAAGAAAAGATTTGAAAATATAAATTAGGAACTTGTGAGAGTCAAAAATGAGAAGAAAATCCTCAAAAGGAACCTAGAAAACACTCAAAATCAATTGAAATTCAAGTACATTAGCCTGGGTGAGCATGAGGCAAATTAGGGGACCACAGCTCAGAGGCAAACAGAAGCACAGGACAGCAATGCTGCCATCCTTGCTAACCACAAGTGAGGCCAAGAAGAGATTCTGATGCTGCATTAAGAAATCATCGCCATGAAAAAGGAACTGGACCTGATATACGAATGTATTAGGCTGAAGTACACGTCGATTATAAGCTTTGAAGAGTGTCACCAGAAATTCAAAACAACAGAGAAAGAAGGAAAGGTTAGTTAGCAGAGAAGATGAGGAAGTGCTGTGTCATAGAAAATGCGGCCAAGAAAAATGAACAGGAAAATATCAGGCTCAAGAAAGAGATTGTTTCTCTTCAGAAAGAGTTAAAGGACCACATGCTCTGACAGAGAATGCTGGGGAAAGGGAAAGAGCATTAGGAACAAAAACAGAAGAGCTAAACAAACAGTTGGAAGATCTGTCACAAAAATACACTAAAGTGGAAAACTAGAAAGAGAAACTACTAGAATAAAAAGCCAAAAAGACTGCTGAGATCTTCACCATAAATGTAATGCTGAAGCTTCGTGTCCCAATGGAACAGGTGGAGGTGGGAAAAATACCTCTCAATAGCACTTTTGTGAACTTAAGGGAGGAGCTGAAGAGCAAGCAAAGGTGTGAGAAGGAGCGGCAGTTGGCCAGTCAAAGGAACTCTCCTGTGACCCTGCCAAAACACTTGCAGGTTAAGGAGCACATTGAGAAGGAGAGTGGGATCATGAAAGCAAGTCTGAGAGAAAAGGAAGAGAATAAAATGGAAGAAGTCTCCAAGGTTCAGAGTACTATACAGGAAGTAAAGAAACTAGAGACCCTAAGATACACGGAAACATCTGAGCTGATCAGGTAGCTTAGGAGACCACTCTAAAACAAGTTGGTTCTCTAGAGCTACTAGTCGTTAAGATGAAAGGAAGTAGCAAAAACAGTGGTAATAAGTGTGCAAATGTTGATACTGAACTTGTGAAAATAGCATACAGGCTCAAGCTTTCTGTCAGTTTACATATAGATATTTGCACCTAGGTAAGTTGAGGGAGGCCACTGCCTAAAACTTCTGAAAACCAGTGGGGCCTCAGCCTGACAATTCTTTGTAATGTGTGTAGGTAATTTCCAATAGGTAAATGCTGAAAAGTTGGAACTTATGGAGAGAATGGACATATGAGGAACCTCAGATCGTGAATTTGGGAAAGTGGACTCCACAGAGGTAAAGCCTGGAAAGTATGAGTATTGGTATCTGTTAGTAATAGTGGACACTTTTTCAGGCTGAGCTGAGGTGTGTAATAATTCCTTGATTTGGCTTACCATTAGCTTTGGGGTCCAAAGATGGCCCTGCATCCATGGTCCAAGTTCTCAATTATTAACTAACACCCTAGGAATAAATTGGAAGTTACAATCCATTTATAGACCTTAGAGTTCAAGGCACTAGAAAGAATGAATATGACCTTAAAGGAAACTAACTAAATTAAATACAGATACTGGCCATTGCTAGGTAAGCCTCCTCCACTTTGCTCTCCTTCGAGCAAGACGTAGCTTCTATGTTAAAGGATTTAATCCCTTTGAAATACTTTAGTGTAGACCACCCCCTTTGGTTCCTAAACTTGGGAAGGTTATATTAACAGAAATGTCTAACTACAGTTTGCAGGCATTACAACATATTCTTTTATATACCTATCCTTTGGTAATCAAGGCCCCCTGGACACCTAAGAAAAACTCCACCTAAAGGGGAGGGGCCAAGATGGTGATGGAACAGCAGGGAAACACCTCAGCTCTCTCCAACCAAATAGAGTTTGGATTTCAATGCTCTGTTTCTCCAAGTGACCCACAAAAAAGGCAATTACTCCGAGAGATACAGGAAGTGAAAAAAGAAAAGGGAAAAATCTACATAGACAGTAAAGTGGGAAGACCCTTCCCCCACCCCATGTTGGTGATGGGGCTCCACCCTAAGCAGCTTAAGTGGTGGGGTTTCATGCCAGGCTGCTTAAGTGGCCAAGCTCTGTGGACCACACACTCACAAGCATCCCAAGGCTCTCAGAAGACTCCCAAGAGGTGGTGCCAACCTAGAGAATACAAGCAGAAACCTCAGAAGGCAGAGCCAGCAGGAAAACACCCCTCACCCTCCCTGACATGGTGCCTCTGCCTGGCTGGTACAAGCAGTCCAATCCAGTGAGGAGCAGCAGCAGCTGTCAGTAGTGGCGAATGACCCTAGACTGGCAGTGTGGCACCTCTGCCCTGCTGGTGTAAACAGCCTTGCCTAACCTGGAGAAGCAGTGGCAGCTGGCAGTGGTGGCAAACCACCCAGACTCCGGGCACAATGCCTCTTGGCACTAGCCCACAGGAACAGCCCAGACCAGCCCGGGGCAGCAGCGGTGAATGGGACAGCGACAGCTGCAGTGAACAACTCCAGATCGGTGATGGTTTGTGCCTCTCCATACTGGCCTGTATCAGGAGCCCAGCCTAGCCTGAGGCAGCAGCAGTGGTTAACACCTGACTCGTGGTGGGGTGCCTGGCTTGCATAAGTGGCCCAGCTGATCCTGGGGCAGTGGCAGCAGCTGGGGCAGTGGCAACAGCTGTGGCAGCAGCAACGGCATCGACAGCAGCAGTGAACAACTCCGGACCTGTAGTGGGGTGCAGGGCTTCTCCATACTGGTTTTCATAAGCAGCCTAGCCCAGCCCATGGTGGCAAAGGGGGTGAACAACCCCAGACTTGAGGCAGGGTGTGGTGCTGAACAACCCCAGAAAAGCCTCATGAACTTTCCTGTCTGGACTGGCTTTGAACCTGAATACACAGATCTGGGCCTCCTGAGTGGTTAGAATTATAGGCATTCACATCAGCAAGGTCTTATTCTTGCCAACCCCCTAAATTTTTCTAAAATAGATCATTTCTTAGTTAATACAAGGAATTTAAGCAAATACAAGAGAATCAACATAATACCCTGTATTCTATCTGACCATAGTGGAATCAAACTAATTCTCAATAATAAAGCATAAAGTAGAAAATATTTAAACACATGGAAATTAAACAGAACGCAGTTGAACAATACATGGGTCACAGAAGAAATTAAAGAAGAAATTAATAACTTCCAACAATTCAATGAAAATGAAGAAACATCACAACAAAATTTAGGGGACACAGCGAAAGCAGTCTCACTGCACACATCAAGAAAACAAAGGCCAGACTGGGAAAATGGCTCAATGGTAGAACACTTGCCTTGCATGCATGAGACCCTGGGTTCGATTCCTGAGCACCACATAAGCAAAAAGAAAAAAAGCCAGAAGTAGCGCTGTGGTTCAAATGGTAGAGTGGTAGCCTTGAGCTGAAGAGCTGAGGGACAGCGCCCAGGCCCAGAGTTCAGGCCCCATGACCGGACCCTCCCTCCAAAAAAAAAAAAGAAAAAAGAAAACAAAGACCAAGTAAACAATATTATGATGCAACTAAAACTGCTAGAGAAACAAGAAAAATTTGAACCTAAAGTTGCTAGACAGAAAGAGATAATCAACACCAGAGCTGAAATTAATGAGGTAGAGACTAAGAAAATTATAAATAAAATTAATAAAATAAAAAGTTGTTTTTTTTTTAAAAAAAAAGTCAATAAAACTGAAGGACCACTGGCAAGAGTAACTAACAAAATAAGAGAGGAGACCCAAATCAATAATATCAGAGATATCACAGGAAAATTACAAGAGACATCCAAGACATCCAAACAGTCATAAAGAAGTAATTCCAGACTCTACTCACAAAGGAAGAAAACCTAGAAGAGAGGGATGAATTTCTACAGAGATACACATTTCTATTCCCCCCTTTCTTTTCAGTCATGCTTCTCTACCATGTATGGTGGGGGCAGCAGTTCAGTAAACGAACATCTTTTCCTGCCTGAATAGCATGTGGTGTTCTCTTCATTGGCTACCTGATGAAACCTATCTATTTAATATACCTTACATATGGTGTCATGATTCGGATGAGGTTTTTGAGTTGGAAATATTAGAATTTCCTAACCACCACTTTTCTGTGAACCAAATTACCTTGAGACTTTTAAGCAATACCATTTCTGGCCTTCACATACACATCCACATCACTTCTCCAGTCTGGTGAGTGAAACTACTCTCTATGGCTCTCTGTTGCTCAATCTCTTTGCAGATATGGCACCATGACAGAGAGCTCCTATGGCCTTTAGCCGAAAGGCTAGTCACCTATGAAGCTGAAGATGGTAGGTTTGGGAGGCTTGGCCATTTCTCTCAAGAGGGCTCTGGAGGAAGTTTGGATGCCGCTTCTGCCTGGTCAGCTCTCCTTTATTCACCAGACTGACTCTCCTACACATTTACTGGGGTGCTGTGAGTCATGCCCGAGCCGTGAAACCCCTTTGATATGCTCCCTGTGCTCTCTGGATAGCCAGAGCACCTAATGTTTTAATGCTATTCTCATATTTAGACAGTTTTTGCCTCTGCAATGGTGCATGGTCAGAAGTCTGTTTACTTTCAGGCTCTCTATGCTCTCTGTTATTCATGTCCAACTTTCTATATCTCTCCCTTGTTTTCTACAACTTTTTGTATTGTGTCCTGAAGAATGCCACATTGTCTGGGTCCCAGGGACCCCCACTAGTTTCCCTCTCAAAGGCTTGCCAAACTAGGCTTGATTTTGTTTAGGCTTTCTTTGCATTTTTTCAGAAATTCACCATCTTGAGTTTGCCACATGGTGGGTTAAGGGTTTGGCCCCATCCAACCCTTACCGTTCCACCAATCTTACTACTTCTCCACCCATCGATTCTAATGTGCCTTGCTAACAAGTTGCTCTTTTCACAGACCCTGGAAACTGAGGCCCACCCATCTGATGTGCTTTGTTAGCAAAGATGTCTAAACAATGTTGTCAAAAAATTTAGGTTTTGCATTTTGCCTTTTTTGTTTTGTGTTGTGTTCTAGTACTGACAACATGATTCTAAAATATTGGGTATATCTGTCCTAAGATTCTCTCATCTAATGAATTTGTTCATTGCAGAATATTTGGTCAATTCTTGATAAGGACTAGGTAAGCTCTACTTATTCTATTTGATCTCCTTGTTGCTTTAGTTGGAAATAACAAAGGGCTTTTGTGGCAAAGATTGCAGTTCAAAGCCAGCCCGGGCTGAAAAATCCCTCAGCCTCCATTTCCCAACTAACCTGAAACAGCCAGGCAGGAAGCATTTGCTCAAGCCTCTTATCTCTAACCAGCAAACACTGCAAGTGGTACTATAACTCAAAGTGGTAGAGTGCTAGCGCAGAAGTGCTCAGGGACAGTGCACAGGCCTTGAGTTCAAACCTCCTGAATACCAACTGGGACAAACCATCCCAGCAACAAGCACCTAGACTCAGCCAGTCTGGGGAACAATGAAAAATGGAAAGGAGTAAGAGGAGATGATATCACATCATCCACTTTGTGCCTGCCCTTTCAAAATTAACCAGAGCCAGGAGATCAATAGAAGTAAGAAGACTGCCCATCTAATGTCAATACCTGTCTAACTTTCAACTGGAAAGGAATTTATATTCTTGCCTTTGTTACTTGACTTATTCTCTACCTAGTCACCAGATGTCAGAAATAGCTAGCGACATTTGTACCAACATTTTCAGCCCCAAGTCCTTCCTCTTGCTATTTATTTGCTCTATAGTATTTTTTTCAGTCCCTCAATGCCTGAGTCTTCTCCAGACTTCTTCCAAAAGACTTGCCTCCTCTAGACTTCATCTAAGCACTCAATGCCCAAATGACAGCTGTTTCCTGCTGCCTTCTCCTAGAGGGGACCATATCTCAGGCTTTTACCCCTACTGTTGACACCCGTGAAAACAGGAAGTAGCCAGAGAGAATATTCACCCTTTTTCATAATTATTAAAAGGTTGGAATATAAGTTCTGAACAGGGACACCTCCCTCCCTCTTGGCTAAGTTTCAGCCCAGTATCTGTTACATAGATAACTGGCAGACCTGGAAGCAGTCACCTTCCCCTCCTGCTAGGTCACATCCTGAGCCATCTCTGGTCACATGCCTCCCATCAGACCTTAGGAGGGTCCCAGACCCTGAGGTCACATCTAGATCCAGTGTGGCCACACCCTTCCCCCACCTGGCCACACCTCCTCCTGTCCCTGGCCTAGATAAGTCCTGGCACAGAGGTGGGTCCCCCCTTCCTTTTCAGCCATGCTTCCCAACCATGCATGGTGGAGGCAGCAGTTCGGTAAATAAATTCTTTTCCTGCCTGAAAAAAAATTGTCCAAACAGAACCAAGAAGAAATAAATCAATTAAACACGTCAATAACATACAATGAGATAGTAGAAGTAATCAGAAGTCTTCAAACAGGAAAAGCCCTGGACCTGATGGATTCACTACAGAATTCTATATGGCCATTTTTTTTTATTTTTATTTATTTTTTTATTGTGAAAATAATGTACAGAGGGGTTACAATTAGATGGGAAGATAATGAGTACATTTCTTATCAAGCATTGTAGCCTCCTCCTTTGTTTCCCCTTCCCATCCCTTCCAAGCCTCCCCCCGCCCGTCACCCAATCCTCCACCCCACCAAAGTTGTAAAGTTCGTTTTTGACATGACAACTTGTACTTCTCATTGTTGCAACGGGCCAATCTGTATGGCCTTTAAAGAGGAACTAATACCCATACTTTCTAATCTTTTCAGAGAAATAGAAACAGAGGGAGTAATCCCAAACTCATTCTATGAAGCCAGTATCACCTTGATACCCAAACCAGGCAAAGACCCAAAAAAAAAAAACTATACACCAATCTCTTTTATTAAGACAGATGCAAAGCTCCTCAATAAAATTGTAGCCAACAGAATCCGGAAACATAACAAAAAACCATACATTATAACCAAGTAAGCTACATCCCAGAGATGCAGGGATGGTTTAAATATGTAAATCAATAAATGTAATCCATCATATCAACAGATCCAAGGTCAAGAACCACATGATTATCAACATTGATGCAGAAAAGGTTTTTGATGAAATTCAGCACTCATTCATGTTAAAAGATATGGAATAAATAGGAATATATGGAACATTTGATAAGACAATAAAAGCCTTACATGGCATATCAAAGGCCAATATTATACTTAATGGGGAAAAACTACAACCAATTACCCTAAAAACAGGAACAAGGCAAGGATGTCCACTCTCTCCACTCCTCTTCAATATAGTTATGGAATTCTTAGCCAGAGCAATAAGGCAAGAAGAAGACATTAAAGGGATCCACCCAGGAGAGGAAGAAGATAAACTATCTATTTTTTCAGATGGCATTATTTTATAAATTAACGATACCTAAAGCTCAGCCCCAAACTCTTAGAGCTTATAAACCAATTTGGCAAAGTAGCAGGATACAAAATTAACCCACAAAAGTCAGTCGCCTTTCTGCAAACCAACAATGTACAAGCAGAAATGGAAATCAAGGAAACAACCCCATTCAAAATAAAAAAAAGTGCTGGGCGCTGGTGGCTCATGCCTGTAATCCTAGCTACTCAGGAGGCTGAGATTTGAGGATCGCGATTCAAAGCCAGCCCGGGCAGGAGAGACCGTGAGACTCCTATCTCCAATAAACCACCAGGAAACCGGAAGTGGTGCTGTAGCTCAAGAGGTAGAGCACTCGCCTGGAGCTGAAGAGCTGAGGGACAGCGCCTGGGCCCAGAGTTCAAGCCCCATGACCGACAAAAAATAAAATAAAATAAAATAAAAAATAAAAAAGTATCTAGGAATTAAACTAACCAAAGATGTAAAGGGTCTATTTCATGGAAAGTATAAAAGCCTTAAAAAATGAATCATAGAGTGTGAAGACTCAGGGTCTATGTTGAGGGGGCAGAATGATACAGGCTCCAGCCTCAGGATTATCTGAGGAATGTGTTTGGGATTAGGAAAGCTCTTGGCACGCCGTGCTAGAGAGGGAAAATGTTCTCTTTCCCTATCTCAAAACACATGTCACAGACTCCTGGGAGCTGAGGAAGTAGCTCTTCTGCTTGCTTAAACATAGATGAACAGCTGGTCAAGCATTTTCCTGAGATTGGAGAAGTGGATTGAGCTTGCCCTAAAATAGTTTAGATAATAATATACCAAGACATTTTCTCATAGGTCAAGTAAAAATGTATCTGTTGAAATTTTTGTGTGAATGTCTTCTGACCAAATCTCAGCAAAGATCATGCTTGCTTGTCTTTAAATACCCACTAACAATAAAGCACAGCAGGCAGTGGCAATTGCTGTTTGTACTCTGCATCCCCTGTGTCCTGGTGATTTTGTGATCCTTACCCAGGGACCCCAATGCACTAGACGTTGACAATAGAGGATACCAAGCAATCGAAAGATTTCCCATATTCCTGCATAGGCAGAATTAATATGGTGAAAATGGCCATACTGCCAAAATTAATAAACATATTCAATGCTATTTCCTTTAAATTTCCAGTGACCTACTTTTCTGAAATAGAGAATAGTCCAAAAATTCATATGGAACAACAAAAGACCTAGCATAGCCAAAACAATTTTAGGCAAAAGAAAGAATGCAGGAGGGATCATGATACAGGACGTCAAGCTATACTACAGAGCCATAATAACAAAGACAGCTTGGTACTGGCACAAAAAGAGACCCAAAAATAAATGAGGTAGGTTAGAGGACCCAGAAATATAGCCGCATATTGACAGTCAGTTGATATTTGACAAAGGAGCCAAAGTCATACAGTGGAAGAAGCACAACCTCTTCAACTACTGGTGTTGGGAAAATTGGCCACATGCAGAAAACTGAAAGTGGATCCTAGCCTATCACAATGCACTAACATCAACTCAAAATGGATTAAAGACCTTAACATCAAGCCTGAAACTCTGAAACAACTGCAGGACTGAGAATGATAGACACTTGAGCTTATAGGCATAGGCAGGAACTTCCAGAACAGATGCCCAGGGTCACAACAAATTTGAGAATGACTTGATGGGACTACCTTAAAATAAAAAGTTTCTGCACAGATAAAAAATAGCAACCAAACTAGAAAGAAAGCCAAATAATTGAGAAAAAATATTTAGCAACAATATATTAGACAAGGGTCTAATAGCCATTATATATGGTGAACTCAAAAACTAACTCTTCACAAATCTAACAAACCAATCTTGAAATGGTCAAGGGAGCTAAAGAGAGACTTCTCAGAAGAAGAGACGAAAAACAGCAAAAAACACGTGAGGAAATGTTCATAATCCCTGGCTGTAAAGGAAATGCAAATAAAAACAACTCTGAGATACCACCTTACTCCATTCAGAATGGCCCACATCCTAAATTCAGCCAATGACAAATGCTGGAAGGGATGCAAAGAAAGAGAAACATTACTGCATTGCTGGCGGTAATGTATATTAATACAACCACTTTGGAAAGCAGTCTGGAGGTATCTCAGAAAGCTAAATATCAACCTGTCCTATGAACTGGCCATACGACTCCTAGGCATCTACTCTGAACAACAGGAACCAGTATACAAAGACATATCCCTCAATGATTATTGCAGCACTGCTCACAATAGCCAAGATTTTGAAACAACCCAGATGAGCCACTACTGATAAGTGGATCCAAAAATTGTGGTGCCTATATAAAATGTAATACTATGCAGCCTTTAGAAAGGACAAAATGATGGCATTTGCAGGGAAATGAATGGAACTAGACCAAATTATTTGAGTGAGGTAAGCGAAGAACAACAAGACAAACGGAACAGTGTCTACCTGATATGTGGATGCTAAAGCAAAAATGCAAGAAAGTATGACAAAGTAAACAGGACTCGAGAAACAACGGACAGCCATTCATTTTGTTGTATCACCATTAATGACTCCATGTTCTTGACCATGTAGATGGTAGAAATATGCACGCAATGGAGGGAAGCCAGGAGGAGGAACACAATAAGTGGAAAATGGAACAACATACAACACAGTGGCCCATCAGCTGCACTGGACATAGAAGAAAAATAACTAAACAACCCAAACGCAGTGATGGGAAGGGAGGAATGAGTGGGAAACAGGGAAAGAGGGAATAGCCTACACTAAGCAAAAGGAAAAAAATGTAAACATCATCTGAGGTGTGAAAAATAATTTGGATTGTCAAAGCTCATAGAATTAACAAACTTTAGACCATGATAACAATAATTTGCCTTGTCAAGGTTAAAAAGTGTTTGTGACTTTAACTAAGTATTACAATTCCACAATACTGTGAAATATGTGAAATATATGTAATCACTTATCTCAATTTTTACGAAATGTGTGAGGAAGGAAGGGTTATGAGGGATGAGTGACAATGTTGTCAGACACCTTGTATTCATGTACTGTTTTGTAGGATGGGAACTTCTCTGTACAACTACTTAAAGATAATAATAATAATAATAATAATAATAATAATAATAATAATAATAATAATAATAAGTGTTTAAAAATAAACATTAGGATGACGATAAAAAGTTCAAATATAAAATAAGAAATTAAATCCAGTTGGAAGGAAAATTTTTTGGAGAGAATAATATAGTTTATTCTATAGCAAGTCTCACTTCAGCATTAAATTCAAAAGTTAGACCTCAAGTAAATAAAATAAACTAAGAAATTGAGTTGAAAAAAGAAAAAAAAGAAACTCCACCCATTCTTCCTTGCCTGTACAGCTGGTGTGGGTAAAAACGCATCATGCTCCTGAATTGGAACTGAAGTGGCAAGGACCTTACTTGGTCGTGCTAACTTCACTGTTGCCTATTATATTAGCACAAAAACAGCATTAGATCCTTCAGTCTCTAGTGAAATAGGCAGTGGACCCATATATAGAGAAGGCTACAAGATGGACTGTGCAGACACTCAGAGGATCCCTTAAGGATAAGACTTACTAAGTGTTAATTAGTAATAACTAGTATGTTTCTATAATTTACTTGTTTACAATTAAATTTACATTTTAAGCCTGTTCATTGTGTGGAGAGATGTGAAATTTTAGGATTTGGTAAGAAGGAATCAAGGATTTGATTGGGCATGAAAACCAGTGGGGGATGTATAAAGCAGCAAAGCCATAATAATCAGCATGAACCACTAATCAATGTGGCCCCATGTCCTGGCCCACAGGAGTGCATGTGTCATGCCACCAAAGGGGAAAAGGCATGCTGCTGGAGGGGGTAGGATGTCATCCTCAAATGTGAAAAAGTTATTGAGGAATGCACAGTTCATGAAGTGATGGTTGAAAACTGTTAGGCAGGAGACCCACTGGAGTGATGGAGAGGTTCAACCTATACATAGGCTGCATGGTCAGAGCAATGGAATTGGAGAAAATCAAGTGAAGACCTGGACGGAAGGAAGTGGTGAGATAGCAGGAGGGGAAAGACTTGGGAGAAGAGGAATTTGAGGGAGTGCAGGAGAGGAAGGATGCCAGAGAAGTGTACGCCTGTGGATACTGGAGAGGCCTAAAGAGAAGGAAGTGATCGAAGGGAAAAAGGGAAATGAAGGAAATGTCTATAAAGAAGGAGGGAGTAAGAGCAAAGGAAAAAGTTTTACCTATTGAAGTATGGAGTTTCGGAGATGATAATTTGGGGGGTTTGTGGTTTGCACACTAATTAACTATGCGCATGGCTGCCCATTGGAGGTCTATTTGGTGGTTGGGCTGGCTTGTCACTGAGTGTACAGCCCAGGACAAGGTAAATTCAGGCCCATTTCTAGCGTAAATAAAGTTATCCTCAATGTGCCTCATTAGATTGTCTTGTGTTTTATGCTACGTATGTATACGAGTTTATAAGTGCATAGTGTCAAAGGCCACAAATTTTGTAAAATGTTATGAGGTCATAATAGGTTTGCAAAACCCAATGGGACAGTGATATCACAATGGCAATATTATGTCACAATATCAAGTCATAATAATATTTTGATGTCATAATTAGTTGGTGATGCCATCATGGTGATGAGGTCACAATAGGTTTATGATGTCACAATGGCATGCTAGACTTCAATTTTCCTTAACTACAAATGAGAATATAAATTCAGAATGGGATTGTGAGATCTACAAATCATGCATTGGCCTAAACGTTATGAACTCCCAACAATATGTAATGTCACATTGTGATACAATGTTCATGATATCTGACAGAGTGATGACATAATTTTCATGATATCAGAGTGCATTTCTAATATCACATGTCATACCTGAAATAAGTAAAAAACAGATTATGAGATCAAAAAGGGCCTATGTATCACAAGGGCATCATGTCAAAGTTATGAGGAGAGGACCAGTTAATGATGTCACACTGGTGATTCTGCTTCAAAAGGTTTGTAATATTACAATGGAATAACTGATCTCAATTGTTAGACCACAATGAATATGTGGGTAAACAACCAAACTTTTTTGTCACAAAGGCCATATGTTGTTTCAAAGGTGCTAAGAGGTCATAACCGATTAAAATGTCAGAATGTGATGGTGATGTCACAATGGCAATGTGATGATGCACTAGGTTTGTGATATCATGGTGGACATGAGGTCACCCATGAAATAGTGATGCCATTGTGAGTTTGTAATGTGTCTGATTTCAATTGCTACTAGTTTACAATGAGGGTAAGAATTCAAGGAAGGAGCTAGAAAGAAGTCCTAAAACCCATGAATTTTCTAACATGTGATGTCATAATGGGTTTGTGAAAACAGAATGGTAGAGTAATATCAAAATGTCAATATGATGTCACAATATCATGTCATAATAAAGTGTTAAGGGAGTTCTGAGGAAGATGGTGGAGGAAAAGCCTGAGGCTAAACAAGCTCTCTCATAGAAAGCAGTTTTAGTGTTCCAGTGAACAGTCCTAGAGTAGAGAATTACACCAAATGTGCCATCACAGTACAGAGAGTGTGGCCAGAGAGGGAAAATCCGGGCAAGGAGACAGATCTGAGCACTTGCTACTAGCCATGGCTGCAGTGGCTGCAGCAGCAGCAGCGGCGGCCATAGCCACCATCCCTACAACAGAGAGACCCCAGGACAAAGGTGCCAGACACATCGGACAAGTGGATTCTACTCCACACCAGCAAGAACTGAGAAGGAGCAGATACCTTCATCCTTCAGATTGCAGACCAGAGAGTGACCAGGAACCAAGATTCTGACATGAATAGAACCCTGAAATCTTCACTCCTTCTCAGGGAGCAGAGGTGGGGATGCCAGCCCTCTCCCCTACCACCACTGAAGATCTCCATCTTTGATACTGACAAAGGCCAGGCTGAGCAGCTAGCTCCAACTCAGACCTTGGAAGAAAACAAAAGTGTCATTTTGCAAGTCACAGGAACTAGAAGTGACTTGCCAGGCTCAGTTCCACCCAGGGGAAAGTCACCCCGCCCAGGCAGAAAGAGCTCTGCCCTCAGAGAAATGACTTTCTTCACCGTGTAAACAGAGCCAGAGTCTATCCTTCCCTACAGAAGCCTACACAAACAACTGAAATTCAGTAAACATAAATCCTAACAATGGCTCAAGGCTGGACTCTGTGTCTCAGGAGCTAGCCCCTCAGGGAAAAGCTACTGTTTGCTGAAAGGCCTCAACCCTACCCAGAACCTAGCCTCATCACAGCATCTCCAAACTAGAGGAAATTGCCATTTCCCTCTTTTGGGATACTCAAAGCAGATCTCCCTCCCATTGAACTAGCCTGGGAGGAGGTTCACAAAATCCTGCCTAACACAGAACATTTTCTGCCTGCCCAAACAAACTGACTTAAGAAACCAATCAAGCCATAGGAAAACCAAACACCACAAACAGACCAGAGACTCGACCAAGAGACTGGTTATGGACACAGGGGAGTTACAGGTTCTTCCTATTCCCCGTCCCCCCCCCCCAAAAAAAAAAACTCAAAAAACCAAAGAACTCTTTTAAGAATTTTTTTTTAAATTTTAATTTTTAAAGTGTTTTCTGTTAATATTTTTTCTCATAATTTTTATTTTTGGTGTATGTGCGTGTGTGTGTTTAATATCTTTTGACCTTTGGTCCTTTTTATTGTTTTCATATTTTCTCTTTCTTTTTTGCATGACTTAATTGCTGTTCTGCTCATCCCTAGATATATACCTGTTGTCAATTATTACACCTTATCCCCCATTTTGTACATAATTAATCCAGAAATTTATTACTCAATTCACAACCTCTTAGGCTTAAATTCATTATGAGCAGTCTTATGTCTTTATATCTACATAATTTTCTAGTAACCAATTTAAAACATTTTTATTTCTTAGTTTTTCATGTCTCCTTTCTCTCCTCCCCTCTTTTCATTTTATTCTTTTCTTCTCTCAATATCACTTCTTTAAACTTACATAAATTGTGTTTCACTTCTTAAATTTAAATTTTTGTTTTTCTATTTTTTCTTTAAAAATCTCTCCTATCATTCTGCTCAATCCATTTCCCTCTCAGAGATTAGGACTTGGTTAAATTTACTCTCCTTTACTCTATCCACATCCCTCTAGTCCTATGTTTCCCCACATTTCTACCTAAAGCTAATAATTTCTGGTTTGCCAAATCCTTCTTTGCTGTTTGTAACCCATTAATCCATGGTTGTTTGCTGTTGAATAGATTGTATCTGTTGAACTATGTTGTATTTGAAGCCATTTTGATTGTGCGACTACAGGACTCTGGTTTATGCTTGCCTTAAAATAGTATTCTAGCACAAAATTAGTGTTACTTTCATACCAAATTGGCAGAATAACCTGGAAGAACACAAGAAAAATGGCAAGTCCAGGTGTCTGAACTCCCACTCATGATAATCAGGTGACAGAATATTTAATGAATAATCCAGAGGAGAGTTATCAAAAGCTCTACAAACACTGCTGGTAAACATGGTGAATGAAATGAAAACTTGCAAAGGACTCAGTGTGAGTATGAGAGAGAGCGAGAGGAGGCAAACAAAAATTAATACAGGAATCTTGAGAGCATTAGGAAGATACTTAAAGATTAAAACAGGAATTGCATAAGCAGATTGAGAACAGTCAAAGAAAAATACAGGGATAACAAGAGAAGGCTGAAAACAGTCATAGAGAATTACAGGAAATGTGTGAATGTGAGGAAACTTATCAAAGTGTAATACAGGAATTGAGAGAGTGGGATGAGAATAGACGAAGATCAATACAGGTATTCATGGAATCCATAAACAGACAGCTGAAACAATTCAGAGAGATCACAAAAGGAATGATGAATGAAGCCCAACAGAAGGAATAGGAGTCCAAGTAAACCATAACCAATCAACTAAGTGATTTGAGAATAAACACTCAACATCAATATATAAACGCTATTGAAACAATATCTAAACAATATCTAAAATATCTAATATTGAAACAATATCTAAAACAAATCTCCAACAAAGAATTTGAAGCCATCAAAGCCGACCAATTAGAAGGAAAAGAAATTAAAAAAAAAAAAACAAAGTAGAAAGACTTGACAGTAAGTTAGACCATGCAGGAGATCGAATCTCGGAGATTGAAGACAGCATGGATATTATAGAGAAAGTACATACAATTATCCAAGACAAATCCTAGAAATATGATCTATTCAATATTTGGAAGACACCATCTGAAGGCCAATGTAAGGATACTGGTTGTAGAGGAGCACCTAGAGACAGAAGTTAATGGTCTAGAAAATTTATTTAACAGAATCCTAACAGAGAACTTCCCAAACATGCAAAAATATAGGCCTATTCAGATACAAGAAGCTATTAGAACCCCATATAGACCAGACCAGAACAGAACATCCCACCATCACATTGTAATCTGCACAGGATCAATCCAGACCAAGGAAAGGATCCTTAAAGTTGTCAAGGAGAACAGATCAATCGCCTCTAAAAGGAAAACAATTAGAATAACCTCAGATTTCTCAATAGAGATGAATAAAACAAGAGCCTGGCATGATGTATGCCATGTCCTAAAGATAAATAAGTATCAGCCAAGAATACTGTTCCCAGATAAACAATCCTTCAAATAAAACAGTCAAATAAAAACAGTCCATTGCAAAGAAAAATTGAAACAATATATCTCCATCAAACCAGCTGTACAAAAGATACTTAAAGATGTCCTACACATAAAAAATGAACAAGACCACAGTAACGGGCGAGAAACTGCATTCAAGGGAATAAAATTAGAACTCAACACCAAAAGCCAAAAATGAAGTCCTGTAACATATGGAGATTGAACAACACACTGTTGAATCACAAATAGGTCATGGAAGAGATTAGGAAGGAAATACAAATGTTTGTGATATTCAACACAAATGAACACACAAATTACCAGCTCCTCTGGGACACAGCAAAGGCAGTACAGAGAGGCACGTTTATAGCTATGAGTTCCTATATCAATAAAGTAGAGAGATCTGAAACCAACAATTTAATAAGACATCTGAACCTACTTAAAAAAGAGCAGCAGGATAAACCCCAATCCAAGAAATGGAAAGAGATAATTAAAATTAAATCAGAATTAAATGAATTAGAATCCAAAAACACCATATAAAGAATCAACAAAACAAAGAATTGAAAAATTTAACAAAATTGATAGACCCTTAGCAATTCTTACCAAAGAAGACAAGACACCCAAATAAGCTCAAAGATGAGAATGGAAACATCACCACAGAAACAACCAATATTCAGAACAGTATAAGGGATTACTTCTCAAACCATTATGCTAATAAGTTTGAGAACCTGGCAGAAATGGACATTTTTTTTACTAGCTAATATCGACTTAAAGAAACTCAACCAAGATGAGATAAATCAAGTAACATGACCATATCAAGCATAGAAATAGAAAGAACAATAAGAAACCTCCCATCTAAGAAAAGCCCAGGACCAGACGGATTTACAAAGGAATTCCACAAGGCCTTCAAAGCAGAGCTCACACCAATACTCCAACACTCTTCAATGAAATTGACAGAGAAAGTTCACTACAGAATTCTTTCTATGAAGCCATCATAATCCACATCCCAATGTTAGGCAGGGACTCATCAAAGAAAGAGAACTATAAACCCATTTCTTTGATGAACATTGATGTAAAACACCTCAACAAAATTTTGGCCAATCCATTTCTTTGATGAACATTGATGTAAAACACCTCAACAAAATTTTGGCCAATCGACTTCAACATTTCATCCAAAAAATCAAACACAACGATAAATCAGTATTTATTTCAGTCATGCAAAGCTGGTTCAATATATGCAAATCAAATAATGTAACTCATCACATCAACAAGAGCAAGGACAAGAACCACATGGTTATCTCAATAGATGCAGAAAAAGCATTTGACAAGATCCAACACCCCTTTATAATGAAGGCTCTGGAAAACTATGAATCCAGGGAACATTCCTCAGTACAATAAAGGCTGTATATGACAAACCTACAGCCAGCATTATACTTAATGGTGAAAAACTAAAGCCATTTTCTCTTAAATCAGGAAGGAGACAAGGATGTCCACTCTGTCCGCTTCTCTTCAATCTAGTATTAGAATGACTATCTACAGCAATAAGAAAAGATGCAAATAAAAAAGAGATGCAAATAGGGAAAGATGAAGTAAAATTCTCCATCTTTGAGATGACATGATCTTGTATTTAAAGAATCACAAGGACCCACTCAGAAATTACTCATGCTGATTCAAAACTTTGGTAAAGTAGCAGGATATAAAATTAACTCTCAGAAATCAATGACTTTTCTGTATGCCAACAATGAGTAAAGCATGGCTGAAATTAAGAAAGAAACTCCATTCATAATACCCTACAAAAAATAAAATACCTAGGAATTAACTTAATCAAAGAAGTGAAGGACCTTTATGATGAAAACTTTAAAAACCTTAAAAAGGGCCGGGCTCTGGTGGCTCACGCCTGTAATCCTAGCTACTCAGGAGGCTGAGATCTGAGGATCGCGGTTCAAAGCCAACCGGGGCAGGAGAGACCATGAGACTCCTATCTCCAATAAACCACCAGAAAACCGGAAGTGGCGCTGTAGCTCAAGTGGTAGAGCGCTCGCCTTGAGCTGAAGATCTGAGGGACAGCGCCCAGGCCCAGAGTTCAAGCCCCACGACCACAAACAACAACAAAAAAACCTGAAAAAGGAAATCAAAATAGAACTTAGAAAATGACAAAAACTCCCATTGCTCCTGAATTAGAAAAATCAAACTCATGAAAATGGTAATACTTCCCAAGGCTATCTACAAATTCAATGTGATACCTATCAATATTCCAAACTCATTCTTCAAGGAAATAGAAGAGACAATCCAAAAATACATATGGAATAATAAAAGACCCTGAATAGCAAAAACAATCCTCAACAGAAACAACAGTGCTGAAGGAATATCAATACCAAATTTCAAACTGTACTACAAAACCATAGTAATCAAAACAGCTTGGTACTTGCACAAAAACAGACCTCAGGATCAATGGAATAGAATTGAAAACCCAGAAAATGAACACACAGACCTATAGCCACCTAAACTTTGAGAAGGGAGCTAAAAAATAGAATGCAAGAAAGACAGCCTCTTCAGTAAATGGTGTTGGCAAAGTTGGTTAATCACTTGTAGAAAACTAAAGCTAGATCCTTATATATCACCCTGTACCAGAATCAACTACAAATGGATCAAAGACCTCGGAGTGAAAGCAGACACCCTAAAAACATTACAGGACAAAATAGAATTTACTGTAGGTATCCTTGGAACAGTACTAAATTTTCTTAGTAGAGATCCATAAACACAACAAATCAAAGAAAGGTTGGACAAATGAGATTGCATGAAATTGCAGAGCTTCTGCATGGCAAAGGACAAAGCTCCCAAGATCAATAGAAAGCCCATGGATTAGGAGAAGATCTTCACTAGCCATAAAAGGGACAAGCATCTCATATCTAAAATATACTTGAAATTCAAAAAATTAAATCCCCCAACAACAAATCCTCAAAGAAACCACTGCCCAATCAATAAGTGGGCTAAAGACTTACAGAGAATGTTCTCCGAAGAGGAAAGTAGGATCACCAATCGACACATGAAGAAATGCTCATCCTCCCTAGCCATAAAAGAAATGCAAATCTAAACAACACTGAAATACAACATCACTCCAATTAGAATGACTATAATCAAGAGCTCTAATAACTACAGATTCTGGACGGGATGTTGGTGAGACTGTAAACTTGTTCAACCACTTTGCAAAGTAGTATAGAGGTTCCTCAAAAGACTCTACATAGAGCTCCTTAATGACCCATCAATCCCACTTTTGGGCATTTATCCAAGTGATCACAAACAAGAACATACTAAAGCTACTAGCACAACTGTGTTCATTGCAGCATTATTTACCATAGTTAAGATATGGAACCCACCCAGATGCCCCTCAGTAGATGAAGGGGTCAAGAAAATTGGTATATATACACAATGAAAGTCTATGCCTCCATCAGAAAGAATGACATTGCCCCATTTGTTAGGAAATAGAAAGACTTGGAAAAAATTAAATTAAGTGAAGTAAGCCAGGCCCAAAGTAATATAGGTCCCATGGTTTCCCTTATTTGCAATAACTAATTTATGTCTGAGACAAGCAGAAACGGTCATATGTGATGTTAGGCAAAATGAACCCCATGGTAAGGACTCAAATTGTTTTTCTTTCTTGCTATTGTTTCTAGCATATTTATAAGATGATTTCTCTGTTGCTTTGCATGTTCCTACTCCACGGTATAACCCGTATTTTCAGTATATTTGATGTTGGTATAATTTGGGGAGGGGAATAGATAAACAAATTGGGATACAGGGTGACCCATTGCAACAATGACATGTATAAAACGTTATGTCGAAAACCAAACTTGATAACTTTGGCGTGGCATGGGGGCATGCAGAGGGGGAGATGGGAAGGGATGAGAAGGGGAAACAAAGAAGATAACAATGATTGATAAGAAATGTACTCATTACCTTATTTGTGTAATTGTAAATCCTCTATATATTTTTACCATAAAATATCATGAAATAATAAAGTAAAAATCCATGTCAATTTTTTTTGTCGGTCATGGGCCTTGAACTCCAAGCCTTGGCACTGTCCCTCAGCTCAAGGACACCACTATACCACTTGAGCCACAGTGCCATTTCTAGTTTTCAAGCGTTATATTGGAGATAAGTGTATCACAGACTTTTCTGTCCAGGCTGGCTTTGAACCACTATCCTCAGATCTCAGACTTTTGGGTAGCTAGGATTACAGGCATGAGTCAACAAAGCCCAGATCCAAGACAACTTTAAAAAAGCAAGCTTATTGAAACTTCTGGCTTTTTCCAAGAAACAATCTTACATTTTCAGCATTAGTTTATAACTATGAGTTACTTTTAGATGTTACTGTGAGTTTTTCAATAGAATCAAATATAAGTTTTATTATTATTAAGTAGCTCACAAAAATCCACTGTAATTGATTTTCCCCAAAGTCAATTATTACATACTATATTGCTCACTATTATTGTTAGAGTCTATATTACATATAGTGTGAAGTGAACCATTTCATATAAATTAGTAGATGCTACTTTAGCATTATAAATTCACATCTGTGATTTTAAATGAAGGAAAGAATATTTTCAAGTTAAAATGAAATATGAATGTGTAGTGTGTCCCAACTGAACCAAAAATTCTGAGTTCATACAAAATTATTTTCTTTCCACTAAAGTCTTTGAAGTAACACTATTAGAAATAGTGAGGCAAGAGGAGGAAGAATTAAAATCATGTCAAACAATGTGTCTGTTATTCTGCTAACCCCTCCTCTTTGATGACCTGCCAATTCCCACTTTGTCACAAGGCTTCAAATGTCTCTCAGAATTCTATTTGGAAAAATTCTCAATCACTGATTCTTTTTGTACTTTCTGTTATATGACACAAAATATAGACACAAAACAATTGAAATGAACTGCACACATATGTTGAAGTCACCACAACTGGAAAAACAACCAACAAAGTAGAACTCCCCCAGGAACAAAAACCTGTTGTGTCCAGTTTTTTATGAAAGCACAAATAACGCAAATACATGTTAACTTGGAGGAGAGCCATAAAGATAACTGTGTCTCAAAAATATGGTTGTGTTAATTTGTAATTAAATTCATCTAGATGAACCTAATATAGCAAATCCTTTGAATGGATAAAATTGTTTAAAACAAATGTGACTGTATTTGGAGTGAGATCTGCACATATTTAAAAGAATAAAATAACAAAATCATGACATACTTTAAAAATTCAGAAATGCAATGAATAAGTCCAATAATATCCATATTGAAAACTAATTCCTACTGATTTAACAAGAAAAAATATACAACTAATACAATCTGAGCAGTATACATGAGTCTACATAATTTTAAACTTCTCCAAATTACACTTTGTAGAAGACTGAATGTGGGTTATCTAAAGGAAAACTTCAACACATGATATAAATGAATTAAAAATCTCATGAAAAGAGAAAAGTAGTTACTGGAAAATACTAGTTTAATAAATGGTGGTCAAAATATTTCTAGTACTGAAAAAATTGCACACCTATTTAGTTAGATTCAGAAAAAGACCCAAGTTATTAGAACGGTGCTTCTTTGGGTGGGAGCCACTAGATTGACAAGGAAATGCCTGTGCTCCAGCTTGTACCTTGTCCCAGAGGAGGAACTAACAAACTCAGGAGAGACACTGCTGAGTCTATTTGTGTGTGCGTTTGTGTGTGTGTGTATGCATAAGAGAGAGAGAGAGAGAGAGAGAGAGAGAGAGAGAGAGAGAGAGAGAGAGAGAGAGAGACAGACAGAGACAGAGACAGAGACAGAGACAGAGACAGAGACAGAGACAGAGACAGAGACAGAGACAGAGAGACAGAGACAGAGAGACAGAGAGACAGAGAGACAGAGAGACAGAGACAGAGACAGAGACAGAGAGACAGAGAGAAAGAGAGACAGAGAGACAGAGAGACAGAGAGAGACAGAGAGAGAGACAGAGAGAGAGTGTGGGGGGGATGGAGAGGCAGAGAGAGGAAGAGAGAGAGAGGGAGAGAAAAAAGGAGAGAGAGATCATCTTTCTCCTTATACCTGCCTGTCTGTGCTCAGGTGAGTGATCAGTTGGCAAATTGCAGGTGCTGCTTGGAGTCTTCTGTCACAGGTCTGTATTTATGTATCACAGGTCTGGATTTATGTGTGTGTGTGTGTGTGTGTGTGTGTGTGTGTGTGTGTGTGTGTGTGTGTGTGTGTGTGTGTGTGTGTGTGTTAGGAGAGCAGGGAGAACAATGAAAACATATTTAAGTCACTGTGTCTAAAAAAGAGCAAAAGCATTTTGTGTGTGTGTGTGTGTGTGTGTGTGTGTGTGTGTGTGTGTGTATTTGTTCTTCTTTTTTCATCAATGCCAAGTATGAGTCCAGCCATAATTTTTGTATTCTCCTTCACCGTTTCATGGCTCCTTTGGGGAAATTTTCAGTAGACGTTCCTTTCCACCTACCTCTTCCCCTTTTCCTATTGCCCACAGTAGCAGCTGGGCCTGTGTGGGTCTCCCCTAGGAGGCCTGTGTGAATTGCAGACCAGAGTGGACAACTGTCCTTCTGTCTTCAGCCAGAAGGCTCATGAGGCAAGGGTGAATGCAGCCGTACTCTTTTAGCCAGACAGTCTGCTCTCGTGTGTATAGTTGGAGCTAATTCAAGGGTTGGGAATGTGTCTGCCAAACATAATTAAGGAACTAGATACGGTGGGAGGGGGGAAGTAGGACAGGGGCTGTGAGGGTAGGAGGGTCTGGGGAGTGGCGAACGGTGTGACATGGCACATGGTTCACCACGACCGAGGATGAGAAGGCAACCTTACCCAGGGCATTGACTGTGTCCGTGGGCATCTGGGAAGGGTGCTCCGGGCCCCCACTGGTGACATGGATTCCGTCCTGGGGCATTGTACCAGTGGTCAATCATCCCTGGGGCCCTGCAAACTCCAATCTGTGTCCTGCCTGGGCGTTTCCAGCTGGGCAGTGCTAGGTAAGTGCATTCCCCCTGCAGAGCTTGCTCGGTATCAGGCCATGGCAGTTAGCTAGGGCTCTCTGAATGCCAGTTTCTGTAACCTGTTGTAGGCTGTCTGGAAGGAAAAGGGGACTGCTGACTTTGGAACCCTTTGTTGGAACAAATTAAATACCACATTTTCCAGGGTTTTACCTTGAAGCTGGCAATTTGCACTAACACCTGGGATTATGGGTCAAATTAGATGGACCATATCAGCCACCAAACAATGACGTTCAAAGCAGCACAGGTAGAGTTCCCTAGCCAGATAGTCTCCTGCTATGAACGTCATGCCTTGACTGCCTTTCTCTGGCAGCTGGTGATTCTATTCCTGCTCTCTCTAGGGTGACCACCACAGCCGACATCATGGAGAACAGAGATTGTGACCTCGCCATCCCCAGCCTGCCAACTGTGAACAGAGATGATTCCCAGCACCTGCACTGGACTCTTGGAGATTCAGAAACCCGAGATGCTTCGATGATCCTTTCTCTGCAACATGAATCTTGGGTGCCGGATATGGTAGACCATCCTGGCTGACCCCATGAGGAGAAGAGGAGGACACTTCAGCCAGGCCTTCAGCTCAAGGCAACCTCTATCACACCTGTTTGGGGAATTGAGTGCCACAGAGATGGTCAGCCGCTGGACAGAGATCTTTGAGAAGATAGGCATCCCAGAGGCCCCAGAATCCAGAAAGTACATCGTGGCTCACTTCTTCGGAGCCAAAACAGTTAAGTGCAGTGGCACCAGGAGGGTGGGAAGACGGAGGATGGAGAACTGTGGGAGAGCTACATCAGGCTTCCCCTCCACCAGGATGCTTACCTGTATCAGATGGGACTTTTCTGTGGTATTGTCATAGGAAGGTGCTCATTTATTTATCCAACAAACAGTTTCAGTGTGAGCCAGGCTCTGAGGGGTTCATAGACAATGAAAGGTTCCAGTGCTGATTCCACAGCACATGAAGAAACCTTGGTTTGAGCTGGATACCGATGCTTCATACCTGTCATCCTAGCTACTAAGAGGCTGAGATGTGAGGATAGAGGCTTAAGGCTGGGGCAGGAAAACCTGTAAGACTGTTATCTCCAACTAACTAACAAAAAGAAAACAGCAGAAGTGGATGTGTGACTGAAGCTGTAGTCTGTTAGCCTTGAGTAAAAAGGCTCAGGGACATCACCCAGGTTCTGAGTTCAAAGCCCAAGAGTGAGAGAAACACAGGAAAGAGAGAGAGAGAGGAGGGAATTACAGAATGAGAAAAGGAAGGAAGGAAGGAAGGAAGGAAGAAGGAAGAACATGCAAGCCTTGGTTTGGAGTCCCTGGATCAAGGGAGCCAACCATTCACACCTCTGTGGGGACAGTTTCAGAGCATAAAGGCAGTATGTAGGACTAAGCCACTGACCCCTCAGCAACTTCATGACATCCAGGAGCCTTGTGGTCACCGACTACAGAGGGAAGCAGCCTCGGGTAGATCCTTGGGCTCAGGGTGGGTCATCAGGTTTCAACCATCTCTAGCCCCAAGGAGTTTATTTTCTGGTCAGATAAGAAGGAAATATCTAAGGGCTAGGGAGGTTTTGGGGTGATGGAGTGTCAAGAGGGGGGAGCAAGGGATAAAAAGGAAGATGAAGAGGGAGGATGATCCCAGGTCAGGTGTGTCAGGACCTTGCCTGTCAACCTAGATCATCAGTGATAGAGCTTTTGACCCAGCCACCTTGCTATTAAATGTCCTGGTGCCTGTTGACCACCTGGCTATCATCCACCACAGGATGCCTGTGCAGTATGACTTTGGGGACTGGGATTTACAGGTTCAATCTGAAGATCACATCCCCAGTGTTCATTTCTCGACCAGAGACAGAGGTAAGCATGCCACTGGCACAGGACAGACAGGGAATGAGGGCGGGAGTCGGGATCGGTGGTGCCCCAAGATTTCCTCGAGTGGGCGTTAGGACCCCGTGATTGCCATTCTCAGAGGCAGAGGTGGGTGCCTTTGCTGGCTCAGCCTTTAGTCTAGATGGCAGATCTGGGACTCAGAGAGGGTAAACTGAAGGTGGGGAAGGGTTGGATAGAGGCAGGTGGGAAAACTAGAGACACTAGGCTCTGAGCAGGGTTGTTTCTTTGAGGATACTCACCACCTAGGAACATTCCTGGGATGGATGAGCCCTTTTCTCCTTCCCTAGAGAGAGGGACCCTTGGCCCAGAAATCCTTTTGTTCCCACATCTTGTGGTTGGATATCAAGAACTCACCTCACTGTCCAGTATTGAGGCAGTACAGTGAGAGATCCTGAGTGTTTGATAAGGTCAGGGGATCCTCAGTATGAGATTGTACTTGAGTGTCCTAACTAGGTTCATGGTCAGTCCCATCTAAGACTGTCATGATGTAGGACATAGAATCTAAAGAATCAGAGCATGATGGGGCCTGTTCTAGGAGTCTTGAGTATTATGTGTTAACTTCAAGCTCCCATGTGCCCACCTGCTTCTCTTTCTTGGGTGGGTCTTTGCTAGAAAAAGCATGAAACTAGGGACTGGGTCCTATCCCTTGGCTTTGATGCTGAAAGCTAGCACACTACCATTTGAGCCACAGCTCCACTTCCAACTTTTTTTGGTTAATTGGAGATAAAGAGTTCTCATGGACTTTGGAGCCAAGGGTGGCATGCAACTACAGTCCTCAAATCTCAGTCTCCTGAGGAGATAGGATGACAAGCATGGAAAATACATTTCACTGGATGCCAATAGCTCATGGCTGTCATCCTAGGTACTCAGGAGCTGAGATCTGAGGACCATGGGTCAAAGCCAGCCTGTTCTGGAAAGACCCTGAGACTCTTGTCATCAAGGAACTGCCAGAAAACCGGAAGTGGTGCTGTGGCTCAAGTTGTTGAGTGCTTGCTTTGAGCTGAAGAGATCAGGGACAGCAACCAGGCCCAGAGTTCAAGCCCCACAACAGACAAAACGGAAGAGAGTAAGGCATCTTTGTCTGCAAAGGATGGGGAAGGTGGGGGGGAGGCAAGCGGATGCTGGGTTGGGAGACCAGGTGCTGGCCTAACTCTACAGACATTTCTAAGAACTCCCCAAGTTTGCCCCAGTTTGAAGCCACAGCTTCAGGAGGATGTGGCCTGTGGCAGGCAGGGATTGGGCGAATGGGTGCAGGGATGGGATTGTTATGTCTGTATTCTCTCCAATGAAGGATGGATTTGGATGCTGGGTGTCAGAGTCTGAAGTGAAGGTTTGCAAGAAGTTTGTGGCCTGATGAATTGGGTTTCCTCTGGGTATATGAAGGTGGCTGAAGCCAGAAGTCTCCAGTGCTCACAACTGTCATCCTAGCTACTCGTAAAGCTGTAAAGACCACGGTTCAAAGCCATCTTGGGCAGGAAAGTCTGTGAGACTCGATGTCCAATGGGCCACCAGAGAACAGGAAGTAGTGCTGTGGCTCAATTGGGGAGTGCTCATCTTCAGCTGAAGAGCTGAGGGACAGTACCCTGGCCTAGAGTTCAAACCCCATGACCAACAACAAAATAAGAGGTGACTAAGTTTTCTGTATAGCAGTGTGTATGGTAGGAAATTCCATGCTGGCTTATGAGACATTTCAGATATGTGAGAGGCTCATTGTTTTGTCTACAGTGGGTCTGAGGTTGGGAGTGCCACCTTCTTGGGGATGAGATGTGACCCTAATGGAGGGAGTTCATGGTTCCGTTCTCAGGGACTGCGGAAGCCTTGGGCTATACGTGTGTGTGTGTGTGTGTGTGTGTGTGTCTGTGTGTCTGTGTGTGTCTGTGTGTCTGTGTGTCTGTGTCTGTGTGTCTGTGTGTCTGTCTGTGTCTGTGTCTGTGTGTGTTTGGAGGTAGAAAAACTGGGCCTTGAACTCAGGGCCTAGGTGCTGTTCCTGTGCTTTTGTGCTCAAAGCTAGTTCTCTGACCCTTGAGCCACAGCTCCACCTCTGGCTATTTGGTGGTAAGAGCCTCACAGACTTTCCTGCTTGAGCTGGCTTTGAACAGTGATCCTCAGATGTCAGCCTCCTGAGTAACTAGGATGACAGGCAGGAGCCACCCGAGCTGGCTGTGTGTGTGTGTGTGTGTGTGTGTGTGTGTGTGTGTGGTGTGTGTAGATGTGGGTTGTAACAAGGAGTACCTGAACCTTTGGTAACTTCTAACCCTGTCTTTGGGGGGTGAATGGGCTTTATGGCTGAGGTCTGGGGGCCTGGAAGGGTGAGATGCTTGAAGGGGACTCAGGACCACTAAATTATAAGATGAAGGGATTTTTGTGCCCTGTAACTGTTCACTCCCTTGGGCCTGGTTGGTGACAGAGGGAGATTGGGAGGATTTGGGGGTGGGGACCATAGGGGATGGCTCGCAGGGGGACAGGGAACGTGGCTAGCACTTAGTATGCATGTGAGCCCCATTAGTATGGAGCATATTGGCATGGGTAAGACTCTGGGTCTTCTCATCAAGACGTCTGATGGGAGAGGACATCCCTATTTTAAATGTTGACCTGTGATCTTCAGATCTCAGCCTCCTGAGTATCTAGGATTATAGGCATGAGTCTCTGGCACCGGGCCTCTGATTCTTTTCGGTATATTAGGGTTTGAATTCAAGGCCTTAGGCTTTCCAGTCAGGTTTTCTACCATGGGAGCCAAGCCTTTCTGTCTTGGTCATTTCTGAGATAGACACTCAATATATGCTCAGGTTAGGCTGGATTGCAGTCCTCCTGTGACAGAAAGTGGCCACCATGCCTGGTCCTCTGTAACTGGGATGCTAGACATGTAGCACCATGTTCAGTCATTGGTTTAGATGGATTATCCCAAACTCTTAATAAATGGCAGCTGATTCTTGACCACAGTTGAAGCTCTGCATTGGGCCTCAACCATCTGACCTTAGTCTCTTCACAGGACAGTTGTGAGGAAAGAAGGGATCAATACAGGGGGATCTGTGGGGCAGGGCCAGGCATAGAGGGAGCAGTCATAAGATATGGTTCTTGGTAATTATGTGAGCATATGACAGGAAGATACCTGGAAAGGGCTCAGATGGGGCCTATTATTTATCATGCTGCAGGTATGGGATTATGAAACAAAACATGGCTCTCTTTCATCCTTACCCTATCTTATGAGCAAGGGGATCCTTCAATGTTCAGTTTTGTAGCTGGAGAAGATGAGGCACAGAGAAACTGGGTGACCTACTCATGACTCCCAGCTGACAGAAAGGTCGGCCTGACTTCTCTGCCATGCTCCCTAGGACAATGAGTGCTATTCAGTCCACTTCTTGTGGTGGGAAGTCCACTTATTGTCAATTGTGGGGCTTGAACTCTGGGCCTGGGTACTGTCTCCAAGCTCCTCAGATAAAGGCTAGCACTCTACCACTTGAGCCACAGCACCACTTCCGGTTTTCTGGTGGTTCTTTGGAGATAAGAGTCTCACAGACATTCCTGCCTGGGCTGGCTATTAACCATGATCCTCATATCTCAGCCTCCTGTGTAGTTACCATATAGGCCTGTGCTACTGGCACCCGGCTTACTTGTAATTCTGACTTTCTCTCTCTCTCACTCTCTCACAGGAACTGGTTGAATAGATGTTGGAGGAGGTGACCAAGGGTCCCCATGCAGCTGAAACTCAAAGTTTCCCTCTCATTCTGGAGGTGGGCTGTGGTTCAGGAGCTGTCTCACTCAGCCTGTTGAACTAGCTCCTTGAGGTAAGCCTCTCTGTGCCTGGGATAGACTGTGATGGTTATTCCTTGTCAGTCCATCTGGTGAGTCCTTCCCCACTACACTCTGCTAAGACAG
Organism: Dipodomys merriami; assembly: GCF_024711535.1. Classification (NCBI taxonomy): domain Eukaryota; kingdom Metazoa; phylum Chordata; class Mammalia; order Rodentia; family Heteromyidae; genus Dipodomys; species Dipodomys merriami. Next base: position 202,484 of record NW_027203593.1, read on the forward strand.
TTAAAGGAAAGTGGATGAGGAAGTGTCGCGTTGTCCAACCACACAGCATGATCCTGGGCCTCTGATCCTCACCGCCACCTATCTGGCCAGACCATGATTATAAGAAAATGAATTCACTCTATGTCTACCTCACTTTGCTGGGGTGTATTGTTTCGGGAAGGGGGGGTCGGTGTGCAGAGGAAAGACCCGAGTACTAACACCTCCTGGGGAACATTTGTTCTTGTGACAGAGCCAAGTCATTGCTGTGGATAAGGAAGAAGCCGCCATCAGACTGACCCGGAACAATGCTCAAAGGTAGGTAGGCTGTTGAAGTATCAAACCCACCCATGTCTGCTTCCCACTCACAACAAGGGGGGTGCAGTGAGGGTGGCCCAACACTGGCCCTAGGGGATTATACATGGATGGTGGCGGTCAGGTGACAGTGGCTCTCACCCGTCATCCTGGCTATTTAGAAGGCTGAGCTCTGATCGTCATGACTAAGAGCCAGCCCAGGCAGGAGAGTCTGAGAGATTCTAATCTCCCATAAACCACGTCTCCCCACACAAAAAAGCCAAATGTGGTACTGTCGCTCAAGTGTTAGAGCCTCAGCCTTGAGTAAAAGAAGCTCAGGGCCTGAATCCAAGACCTAGGACTCACAAAAACATAAAATAAATGAATAGTGGGCACCTGTTATCTTACTTCCAAAAAGGATGGATTCAGTCTTCTCTCTGGTAGTTGTAGCCAAAGGTAAGGGGCTTCCCTTGATGTTCCTCTAAACTTCTCTGTCTCTCTATTATCTCTCCCCGCTTCACTTGGTGTGACCTTATGTACCCTCTTCTACCCACTTTCCTTGGGGTGGAGATACTGGATGTACTCACCATTGGGAGAATGAAGCACCAGAGAGATGGGGGTAGGTATCCCCGAAACTCATAGTCAAACACACACACACTCACCCAGCCAACTCAAACTAGCCTTTCCCAAAGACACTTTATCTCTTTGGATTAACTGACCTAGGAGAGGAACTTGATCCCCTGTAAATGACTATATTAATTAAGGCTTGCTAGTTGACATGTGATAAACAAAAGCTCAAAAGAAAAGCCCTGGTGCCTGTCACCTCTGGCTCAGGATCACACCTGACAACCTGGCCCCTCAAGAGGCAGACATCTGAGGATTAAAATTTGAAGCCAGCCATAAGCTGAAAAGTCAGTGAGACTCTACTCTCTATGGAACCACCCAAAACCAGAAGTGGAGCTGTGGCTCAGGTGGTAGAGTACCAGTCTTGAGTACGAAAACTCAGAGAGACAGCTCCCAGACCCTCAGTTCAAGCCCAAACAAAGAAATGGCTCCATTTATTACCCCCAGACTGCCTGGGCCTTGAGTACCTTGTCACGGAGTTAAATACAGCACTGGTTCTTGGGTAATGTATCAGAGACTTCAGAAAGACATTGGGTGGTGGAAGCCAGGCCTTCCCCTTTGTGTGCTCTCAACCCACATCAACTGTAAGGCAGAGCATGACAAGACCAGCAGCTTGCAGAGTGGAAAAGATCTTCCTCTGCCAGGGTTTTCGGAGTGGGCTTCTTAGAGACAGCACTTGAAAGGGAGCATTGCTTAACAAGGAGGATCTGACAGGAAGCACAGAGAGCAAAGATGCAGTAGATAAAGGACAACATAGTGGAGTGTGTTCATTTCCAGCCAGGGCTGCTGGTGAAAAACTCAGTAAATATATGCAAGACTGTGCCGAGACAGGCCCAAGGTGTCACAGAAGAACAGCGATCCAAGGTTGGGATTGTGTCTTAGCAGTAGTGGGCTCGCGTGGCACACAGGAAACCCTGGTTTTGTTTCCTAGGTTCTGCATACACAGAAAAAGCCAGAAGTCTCACCTTGGCTCAGGTGGAAGAGCGCTCACCTGGAGCAAAAGTAACTCAGGGACAGTGCCTGGGCCATGAGGTCAAGACCCAGGACTGTCAATATAAAACAGCTCTCCACGGGTCCTGGGTGACAGGTGGATGGCTATGCCCTGTAGCTCTTAGTAGATCAATCCATGCATTGTGTCTCCTTCTTTGACAGAGGGGATCTGGACACTCCTTCTGTCCTGAGCATTCTTGGACCCACTTATCAGCAACTCTCCCAACATTTTCCACTGGGACATGGAGAAGCTGGCCCCAGATATTCTCAGGTACTGGTTGGGTGGGGCGGAGGGATACAGGGCAGGCTGCAGAAATCCTAGTGGGTCTGATCTGCTCCGGAAGACCAGGCCATCCAGAGGAGGCGGATGGGAGCTTAGAGAGGGGTAGTGATGTGAAGGGGGCCCTTTAATACCCATGGCCCTACCCAGATTCCGAGCCTCCATTTGCCATGCTTGAGGGAGGCAGAGGAGTGTCTAGGTGGTAGTGTTTAGAGGAGAATGAGTTGGAAATTCTAAAGAATGAGAAACCTTAAGTCCCAAGCTGGTGGCTCACGCCTGTCATCCTGGCTACTTGGGAGGCTGAGATCCAGAGGATCTTGTTTCCCAGCCCAGGCAGAAAAGTCATGAGAGTCTCATCTCCAATCTCCAACCAGAATGGCTCAAGTGGTAGAGCACTGGCCTTGAGCAAAAATCATCATCAGGGACAGTACCCAATCCCTGATTTCAATCCCCTCAACCAAAAAAAAAACAAAAACAAAAACAAAACAAAAAAAAACAAAACAAAACAAAAAAGAACGCATCCCTTGCTTGCAAGAGATGGTGAAGGAATGCGGTTGCTGTGGTTGGGAGAACAAGTGCTGGCCTCACTGTACAGACATTTCTAAGAACTCCCCAGGTTTGCCCCAGTGTGAAGTCACAGCAGGGTGTGCATTGCCTTACCAAGAACTTCAGAGGTTGTGTCCTATCTTAGGCAAGGAGTGGGCAAATGTGAGCAGAGGTGGGAGGGTAGCCAAGATTTGGGAACAGCCTGTGAAGAGGCAATGAGGAATGATAAATGATTGATAGCCACCAGGCCCCAGAGGTCTAGGCTCACATCCAACAGAGGGATAGAGAATATGGAGCCAGAAACTTTGACAACTCCTACAGTCTAGAAACTGTGGTCTCTCTGGAGGGAGTGGGCGGATGCTAGGTGTCATGATGGGACACCTCAGCTAGAATATCAAGCTTCAGTTATTAAATGGCAGAGAAGGATACTTTGTTCAAGTTTCCGGCTCAGACTTAGTACTCTTCAGGGCTTGTCCTAGCTTGCCCAGGTTGGGGGGCTGGGCATTGGCAACCTGCTGAATGCCCATCATACATGCAGCATCCATCCATACACAGAGACATGGTGTTATTGCCTCCTTTGGGGGGGGGCAGTTCCGTGTTTGTACTATGAGCCTAGGCCCTTTCCCTGAGCTCCTTTTGCTCAAGGGTAGTGCTCTGCCCTTGAGCCACAGCCCCATTCAGGTTTGTTTTTCCTGTAATCTCTTAGAAATAAGAGTGTCATGGACTTTCCTGACCCAGTTAAATTCAAATTGGCATTCTCTACATCTCAGCCTCCTGAACAACTAGGATTACAGGCAGGAGCCCCTGGGTCATGGTTTTCATTTCTTCTTATTGTTCTTTTTGTAATCGTAACAATTTGAAATCTTCACGGTGTCATTCCAATAGTTTGCATTCAAAGTAAACTACCCAGGCTTGGAGTTCGAATGCCAGGACTGCCACCCACAAATGGAAGGAGATCCTGACAAACTCATTCCTATTCATGTGAATGCTAATGGAATGTTATAAAATTAATAATTAAATTTGCAGTTAATTCATGATTCTATTTTATAATTCCACACAAAAATTATTGGATTTATATCTTCCATTCAAGCACCATGGTGTGATTCCCCTAATGGAAGGATATTGAATAATTTTTAATTAGTGCTTCTATAAGTATTCTACTAGGATACTTTATTAAATGGAGGCATAATTTCATAACTAATAATTGGTAATAATGTATATAATGTATATAATTGAATTTCCTCACATTCCCTCTCTCTTTATGGATATATATATATATATATATATATATATATATATATATATATATATATATATACACATCTATCTATCTATCTATCTATCTGTCTACCAATCTCCACAATCGATCTGTTTATACTCTTGTCACTACTGGGGCTCAGTGGTAGAGTGCTTGCCTAGTACATACAAAGTCTTGGGTTCAATCTTCACTACCATGTGCACAGAAAAATCCAGAAATTGTGCTGTTGCTCAAGCAATGGAGCACTAGCTTTGAGCATAAAAGCTTAGGGACGGTGTCTAGACTCTTACTCAACACCCAGGAATGGCACCAAAAAAAGATAGAATGTTCTGACTGCAACTATATAATGGTAGCACTGCAAATATCTCATCACAGAGCAAGCCAGAAGTCTAATGCTGACAGCTGCCATCTAACCTGACTTAGCCAGAGGTAAACGGCTGCAACCCAGCTCCACAGAACCAGATGGTGCTGGCTCCATCAACACTGTCATCCAAGATACTCGGGGGCTGAGATCTGACACTGGTGGTTTAAAACCCAGCCCTGGTAGGAAGTCGGCGAAATTCTGAGCTGCGGCACAAAGTGGTAGAGTTCTAGCCTTGAGCAAAAGATCATAGGATAGTACCCCCAACCTTTCAGTGAAATTCCCGTGGCTGACTCCACCTCCCCCCAAAAACCCATCCCTTTTAATCATTAGTTGTGAACTTTATGTGGTTCGTTATGTGTTTCTGAAAGAATGGTGATACTGATGAAAGCACCCTAACACTGACAGCTTGTGGGATATAGCTATGTGATGAGTCCTTAATGAGGTGTTGTGTGCTGAGTCCTTCACGGGGTAAATTCTTTCACTTGGTCCTTGTAAGAACTTCAGAAGTCGATTGTGCAGATGAGAATCTTGAGGCTCAGATATGTCCCCATGTCATTGCCAATTGTGTATGTACCTAACTCTAGTGAGTTGTCTCCTGCAGACAATTGTTTTGGTTTATTTTTCTTGGTCGTGAACCTTGAACTCAGGGCCTACCTACTGAACCTTCTCTGTTGGGCTCATGGCCAGCACCCCACCATGTGGAGCCAAGAACCCTCTTGCAACAGAGTGTTACAGTCTAGGCATCTGTAGCTGAGGTCTGTCATCCTGCCTACTCAGGAAGCTGAGATATGACGACCTCGGTTCCAAACTATCGCAGACACAAAAGGTCCCATGAGACTATTATCTCCTATTCACCACTTAGAAACTTGAAGTGGAAGCTGGGTGTCAGCAACTCGCACCTGTTATCCTAGCTACTCAGGAGCCTGAGAGCTGAGGATCACAGTCCAAAGCCAGCCTGGGCAAGAAATTCCTTGAGATGCTTCTCTCCAGTGAATTAACAAAAACCTTCAGGGGTGCTGTAGCTCAAGTGGTAGAGCACTTGTATTTAGCTGAAGAGCTCAAGGACAGCACCCAGGCCTAGACTTCAATTCCTCCGACTTACAAGAAAAGAAAGAAAGAAACTGAAGTGGATTGCTGGGAATGTGTCTTAGGGTAGAGTGCTTTGCATGTATGAATCCCTGGGCTTGATTATTTAGTACCACATCACTAGAATAAAGCCTGAAGTGGCTCTGTGGCTCAAGTGGTAGAGTGCTATCTTTGTACAGGTGAAACTCAGTTACAGTGTTCAGGTCCTGAGTTCAAGCTCCAGGACAAGTGTATGCATACACATTCATACACACAGACACACAGACACACACACACACACACACACACACACACACACACACACACACACACACACACACAGAGATACCAGAAGTGAAGTTGTGACACCAAATGGTAAAGCACTGAGCTTAGGTTCTGAGGTCATGGTCAGCACCCAGGCCCTGTGTTTAACCCCAAAACGTAGCCACCCAGGACCCAACTAGGAGAGGTCAAAGGTTTCAAAACCTGATGAGCTTCACCAGCTCTAGATGACAGGAAGCATTGTGATATTACACATGTGCTTAGATTTAGCAAGCTTCCAGAACCTAGGAAGGCACTGTTGCCAATAATGAATCATTTTATTAGGTTCACCTCCCTTGTTGTCTGCCAGAAGGACCCTTGAATTTATTGTAGCAATTTATTTCAACACTGGAACATAGTCTAACAAAGACAGGATAAGTGCAGGGAACTTGGCCTATCACAGGAGGTGGCACAAATGGAGGCTTCCTGTCAAAATAGCACTGAGGAGAGAGATAGCTTGAGTTTCAAAGTGGCCTTTTTTTCTCCTAGCCTTCAAAGCCTGCCCACACTCCTGCTCACTAATTGGCCCAGATGGAGTTGTTTGTTATGCAGCTTTTGTCTGCCTTTTTTCTGCCTCTTCCAACAATGAGGCAGACTTCCTCCAGCAGTCCCTGGTGTGGAGAAAACCTCAGGCTACACTGGGATCAGTGAGGGGAGCCCCAGAACATGCACTGTCTTGAAATCACTGTCTGTGCTATGAAATCATTTTATTCAAAGCAAATTTCCTAGCTTGGTGCCTTTCATCTTAGAGATTCTAACCTTCATCGATAGAAATACATGCATACATATATGGGGAGACATGGAGTTACTTTTTTTTTTGGCAGGTCCAGGGGTTGTATTATGAGCATTTTGCTCAAGGGTATCACTCTGTCCTTGAGCCATAGCCTCACTCATGGCAATTTTTTTATTTCTGTGATCCCACAGAAATAACAGTGCTGTGGACTTTCCTGTCCTGGCTGAATTCAAACTGCCATTCTCTACCTCTCAGACTCCTGAAGAGCTAGGATTACAGGCAGGCACAAATGACACCTGGCTTTCTTTTCTTCTTATTCTTTTTTCATTGTGACAAACTGAAATCTTCACAGTGTCGTTCTAATGGTTTGGGTTTTGAAGTAAACTACCCAGGCCTAGAGTTCGAATGCCAGGATTGCCTCCTACAAATGGAGGGAGATCTTGAGAAAATCTTCACTATTCATGTGAATGCTTAATGGAGTCTTATAAAAGTAATTATCTTTGCATGATTCTCTTATAGAATGTCATGATTCTCTTATAGTTCATGATTCTCTTATAGAATGTCACACAAAAAGTATTGGATTATGTCTTTCATTCTAGCACCATGGTGTGATAGTCCAAATTAAGGAATACTGACTACATTTACATTAATGCTTCAATACGTATTCAACCATGATACTTCATTAAATGGAGGCATAATTTAATAATAATTCATAATATATATAATTTAATATCCTCACATTGTCTCTCGCTCATATATAGCAAACTACACATTTATCTATCTATCTCTATATCAATCTCAATCTCTATATCTATATATATATCTATCAACCACTACTATAGCTTGTTTCCAGGTCCTCAGAAGTGGCTGGCAGCTCAGTTTGCCAAGGGCTTTTTTTCTACACTGATCTTTTCATGAATTGGGCATTGTGGGCTGTGAGTTCAAATCCTAGCATGGCCAAAATTTTATATGTGGAGTCAGAAGTAAATTTTGACACATTTTTTCCTTCTCTGTGAAAGTCCTGGCTCTCAGTATGATATATAGTATAACCCATATGTAAATATATCCATGTGATAAGATGTAATAAATGAAATAAATGTTATATATGTAATAATACTAAATAAAATAAAAAATAAGGGTAATAAATGTCATATAGAATAAACCAATGTATGTAAATAGATCTCATATATGAATATTATTTTTATCAATGGTGGGGCTTGAATTCAGGCCCTGGAAACTGTACTGAAATTGTTGTATTCAATGACAGTGAGCTTCCTCTGCCCCACAGTGACACAGAATTGCCCAGGCCCTGAGTTCAAATTCCAGGACTTCCAGAAAAATGGTGCAAATTCCAAGCTAAGGCCTTATTTTTTTTTTTTTTTTGGCCAGGCCTGGGGCTTGAACTCAGCTTGTGGCAACTCTGCCTCAGCTTCTATCAACCAAGGCTGGGGTGCAGCCTCTGGACCCACAGCCCATCATGAGATCCTAGGACCCGAGTTCAAATCTTGGGACTCACAAAAAAAAAAAAAGGAGAAGTGCTGGGAAGGTGGCTCAGTAATAGAGTGTGCTTGCCTTTCATGCATAAGGCCCTGGGTTTGATTCCGCAGCACTATATAAACAGAAAAAACCTGGAAGTAGTGCTATGTCTCAAGTGGTAGAGCGATAGTCTTGAGCTGAAAAGTTGATGGACAGCACCCAGATTCAGAGTTCTGGCCTCAATACCGAAAAAAAAAAAAGAAGAAGAAAGAGAGGGGAAAAAAGGAGAAGGATAAAACTGAGAAGTTCCAGAAGGCGGTTTTACATAGTTTATTCCTTTGCATTGCAACCATCCTGGGTCTAAATGACAGGGCCAAGAAAGTATACATGACCTTGTACTGCTGAAGTTTGGTGGACTATCATGGAAGCCATAGCCAAAACCAGCAACCTAGGCCCGGGGTTTGAATCTCAGCACTGCCACCTACGAATGGTGGGAGATACTAAGAAATGCATTCCAATATATATCCACACGAATGGAATGTTGTAAAGTAACAATTACATTAGTAGTTAGTGTATGATTATGTTATAAAATTATACACAATAATTATAGTACATTGACTAATTTTCAATTAATACTTTGTTATATATTCATCCACCATTCTTACATAAAGGAAGGAATAATTTATCGATACGTTGTAGCAATATTGTATATAAAATCAAATAATATACAGATATCTCTGTCTTGTTTTAAACATACATGCATATATATATATATATATTTCTATATATCTATGAAACAATCTATATATCTGTTTCTACATTTGTCATTCCTGGGGCTCAGTGGTACAGTGCTTGCCTAGTACATACAAAGCCCTGGGTTTGATTCCTCTCTACTGTATGCACAGAAACATCCAGAAGTCATGCTGTCACTCAAGCAGCTGGGCACTAGCTGAGCATAAAAGCTTAGGGACTGTGTCTAGACTGTTACTCAAGACCCAGGAATGGCACCAAAAAAAGATAGACTATTCTAACTGCAACTATATAAGGATAGCACTGCAAGTACCTTATCACAGAGCAAGCTGGGAGTCTGAAGCTGATGGTTGCCATCTAACCTGACTTAGCCAGAGGTCAACAGCTGCAGCCCAACACCATGGAACCAGACACTGCTGGCTCACCCCTAGCTGCTCGGAGGATGAGGTCAGACACTGGTGGGTTGAAAACTCAGCCCTGGCAGGAAGTCTGCCAGACTATAAGCTGTGCCTCAAATTGGTAGAGATGTAGCCTTGAGGAAAAGATCTTAGGACAGTACCTCCAACCTATGAGTGCAATCCCTGAGGCTGATGACCCTATCCACAAAACCACCCCTCTAAACCGTTAGATGTAAACTTGTGCAGTTTGTGACATGTATCTGAAAGAATGGTGATACTGATGAAAGCACCCTAATTCGAATGAGAGTTTGTGGGATACAGCTATGTGATGAGTCCTTCCAAGGGTGGTAGGTCATTCATGGGGTACTGTGTGCTGAGCCCTTCACAGGGTCCTATGTACTGAGTCCTTCACAAGTTATACTGTTTCATCTGGTCCTTTTTAAGAGTTACAGAAGTAAGGTGATTGTGCAGAGGCTCATATATGTCCCTAAGGCAGAGTCGAATTTTTGTATACACTGAGTTCTAGTGATTTGTCCCCTGCAGACAATTGTTTTGGTTTAGTTTTCTCCATCACGAACCCTGAACTCAGAGCATAGGTGCTGACTTTCTTCTTGGGCTCATGGCTAACGTTCTACCATGTGGAGCCAAGGACCTCCTTGCAGCAAAGTGTCACAGCTTAGGTGTCTTTAGCTGAGGTCTATCATCCTGCCTGCTCAGGATGCTGAGGATCTTGGTTCAAAACTATCCCAGATTACGGTCCAAAGCCAGCCTTGGCGGGAAATTCTTTGAGATGGTTATTTCCAATAAACTACCAGAAAGCCTAAAGGGGTGCTGTAGCTCAAGTGGTAGAGCACTAGACATGAGCTAAAGAGCTCAGAGACAGGACCCAGGCCCAGACTTCAACTCCTCCAACTTACAAGAAAGAAAGAAAGAAAGAAACTGGAAGTGGAGTACTGGGAATGTTTCTTAGAGGTAGACTGCTTTGCATTTGTGAAACCCAAGGTTTGAATTCTCAGTACCATATTCCTAGGGAAAAAATGCCTGAGTGGTTAGGAACTGAGTTCAAGCACCAGGACTGGTGTATGCACGCGCACACACACACACACACACACACACACACACACACACACACACACACACACACACACACACGGAGGCACCGTTGCTAATAATGAATAATTCAATTAGGTTCAGCTCCCTAATTGTCTGCCAGAAGGACTCTTGAATTAGTTGTAGCAGTTTGTTTCAACACTGAAACATAGGCTTATAAAGACAGGATGAGTGCAGGGAACTTGGCCTGCCACGGGAGATGGCACAAATGAAGACTTCCTGTCAAAACAGAGCACTAGAACGAGAGATAGCTTGGGGTACAAAGAGGCCTTTTTCTCCTGACCTTCAGAGCCTGCCCACACACATCTTCCCTAAATGCTCCACATTAATTGTTTGTTTCACAGCTTTACAGAAGTGAGGCTTTTTCTCTGCCTGTTCCAACAATGAGGCAGACTTCATCCAGCAGCCTGGGGTATGAAGAACCCTTCAGGCTACACTGGGAACATTGAGGGGAGCCAGGGAACATGCACCATCTTGAAAGTACTCTCTGTGCTATGAAATCATTCTATTCAAAGCAAATTTCCTAGCTGGGTGCCTTTCAACATAGCAACTCTGCATGTTCACTGATACAAATACATGGATACATTCACAGACACATGGAGTTACTGGTTCTTTTTTTTTTGGTGGCAGTTTCTGAGGCTTGAACTGTGAGCCTAGACATTTTCTCTGAGCTCCTTTTGCTCAAGGAAGCATTTTATTGTGTCTTAAACCATGATTACCCTAGGCTGGGGTGCAGCTTTTACACCCACAGATGATTCAGTGATCCTAGGACCCAAGTTCAACTCCCATCTCTGGCAAAACAAAAACAAAAACAAAAACAAAAACAAAAACAAAAAAACATCAAACCAACAAAAATGGAGGAGGAAAAATACCAGGAAGTTTTATACAACAGTTTTACCTTTGTTTCCTTAGCACTGTGACCCTCCTGGGTCTCAATGACTTGGCTTGAAAATTGTATGTGACTTTGCATGGACGACGGCTGGGGGCTGTCAGTGAAGCCTGAGTCCAATCCAGACACCTAGGCCCTGAGTTCGATCCCAGGACTGCCACCTACACAGGCTGAAGATCCTAGGAAACTTGTTCCTATTTATAGAAATACTAATACAATGTTTGAAATGTACTAATTAAATTACTAATTAGCTAGTCATTCCAGTATATGATTGTAAGCAATAAATATAGGTCATTGATTAATTAATACTTTATTAAGTCTCCTACTGTGATTAATTATTGGAGGCATAATTTTATACCAACTAATTGGTAATAATATAATATATAAAAATAAGATATAGACATGACTATATACGGTTATACACTAGAATCTACATAAATGTCTATCTGTGTCTCTCTGTATCATTTATAGATGCTTATACATATATAAATATACACACACTCGCGTGTGCTCACACACACATACACACACACATACACACACGCACACACTGCATTCTAAGCATCTATCTGTTTATATATTGGCCATTCCTAGGGCTTGATCTCAGGTCCTCAAATTTGCCCGCCAACTTCACTTGCATCAGTCTGGTGTGCTAACATTTACCCATTCATGAAGTGGGCCTGCTAGGCCCTGAGTTCAAGTCACAGAACTGCCAAAAACTTAATCCTAGTGGAAAACCAGCTGTCCCACTTGTTTTCATCAGTGAAATCCTCGGTCTCAGGAATGATGTACAATACATAGGAAAATCTATGTCTCATGTAATATGATACAAAAAATGATATATGTGTAATCATACTCACTAAAATATATAAGAAATAAAACACAAAATAAAATGAATACATTAACTGCAATATGTAGTAAATATGTGTATGTAAATATAAATCATTTATTTAAAATGTATACGAATATTATTTTTTCGAGTGCTAAGACTTGACTTCAGGCTGAAGGAACAGGCCTGACTTTCTTGTCTTACAGCATGGTGATCTTCCCCATCACCCACAGTGCTGCAGATTTACCCACACCCTGAGTTCAAATCTCAGACCTGGCATAAAAAATGGTCTGAATTCCAAGTCAAGGAGTCTCATAATATTTTAAATATGTTTAATATATGTATGTATGTATGTTTGTTCAGATGAAATGTAAATAGAGCAACTATGAACTCAAAAGGAATGTGCAAAGAAGACATAGGCACAAAGTAGAATGTCCCAAGAAATGCTGAAGTATAATTTCAAATAATATGCTCAGGTTTGAGGGTGTGTTCAAAGTACAGCTTCAATAATGTAGTTGGATATCTTGGGGAAAAAACTGCTTTAAACTATTCTGGGATAATTGTACAAGTAGAAGCCCCTAACTCTGACTCTAATCAGCCACAACATCATCAACTTAGGGACAATTTTCCAAGTGCAAAGTGAGAAAAAGAATGCTCATCACAGTTAGTGTTTAGGTTGAAGCAATGGCAATCACATAACTTTTCTTACAAGTGTTCATTTATTTTGGAGCATTAAAGTAAGTAAAAGCCAAGTAAATATTCTGCATGTACCTAAATTAAGTGGGACGTATTATATTGGAAGTTATAGATTATGTCTTTTTATACTCTAACTTGGGACAATGATCTACTGTCAGTTATTTTCCTCTCTTCCCCTCTTTTGCCATTCCACTTACACAATTATTATTTAAAGAGACATGCTTGAGCTTGCATTTCTAAATTCTTCAAAATTATCTGAACTATATCATACTTCTTGCAGTTTCCTATATCTTTCTCAAGGGAAATATTTTGTCACTACCATTTTTGTCCTATATGATATATCTTCTTGCCTAATTAAGTCTAAGATATACAAAATAAACTCATCCAGATACCTCAACAATTGTACCACTATAAAATACTATCTTACTTAGAAATGATTTTAGTATATCTGGTGAGTTGGCATGTCATTTTTGAATGACCCTAAATAATACTTACATGCAATCATGTTTTAAACCAATATGCCACTCAGTAGATGAACGAATTGACAAAATGTGATTTATATATACACGGTGGAATTCTATACTTCTAATTCATAAGGAAATAGAAAGACTTGGAAAAATCCTACTAAGTAAAATAAACAAGCCACAAAGTAACAGATTCATGGTTTTCCTCATTTGTAATAAGTAGGAAATGTCTAGGATAGTCCTAGCAGATGAACAGAATTTCTCAACAGCTATGTATACATGACCATATAAGATGATGCTGAGCAAAATGAACTCCTGGATATTGAAACAGAGGATTTTCTTTGTGGTTGTTGTTTTTAATGTACTAGGTGATTTCTTTTTTCTTTTGTGTTTTCCCCTATGGTTTATCCCCTGCTGTATTTGATTTCAGTATCCTGTGTATTGTGCATACATTTATCTTAATTTGGCAAGGGAAAAGGCACAACAAAATTGTGAGACAAAGGACAAAGGACAAACCAATGCTCACAATACTCACAAGACAACATGTTGGAAATTTACATTACAACTTGTCAGGAGTATTGGGGTGAAGGAAAAGTCTGAGAAAAATGAGGGAGGGTGTAAAAATTTCGACATGTTATGTATTCACTACCTTACAATTACTACAACCCCTTCTATATATCACCTTGACAATAAAATTAAATTTAAAAATGAGCTGCATAAAATATAATTTCACTGTATTGGTATAGTAAATATTATTCTATGTATATTACTTTTTTAAAAAAATGAACATTTTAGCTGCTAATTTGAATTAATTACCCCTTTCTCTATCAGAGGGACATCAATTGGAATGTTATCAAACTATACAATATTTTTAGAATATGCTTGCCATTATTTTGAAAAAAATATTTTTAATATTTTCTCATACTAAATCAGAAAACAGTTCAATTCTATGGAAACTCCTAACTTTTAAAACTTAATAATTTTTAAGAGGACAGAATATATATGGTCTTCAACATTCCTATGACTACTAACTACTCATTTTCAAATTCTGAACATGCCATACCAGAGACATTCAAAACAGTATCTGTTTGCATTTTATTTAAATCTGCAATAGATGCAGTTTCCAATGAGGTGTTACATATTTAAAAGTCAACAGAAAAAGTACACACATTTTGGTAGAAGATAAAACTATGAAGTATCTATAATAATTAATTCCTCAAAAGCAAACATTTGTTCATCAGAGTAAGCTATTATTTCTATGAGAATCAATCCCAATTTTTATTCCATAAAATCATCCTAGACTAACAGTTTCCAGTTTGTAAGGTACACCTTAAAATTCCCTAAATTCACATCATGACTAACTTATCACTATTGTGAAGAAATACTACACTTCTGCTAATGTGATGCCCTTCGTCTTGCGGAAAGAACACTATACTAAATTTTGCTGCATCGTTTTCCCCCCAGTGGAATTCCTGAGATCAGAGCACTTGCAAATATTATTTTTATTTTTATTTTATATTTATTTTATTATATATTTATATATATATTATCTATCATAGATATTCAGGAGATCTGAATATCTGAATATTAAGATCTGAAGATTATGGTTCAAAGCCCACCCAAGCAGGAAGCTTCCTTAAATTCTTATCTCCAATAAACTGCTCATGAAAATCTAGTCACAAGTGGCACTGAGGTTCAAATGGTAGAGCAGTAGCCTTGAGCAAAACAGGCTCAGGAACAGTGCGCAGACCCAGAGGTCAAGCCCTAGGACAAAACAAACAACAAAAACAAAATAAAACCAAACCCCCAAACCTTGCATTTTCTCATTGTATACAGAGGTAAATAATTAAGGAAATTTCTTCTTGTGTTTTGTATAGGTAGAAGAAAAAAGATGTCACACAATTGCTCTCTTCATATTATGTTACACCAAAATCTCAAAAGATTGCTCGTTTTCTAAATTTATAAATTAATATCAATTTGTTGACAACGTTGTCATGTTACACATGAACTGTTGGAATTGTCTAGGAATATTCTAGGCAAATAGAATGCCAGAATCATTTGTGAATTTCTAAATTAAATCTTCTACTTGAAAAGAATTTTGTAGTATCCTATTGAATATTAAATTTCAAACAAAAATTTTTATTTTAAATCTAAATTCTAATTTAGCCAGGTCTACAAAGTCTTACATTAAATGAACTTTCCTATTTCTCCAAGCTTATACTTTTGTAATACTTCATCATTTCTTTGCAATCTAACAGAATGATTCTTACTTTTTCAAATTTTTGGTTGGGAATCATGAGCTCTTTAGCATCTAGGCATGTTCTGTAATGAAGACAATATTTAAAACACAACTGAGGATTATATATTAGTGAAAGACCCCAGACTCCTGGGATACTTTCGTCTACGGGAGGGCGCCCCAGAAACCAAGACTCCAAACCAGTAGATGCAACAAGCAAGAGGAGTTTATTCAGTGTTTGCGCAAAAGGCCTCTCTGCCCCAGCAAGGGAGAGAGCCCCGAGCAGCGGTTACAGGCATTCTTAAAGGCAAAAACCACAAGATTAGCATATAACACCAGGTGTCCCAGGATTGGCCCATTTAAAAGTCACTATACACTCCAGCAATCATTTTTACTATGGGGGGAAGTTTATAACACTCTTTGTAAAACAGTTGGCTCGGGCAAGTCTAGGAAGAGCGGTCACCCTGGAGGGGAGTTTGCATAGTTACAGGCTTGGTATTGATTAACATTTGGCCTAGTTTGCTGGACTTGCCAGGTGGTCCTTATCTTGGGTCTGTATCTTGGGTCCCATTTGACCACTTAGGGAATTTCCAAACAGGAACTAGAAAAACATACCTGTTTGTTCTTTATTTATGAACACAGACCTTGTCCCAGGGCCGGCATCTGGGCTCCAGAGACTTTTTACTCAATTCCTTATTTCCAGAAAGGGGGGGGGGGTAATGCTAGCGCGAGCAAGTTTACAAAAGCGAAATCAGCAGTTAACAATTGTAAAATGAAACTCTAATTTTTAATCTTTCCATTAATTGCATTTCAATAGGAAACTTGACTTCTCAAAACATAATGACAAAATTAGCCCAAACTTCCAACTGTGTATGCTTTCCTTGTTTATTTTTTATTCCTTTCTTGGTTTGTTTTATTGGGACAAAATTATACTACCTAGTCCAGGGAATGTATCACTATGTAATTCCACTTTCTAATCTCCTGTCTTAGTCTGAGTGCTAGAATTCCTGGCTTGTATCACATTGTCCTACCATTGTTTGTTGGTTTATTTAGATACAGACTCCAATAACATTTTCCACTAGACTGATGGGTCAGACTGTTCATGTACTATGTTCAAAGCTATTCTAACATTTGACACAGGATATGAACATTTTCAGATGCACCTGAAGGGGTCTCTGATTGATTCCTCCATGGATACGATCCCTTTATTAATGATGACTTGACTTTCTATCTCTAGCCCCTACCTATATAATATTCTCAAGCTTTTTTGGGGAAAGTTCCCTTGAGGACTTTCTAATATTAAAAATTATCACTTGATTCTAGTCTTACTCAGGAAATATTTTCTATTATTTTCTAACTTTTCTACACATTCTGCGAGTTGTTTCATATGTGTGTTTGAACATATATGTGCCTCTGTATGTGCATGTTTGTATATATGTATGCAAAAACCTCAAGTTCTTATTCAGCAATCTTGCTGAATTCCATCACTTGAGCCATTCTTCCAATGTAGCTTTTGGCTAGTTAATTATAGATAGTGTCTCAAAGACTGTTCTGCCCAGGCCGGATGCAAACTGAACTTCCCAGACTCCTTTACATTATTAGGCTTTATTTATCCAGGAGTATCAACTCTTCAACTACAAACATTTTTGTGATTGTAAAATCTAAGCTGTAGCCCAGATTTTTAACTCGAGTTCATATAAAGATAGATGGACATACACATTTCATATGCTGAGTGTACACTGTTAGAAATATGATCCTAAGCAAGTTTCCAGTGGCTCACGCTTATAGTCCTAGCTACCCAGGAGGCTGAGACTGAGGATTGCAGTTCAAATCCAGCACGGGTAGGAAATTTTCTGAGGCACTTATCGCCAATGAAGCACCAGAAAATTGGAAGAGGTGCTGTGGCTCAAGAGGTAGAGCACAAGCTTTGAGCTGAAGAGTAGAGGGACAGTGCCCAGGCCTGGAGTTCAGGCCCCACTAGCATCAAAAAAAGAAAAAAGAAAGAAAGAAAAAGAAAAAGAAAGCAAAAGAGAAAAAGAAATGTGATCTTAGGCACCAGTTCATTGCTAGTATAATTCATGCTCCCTCAACATGCCCTTTTTTCCAGTTAAGTCCATGCTCTTATATCTGACTTGCTTGGAACCAGAATTATTATTCCATTCTACTTTTTTTTTTTTTTTTTTTTTTACAAATTTGCATGATTAGCTAGCATGTTTAGAGCTAGTAGAAGAAAGAGAGTGGCCTCATCCTTCATGTTCCACTTAGGAGTAATGCTTTCTCTATATCACTCCCATAGATCTACATACTGGCCTTGGCTTTATTGTTTCAAAGTTGTCTCATTTGCAGAGACATAAGCATAGAACTTCTCTTTCTTCTATTCCTATTGTTTCTCCTTCTATTAACTTATGTAAACTTGGGAAATAATGCACAATACACACACTAACAAAAAATGTTTCTGAGACCTTTCTTCCCACTTAAAATTGGTCTTAATTTACAAAGCACTTAGGAAATTTGAAGTTAATGTACTCCAGGATAATTTTTTTTCGTTTTTTATTGTGAAAATGGTGTACAGAGGGGTTAGAGTTACATAAGTAAGTTAATGAATACATTATCTAATAAGCATTGTTACCTCCTCATTTGTTTTTCCCCTGCCATCCCTTTTCTCCCCACCATCCAAATCCCCCCTCCCATCCCCAAATTGTAAAGTTCGTTTTCAACATAGAGTCTTGTTCATCTCATTGTTATGATGGGTCATACTGTGTCCTTGTTTCAGAATTTTATTTTCCTTCCACTCCCACAGTAGAAAAATGTATATGCAAGATGCAGGTCACCAACATCAAATACAGTGAAAACGGGTTATACCATGGAGGAAGAAAATAGAAGATAGATAAAAAAAATCACAGCATGGTAATAAAAGAGTTCCTGCTTGACTTGACTCCCTGCTGCCTCTGACTGTCTCCAGGGCTAGGGGAAGCTGGGGAATGGGCAAGCGGCGCTCTTACCTTTCCTTGGACCCAGTCCATCTTCCTCGGGATGGACCAAGACCCAACATCTGGCACCTAACATGGGTCACAAAAGGAAAATATTCCAGCCTAGGGTAAGGGGTCTCTAAGGGTAAGTGAAATCCTTAGTATGGGTAATGCTATCTCAGAGAAGGAGGAGGAGGGGGCAACATTAGGCCTAGAGGGAGTAAAAGAGGACTTGGGAAGTGGGAAGGAAAAGGGGTTACCCCCTCTGACTTGGGTGCCCCTGATGGTCCTAGGCCCTCACCCTATTCCCACAATTGGGGGGAAGGTACAGTGCCCTATGCGGCCCTACAAAGGGACCTGGGAGATCTGGACCCCTACAGACCTTCCACTGAGAAGCTGAGGGCCAGGGAAATAACCTATACTGAGTCCTACCTTGTAAAGTAAGGGCCACCTGGGAGCCTGGACCCTGGGCCAAAGGATTCAATTCCCCAAGCATATTCAGTCAATCTGGCACCGGAGCTAACAGACCCTTGGAATAATATCCATGGGAAGCCAAGGATATTAATCAGCTCCGCAAGGCAGTGAAAGAGGATGGTCCGGACTCTCCTTGGGCCCAGACCCTATTACAGGACATTGTTTATCACACTTGTGTCCCTAAGGACTGGCTAGATGTGACTAAAGATGTCCTCACCAGTTCTCAGTTTATTAAATCGTGTGCCTTCTTTAAGGAGGAATGCAGAGGGCAGGAGGAGAATAGCTGGGAGGCTCAACCCACAATACCGATTACTGATGCCACGTTAACAGGGACAGGTGAAAGATATTCCACCGGCATCCCACAGGCCGCAATACCTGGCCTGTACTGTTACCAGGTGAGGCAGGCAGGACTTGCCAAGTGGTACTAATTGGATGAAGGGCCCACTGAGTCCCCCATAGCAGGAGTGAGACAAAAACTGGGTGAGCTTCTACCTGATTTTATAGATCAAGTCCAACAGAGTGTTCACCGCAAGTCGCCAGCAGGGAACCTCCGAGATCAGTTTGTAAAGCTACTGGTTTGGGAAGGGATGAATGCAGACCACCACACAGCCTGTGTGGGATTGAAAGAGTGTTCCCTAGCACATGGGTGGTGGCCTCACAGGATGTGGAATGCAACAGCCCAGGCCCAATCACTCTCTTTACCTTTACAGGCTCAGACATCTGCAATGTCTGAGGCTATTACCCAGGCTCTGGCAGCCCAGGGCCAAGGAATCCCAAGCCCATCAGGAAGAGGGACTTGTTTTAAATGAGAACAGGAGGGCCCCTTTAAGAGGGACTATTCACAACAATCCCCCCTGGCCCCCCACCAACCAGCCCAGGGGGGTCCAAACCACCTCCTACACCCTGCCCCAGGTGCAGAAAGGGGTACCATTGGAAAAAGGATTGTCAATCCAAATTTGATTTAGATGAGAAAGCTTTAAACTAGGGAAGAGACATCTTCCAGCCCCGTTAGCTCAAGGAGGAACCCCTTCTGCTGTAAGGCCCAGGCAGCCTCATGACAGGATGACCCAGGCCCATTGGACCATCCCCCTGGGGGAAGGACTCCTCCCTAAAATGAGTATTTTCATAGGTGTAAAGCAGTTTCACTGCCTAATTGACATGAGGGCAGATTGAACCATACTCAGGGAGGAGGAAGTGTCCTAGGACTGGAAACTTGCACACGGGCTCCCGATATTGGGGGTAGGGGGCAACTCCCAGTCCAAAGAGTTTGTCGCCTTTATGAAATGGACTAGCCTAGATGGAGAGCAGGGAAAGATATTCCCTTTAGTGGCAAAAAATCTCACCGCCAATTTACTAGGGCAAGACATGCTAAGAGAAATGGATGCTGTGATCACTACAGACCTTTGAGCATCCTATGTGATATCCTGGATGGAGAAGAAGCACAAAGGCTTAAACAGGATCTAGAGGGAGTTAAGAAAAAGGATTTTTAACTTTCATAAGTACAGAGAAGTACAAAAGGGACCCACTTGAGTGCACCCCCAATCCTAAAGGCAATTGTCCCCCAAGTACCTCCCATTAGGTGAAAACCGAGAAGCCATTGACCAAACCTAACTTTGTAGCGCTTCACCTTTTGGTGGAGGAACAGATAAAACTTGGGCACATACTCCCTTCTGTGAGTCCTTGGAACACACCTGTATTTGTTATCCAAAATGTATCCGGGGCTTGGTTCATGCTCCAAGATCTATGTAAGGTAACTGAAAGGATGGAGCTAGTAAGAATTCACTAACAGGTATGCCCTGGACTCCCGCTTCAGAATATACCTTGGTTGTAATTGATAGTAAAGATAGTTTGTTTTCTTTTTTGATCCCCTTGCATCTGGATGACTGCAAGAACTTTGCCTTCTCCATCCCTTCTCTTAATTTTTTCCCATCCTGATCGGGGGTTTGAATGGACGGTGCTGCCACAGGGAATGGCCAAAAGCCTGGTCTTTTGCCAACAATACTTGGCCACACTTTTAGGGCCTGTGCTGGTTTCAGACACCTCCCTTGCCTATGCCTACATGGATGACATAATTCTGGGGCACCAAGACCTGGGCTGCCTGGAGGGCCTTCTAGCCCAGGTTCTCACCATATTAAAATATAAGGGGGAGTTTTACCAGAGCCCTAAATAAAATTCAAATGTACCTCCTTTTAAGGTGCTCGGATCCCACCTTACCTTGACTCAGGCCAGCCCCCTTAAGCCTTTGCTGGATATTTCAGCATCTCTGTCCCTAACCCAACTTCAAAGTCTTTTAGGGGAAATCAATTGACTGTTGCCATGGGTTCCCATCCCTACAGATAGTCTTGTGCCCTTATTCACCCAACTAAAAGACAGGACACCCCAAGAAGTTATTACAATTACATCAGCCATTGGACAATATTTTTACAGTTCCAAAGAGCCCTGGATGAACTTTCCCTGAAGAGGTATTCTATTCTTAAGCTCATTTCCCTCTCATTGTTTGCAGATTGATTTCTGCAGGTTTAAGTCAAATTGGGGGAGCCATTAGAATGGGTTCACACTCCCCTGGGGGGGCACACCTCGTGTGTACTCTCAGACAGAACTTGCCGATGCTATCGTCAAGGGAAGGACCCAATCCCAAAGTCATTATGGCCTTGACACTCACTCCATTGTTTTTCCTTTTCGGGTGGCAGACGTTGAGTGCTCACTTGAGCCAATGCTCAACTTGCTCTCTCCCTGGAAGGGTTTCTAGGTCAAATTGACTACCATTATAGGTCATCTAAATGGACCGTCATGTTATGGCCACTTTCCCTCATAATGCCTTCTCTATTTTCTCCTACACTTATTCCCGGTGCCCTCCATGTTTTTACTGATGGAGGTAAAACAGGCTCTGCGTATGCAGCCTTTGAGGAGCAACAAAAGACCCCGAGCCAACAAAGGTTTCAATCTTGTCAAGGGTCAGCACAATAAAAAGAAATGTTTGCTGTAATTATGGCCCTTTGGGACATTCAAAAACCCTTTAATTTGTATTCTGATAGTTTATATATGATTAACTTGCTCCCTCATATTCCCCAGGCACATATTAAGCTGGATGGAAACCCTATTTTCCTCCTTATGGACACCTTTAAGGGCCTATTAGATGGACAGGGAGCCCCTATTCACATTCAACATTTGAGAGGGCATTCAAAACTTCCTGGGTTTTTATCCCTAGGCAATAATTGGGCTGACCAGTTAGCTACTGGCCACAAGCTTTACTGCTACAAGAAGCCACCCATTTAAATGATTTAACCCACAATAATTTTCAACATAGATTTCCTCAGATTCCTGCAAAAGACCTCAAAAGGATAGTACATACCCATAAAACATGCCAGCCCTTCTTAAAAGTACCCCCACTACAACCACCAGGGGTAAATCCCAGAGACCTCAAACCCAATGTCCTCTGGCAAACTGATGTGACTCATTTCCCAGCCTTTGGTAAGCTTAAATATATTTTTGTTTCTATAGATACCTATTCAGGAGTATGTTGGGCCACAGCACATTCAGGAGAAAGAATTAAACATTCAGAAGCACATTTTCTTCAATGCTTTGCCACCTTGAGTCTACCAGCACAAGTTAAAACCGATAATGGACCTTGTTTTGTTAGTAAAGCAATGTCAGAGTTCTTTGACAGATGGCATATTACTCATACTACAGGAAATCCCTATAATCCCCAAGGCCAAGCAATTATAGAAAGAAATCACCAATGTCTTAACGAGCAATTAGTAAAACAAAAAGGGGGAGTTAACCCCCATATATAGTTACAGATAGCTTTGTTTACCATTAACATTTTAAATTTTTCAAAAGGGGCAATTGAATCCAGATTTCAGAAGCACTGGGGACAACTAAATCCTAAGCCCCAAGTGAAAGTCAGGCGGAAGGACCCCCTGACACAACAATGGAGTGGACCTGACCCCCTAGTTACCATGGGCAGTGAGTTCAGATATGTTTTTCACAGAGGGGAGACAGCCCCCATTTGGATCCCGGCCAGGCACTTTAAGTTTTTACCCATTTCCTCTATACAAGAAGAAGCCCAATGATAAACTAACCAAGAAGGAAAGTAAAATAGCTATGCTGGTCGAGGCTTGTGTTTAAAAGAGTGAAAGCTTAAAAGATAATTACTAATCATCCCCAAGGGCAACCAGCCCTTGAGAAGCTCTTGTGTTCTCAAACAATTGCAGACGGCGATACTCCAGCTGTTGGCTGTCCTGACCCTCCCAGTCCTGGCAATGGCCCTATGGAATCCACATCAACCTCAACGAGTGACCTGGGCAGTGATCAGCACTGGCAATGGAGAAATCATCAACAGCACCAAAAGAGAAGCTGTACCTTCGACCTGGTGGCCTGAGCTTCATTTTGACATCTTTGACCTGGCTAGAGGATCCTAGGATGTTGGAGATTGAGACCCCCCTTTACCAAGGACTGCCTGAGTGTGGGGGCCCACGAGGATGCACTATGCCTCATGTGTGGTAACCCAATACCCAGGCTGCTCCCATGCTTTAAAAAGGTCAACCTTATAAGATACTGACTTTTATATATGTCCCGGAAGTAATCAAACTGCTTCGGACATTTCTAACTGTGGTGGGGCTGACGTTTATTAACTTTACTGAGGAGGGAAAAAGGATAACTAACTGGGAGATGGGCAGGATGTGGGGGTTGGGGTTATATCGAAAAGGATAGAGCCCAAGAGATCCAACGCATGGTTCTCCGTGTCTATTATGATAAGCTCAGTGCTGAAGATTACTCCATACTTTAGGTGAACCACGGAAAAGGAGTTGCCAATTGGGCGAACCTCATAAGAGGTGCCCTGACCTGAACCTCAGCAAAGAGGTGGATCTGCCATTAAAACAAAAAGGGGGAAGCTGTAGGGCACATGGACAGCAAAGGTGGCACTGAGAGGCAGTTGAGTGGGCAGAGTCCCAGTTGTTTATGTTAAAATCTGACTGTGTACCACAACCAGGCAAAGTGACATCTGTACTTGAATAGCTCGAAGACAGCAGGGAAAGTATAGAAAGCTTTGGTGCATGATAAGGTGACCTCTACAGTGATTGGTTGGTTCCTTTCCCTCCCCTTCTATGCCACACAGTTGTTTGCTTTAAAAATTGCTTGCTGCATGGTGATAAACAAGTTCCTGCTTGACTTGACTCCCTGTTGCATCTGACTGTCTCTGGGGCTATGGGAGGCTGGCGAATGGGCTAGCAGCAAACTTATCTTTTCTGGGACCCCGTCTATCTTCTGCGGGACAGATGAAGATCCAACAGGTAGGGGGAGAATAAAGGAGGAAGCAACAATGCTCAATAGGAAATGTACTCATTACTTTGTTAATGTAACTGTAATGTAGTGCTCAAAGAAGTATTTTGGGGGGAAGGAAGGATATCTGACTAGCTGTACAAAATTCTACATTGCTTTCTTTTAAATGTTCAGTATGGAACTGAATAAACATAAGTGCTTCCATTAAAAATATTAAGTCACTCTCTTGGAACTGGGACCAGTATTTCTGCCATTGAAGGGATTTGAGCTCATTGTCTGAGTAACTCTTTTACACCATGAGTGAAGGGGAAGCTCACTGTCCATGAGGAAAAGAAATTCAAGCTAGAGTTCCTAGGGCCTGCATTGAGGCCCTGCAATATAAAAAATATTCATATACATGTGTAATATCTGATATATATGTACATATGCATGTTTATTATATATTGATTATTATAATTATTGATTTTGTATTTATTTTATTTTATTCATTTTATAGTTTATTGTATTTAGTATTATTATACACATAATATTTATTATGTTTTGTACATCTATTATAAAATTATACACAATAAATCAGGTCATTGACTTGTTTTTCATTAATACTTTATTAAGTGTTGAAACATGATACATAATTGAATGGAGGCATTAGTAACAGTCATCACATGTTTAGAGTCTCTCCCAAGTATGAGCTTTGTCTTAGTTATCTTTTGGCAATTTACTATAGGGATTTCTTTAGTTGATTTATACTCAGAAACCTTTTCTTGAGGATAGGCAAGTTGCAGGATAAAATTGTAAGGGTGGGGCTGGGAATGTGGCTTAGTGGTATAGAGCTTGCTCAGCATGCATGAATGCCAGGGTTTGAATCCTCAGTGCCACATACTCAGAAAAACCCAGAAGCTGTGGAGTGGCTCAAGTGATAGAGCACTAGCCTTGAGAAAAAGAAGCTCAGAGACAGTATGAGGCCCTTAGATCAAGCCCCAGGACTGGCAAAAACAATAGTCCAGATGCTGGTGGCTCACTGTTGGAACCCTAGCTTCTCAGGAGACTGAGATCTAAAGACCACAGTTCCAAGACAGCCTACACAAGGAAAGCCTGTTAGACTCTTATCTCCAATGAATCACCTAAAGAACTCAAATGGTGCTGTGGCTCAAATGGTAGAGTGTTCACCTTGAGCTGAAGGGTGCAGGGACAGCACCAGGCTTCAGTTTGAGAAAAAACTGGAAACAGAGTGTGGGATAATCAAAGTACTTTTCCTATTTTCGAATTATGAGAACATTTTCTGGAAAATGAACATTGATGTACACCAGAGTTGGAGTCAGGGCTCAAGGTCCAAGTATAGCAGATCCATCTGCCCAGCCTCTCAAACTCTAACATTATAACCTTGTGGCCTACAGAGTTCTGAAAGGTCCAATGTTGAAAGGCATAATATGCTCCCCAAGCCTTCTGTGATAAGCACTTGACTTCTATTGTCAATGTCATTACAGTTCTGAACCTAGTACAGCACCAGTAGCTCAGGCCCATCACCCCAGCTCAGGAGACTGTGGTCTCAGGATCACAGGGTGAAGCCAGCCAAGGCAGGAAATTCTTCGATACTCTGACTTCCACCTCTGAAAGGTCAGATGTTCAAGAGCTTCCTGTGTTTCCCTTGGTGATGAGAGGTTATTTGCACTCTAAATGTTCTTAGAGTTCTCAAGCTATAGAAACAGGAAAGAAACATTGTTGACACATCCTGGGTTCAAATAAAGTTCTCTGGATCCAAGGCTTAACCCTGTTAGCAGGAAGAACTCCAGTGTAACACTGAATTTGAAGGACAGGAAACAGTTTCAAAAGCCAGGCTAGGTGAACAGACCTAGGCCTGCAGGATTAGGAGGCAGAATGTAGACAATCAACAGGGAAGTGAGCTGCAAAACCACTTCATTCATTCTAGGCACAGCCTGCAAAGGGGAAACTTCAAACATTTGTTAGAGTTACACTAGGTCAGGCTTTTCTCAGCCTCTTCAAACAATGACTAATTAACCTTCTTCCCTCAGGTAAAAGGAGCCTCAGGCTATCTTTATGTTACCAATAGAGAGCCAGTGTAGTGGGGGAGATGGGAGGAACAGAGTAGAAAAATCCTACTCTCTGGTCTTAGGGAGTAGGTTTTTGACTCTCTGTCAGATTTGAAGGCCCTTCTTCTACCTCTGCCAGTCCATTCTCCTTCCTTCATTCTCCATATCATTAATGCAAATCCCCAGTCCAAGGAGAGGCAGGGCCCTTTCTCTACTATCTACAAGCACCTGAGTTAGAACCTGGCTCTGCCCTCTTGGCTCTTCTGCTGCTTGAGGAGTGGGATAGAGACAGTCTTCCTGCACTGTGGTGTGTGATGGCGATGCTGGTGGCCTAGAGCACTGCAGAAGGCCTCATGACTGGGAATTGTTCCCTTCTTTCCTCCTGAAATGTAAGACCAGATTCACCTATCATCTATCTATCTATCTATCTATCTATCTATCTATCTATCTATCTATCTATCTATCTATCTATCTATCTATCTATCTATCTATCTATCTATCTATCTATCTATCTATCTATCTATCTATCTATCTATCTATCTATCTATCTATCTATCTATCCATCTATCCATCTATCCATCTATCTATCTATCTATCTGTCTATCTATCTGTCTGTCTGTCTGTCTGTCTGTCTGTCTGGTCTGTCTGTCTGTCTGTCTGTCTGTCTGTCTGTCTATCTATCAATTTATCTATCTACCTACATACCTACATACCTAGTGAGCTAGCTATCTCTTTGTCAGTTCATGGGTTGAACTCAAGGCCTGGGCTGTCTCTATCACTCTACTACTTGAGCCATAGGACCAATTCTGGCTTTTTCTGTGTATGTGCTACTGAAGAATCGAACCCAGGGCTTCTTGCATGCTAGGCAAACACTCTCTCACTAATCCACATTCCCAGCTTCCTCATCTTTTTCTTAATGGTAGTTTTTACATAAGTATGCTACCAACTTATGTCCCCAAGTTTACTTTTCTGAATACTGGTTATTTCTACGAACCCTGATCTTCTCTTCTGCCTGATTTGTGACTGTTTCTACCTTGGCCTCATAAATAAGTTTAAATAAAGGCTGCTGAGAGCTTAAGTATGCATCATATAAGGACACAGGCCTGGAACCATGGAAGAGAAAAGCCATGGCCAGAAATGAAGAGAATGATGTGGTATGTGCAACAACCATATCTGAAAAATAAATCAGTAAATAAAAGCAAAAGCAATACATATGATCTGTTTGCACTCAGGGAGGTAATATACACACATAAGTAGGGTACTAGTACATAACTTGGCCTTCTCTTTTTGAATTTGTGTGGCCATCCCAGGGCTTAAACTCAGGGCCCCATGCATTCCTCAGTTGTTTTGCTCAAGGCTGAGGCTCTACTTCCATCACAGCTCCACTTCCAGCCATCTGGTCATTAATTGGATATAAGGTCCACCCAGGCTTACCTAGTCTGTCCTGTATCTCCTGCTCGGCTCTCTTAAAGCTGGAGGTCTACCATCTGGGCCACTGCTCCTCTTCTGGTTTTCTGGTAGCTTATTGGATATAAGAGTATCAAAGACTTTCCTGCTCGGGCTGACTTTGGATGGCGATCTCCTGATGAGGCTTCAAGTGGCTTTCCTCATGGATTCGCTGAGAAGCCGCTCCACACAAAACTTTAGTCTAAATCTTGGGAGGTACTAGCAAAACAGAAACATGAACATGCTTCTAGTGGGTTCTAGATACTTCAGGTTGGAGACACATAACACTCATAACTATTAGATAATTTTATAGGCGAAAGGAGCAAAGCAGACAGTATGAGGATCACTCCAGCTTTCAGTTCTTTCATCCTGAGACAGTAAATTCACTGCAGCTCAAAGCTAAGTGACAGAGCTGGCATGAACTGTGGACCTTAGCTCCCAAATCCTATGACACTCATTTCCCTCTTTTGACTTCTAAACTGTGACCAGAGGAGAAAATGAGCAGAGAAAATCCTTCTCAGAGAATGCAGCTATAAAGAACATTGGGTAGTTTACTTATTAATTCAAACTATTGGAATGACCTTGTGAAGAAATTACGTTGTCCAGATTGAAAAATGAAGAAGCAAAGAAAGGCAGGTGTCAGTGTCTGCTGACTATAATCCCAGCTCCTCAGGCAGATGAGATGTGGAGATTATCAGTTTGAATCCAGCCCAGTTAGGAGAGTCCTTGAAATGCTTTTTCTAAAAGATAATAGAAAAACCCAGAAGTGGGACTGTGATTCAAGGCTAATGCACTACCCTTGAACAAAAAAATCTCAGGGACAACCCCTAGGCTCATAGTTCAACTCCAGGGCCTGGCCCCCCAAAAGAGCCTGTACCTCCATGTCTTTGTGTATGTATGGATGCATTCCTTTTGGTGAAACACCAGAGTAGCTATTATGAATGGCACCAAGCTAGTAAATTTGTTCTCAATACAATGATTTCATAGCACAGAGACAGCTTTCATGACAGTGCATGCTCTGGGCATCCCATGAGAGGGCCCAGTATAGCCTAAGGGATTCTCTGTACCCCAGGCCTGCTGGAAGAAGTCTCTCTCATTGTCTGGACAGGCAGACCAAAGGCCAAACTCCTGTAGAGCTGTGTAATGAACAACTCCATCCAGGCCAATTAGTGAGGATGAGTGTGGGCAGGCTCTGAAGGCCAGGAGAAAAAGGCCTCTTTGTACCCCAATCTATCTCTCCCCAGTGCTCTGTTTTGACAGGAAGCCTTCATTTGTGCCACCTCCCGTGACAAGCCAAGTTTCCTGCACTTACTCTGCCTTTGTGAGACTATGTTCCCATGTTGGATACAGTGCTAAATGTAATTCAGAAGTCCTTCTGGAACACAATTATGGCGCTGAACCTAATGAAATATCTCATTGAAGATGATGATGGGACTATGATGCCTCTCCTTGGTTTCCTGAAGCTTGGGAAATCCAAGCATATGTCAGATATCATAATACTTCCTGTCATATGGAGCTGGTGAAGCTCATGAGGTTTTGAAATCTTTGACCTCTCCTAGTTGGACCCTGGGTGGCTAGGTTTTGATTGTGAACACAAGGCCTGGGTTCTGGTCATGAGCTCAGAGCAGAACTCTATTGCTTGTCCATTTTGTGTCACAGCTTCACTTCTGCTTTCTCTCTCTCTCTCTCTCTCTCTCTCTCTCTCTCTTTCTGTGGTGTGTGTGTGTGTGTGTGTGTGTGTGTGTGTGTGTATGTGCATACACTAGTCCTGGAACTTCAACTCAGAACATGATGATTGTACTTAGTTTCTCTTGTAAAAATATAGCCCTTTCCCACATGAGCCACAGAGCCAATTCAGGCTTTATTCTGGTAAGGTCTTACTGAGTAATCAGGCCCAAGGTTTCATATATACAAAGCACTCTATGCCTAAGGCACATTCACAGCCCTTTACTTCAGGTTTGTTAGTATGTTTCTGTCTTTTTGTTTTTGTTGTTGTTGGTTGTAGGAGTTGAAGTCTGGGCCCTGGGTGCTGTCCCTGAATTCTTAACTAAAGTCTTGTGCTCTAACACTTTAGCCACAGAGCCATTTCAGGTTATCTGGGCCTCAATATTCTTGTCTGCATAATCATCTCAGTTGTGGAGTTCTTACAAGGACTAGATGAAAGAATGCACCCTGTTATAGACACAGCACATGGCACTCTTTGAAGGTCTCAGCACACAGCAACACGTGAAAGACTCAGCACACAGCACCCAATGGGTAAATCTGCAGCACTGTGGGGGAAGTGGGAGCTCACCGTGCTGGGAGACAAGAAAGTCAGGCCTGTTCCCAGGGCCTGAAGTCAAGTCTTAGCACTCATATATTTTAAGTACATGATTTATATTTACATACACATGTTTACTGCATATTGCAGTTAATGTAGTTATTCATTTTGTGATTTATTTATTTATTATGTATATTAGTGAGTATGATTATGCATATAACATTTTTTACATCCTATTACATAGGACATAGATTTGCCTGTGTATTAAACATCATTCTTGAGACCTGGATTTTCACCAATTAGGAAAACAAGTGGGACAATTGGCTTCTTCCATCAGGATTAAGTTTTTGGCAGTTCTGTGATTTGAACTCTGGGCCTAGAAGGCCCACTTCATGAATGGGTCAAGGTTAGCACACCAGTCTGATGCAAGTGAAGTTGTGGGGCAAATTTGAGGACCTGAGATCAAGCCCTAGGATTGGCCAATATATAAGCACATAGTTGTGTAGATGCAGTGTGTGTGTATTTACATATATATATGCAGCTATAAATGTATATAGAGACAGATAGACATTTATGTAGACTCTAGTACATAACTATATAAAGAGTGATGTCTATATCTTATTTTTATATATTCTATTACTACCAATTATTTGGTCTAAAATTAATTAATTAATTAATTAAATTAATTAATCACAGTAGAAGACTTAATAACATACCAAATTAATCAGTGACTTGAATTTATTGCATACAATCTTATACTAGAATGACTAGCTAATTAGTAATTCAATTGGTACATTGCAAATATTCTATTACTGTTCCTATACATAGGAACATAGGCTCTTCAGCAGTGTGTAGGTGCTAGTCCCAGGATCCAACTCAGGACCTAGGTGTGTGGGTTAGGCTCAGGCTTCACTGATAGCCCACCAGTCTTCAGCCATGCAAGGTCACATTCAATTTTCAAGCAGAGTCATTGAGATCCAGGATGGTCAAGTGCAAAGGAAACAAAGGTAAAACGGTTGTGTGAAACTTCCTGTTTTTTTTCCCTCCTCCATTTGTGTTGGTTTGATTTTTTTTTTACCAGTGCTAGGAGTTGAATTCAGTCCTAGGATCCCTGGATCATCTGTGGGTGTAAAAGCTGCACCCCAGCCTAGGGTAATCATGGTTTAAGACACAATAAAATGCTTCCTTGAGCAAAAAGAGCTCAGGGAAAATGTCTAGGCTAACAGTTCAAGCCTCAGGACCTGCCACACACAAAAAAGCCAGTAACTACATATGTCTGTGTATGTATGCATGTATTTCTACCAGTGAACATCCAGAGTTGCTATGTTGAAAGGCACCCAGATAGGAAATTTGCTTTGAATAGAATTATTTCATTGCACAGAGAATTCATTCAAGACAGTGCTGGTTCCAGGGCTCTCCCTCACTGTTCCCAGTGTAGCTTGAGAGTTTCTCCACACCCCAGGCTGCTGGAGGAATTCTGCCTCATTGTTGGAACAGGCAGACAAAAAGCCTCACTCCTGTACAGCTGTTTAACAAACAATTCATCCTGGGCAATTAGTGAGGATGTGTGGGCAGACTCTGAAGGCCAGGAGAAAAAGGCCTCTTTGTACCCCAAGCTCTTTCCCCAGTGCTCTTTTTTGACAAGAAGCCTTCATTTGTGCTGCCTCTCATATCAGGCCAAGTTCCCTGTACTTATCCTGTCTTTGTTAGACTATGTCCTAGTGTTGAAACAAACTGCTACAATTAATTCAAGAGTCCTTCTGGCAGACAACTGAGAGCTGAACCTGATGAAATGATTCATTATTGGCAACGGTACCTCCCTAGGTTTCTGGAAGCTTGCTAAATCTAAGCTTATGTGTAATATTACAGTGCTTCCTGTCATCTAGGGCTGGTGAAGCTCATCAGATTTTGAAACCTTTGACCTCTCTTAGTTAGGCCCTGTGTGGCTAGGTTTCATGGTTAAAAACAGGACCATGGTGCTGACCATGAGGTCAGAGCAGAAGCCCTTTGCTTTACCATTTGGTGTCACAGCTTCACTTCTGGTCTGTGTGTGTGTGTGTGTGTGTGTGTGTGTGTGTGTGTGTGTGTGTGTGTGTGTGTGTGTGTGTGTGTGTGTGCGTGCACCAGTCCTGGAGCTTGAACTCAGGACCTGAGCACTGTTCCTGAGTTTCACCTGTACAAGGATAACACTCTACCACTTGAGCCACAGAGCCACTTCAGGCTTTTTTTCTAGTGATATGATACTGAGGATTCAAACCCAGGGTTTCATATATGCAAAGCACTCTTCCCCTAAGACCCATTCCCTGAATTCTACTTCAGGTTTCTTAGTTTCTTTTCTTATAAGTTGGAGGAGTTGAAGTCTGAGCCTGGGTGCTGTCTCTGAGCTCTTCAGCTCCTGCTCTACCACTTGAGCTACAGCACCTCTTCAGGCTTTCTGGTGGTTCACTGGAGGTAACCATCTCAAGGAATTTCCTGCCTAGGCTAGCTTTGGACCATGATCCCCAGCTCTCAGGCTCCTGAGTAGCTAGGATGACAGGCATGAGTCAGTGGCGCCCTGCTTCCACTTCAAGTTGCTAAGTGGTGAGTAGGATATAAGAGTCTCATGTGACCTTTTGTGTCTGGGATAGTTTTGAACCAAGATTGTTAGGTCTTAGCTTCCTGAGTAGGCAGAATGACAGACCTCAGTTACAGACACCTAGGGTTCTTGGCTACACCTGATAGGGCACTAGCCATGAGCTTAACAGGGAAGGGTCTGTGTCTAGGCCCTGAGTTCAATATTTACAACAGAGAAAAATAAACCAAAACAATTGTCTGCAGGAGACAACTCATTAGAGTTCAGTACATACATAATTTTAGCCTTAACATGGGGACATATCTGACTCTCAACTTTCTCATGTGCACAATCGTCTTAGTTGTGGAGCTCTTACAAGGACCAGATGAAAGAATGCATCTTGTGAAGGACTCAGCACACAACACTTCATGAAGGACGCATCACATAGCTGTATCCCACAAGCTATCATTAGAATTAGGATGTTTTCATCATTATCACCATTCTTTCAGAAACACATCACAAACTGCACAAAGTTCACATCTAATTGTTTAGAGGGATGTTTTTTTTGTGGCGGGGAGGAGAGTTAGCCACGGGGATTGCACTGAAAGGTTGGGGCTACTATCCTAAGATCATTAGTTTGAGGCTAAAGCTCTACCACTTTGAGCCACAACTCAGAGTTTTGCAGACTTCCTGCCAGGGCTGGGTTTTAAACTCACCAGTGTCAGATCTCAGCCCCTGAGTATCTTGGATGACAGGGGTGAGTGAGCCATCAGCATCTGGTTCCATGGAGCTGGGTTGCAGCAGTTTACCTCTAGCTAAGTCAGGTTAGATGGCAGCTGTCAGCATGAAACTCCCATCTTGCTCTGTGATGAGGTATTTGCAGTCTTATCCTTATGTGGTTGTGTTCAGAACATTATTTATTTATTTTTGGTGCCAGTCTTGGGTCTTGAGTAAGAGTCTAGACATAAGCTTTTATGCTCAAAGCTAGTTCTTGATTTATGAGGAACTGCTCAACTTCCAGATTTTTCTGTGCATGTGGTAGTGAGCAATCGAAACCAGGGCTTTGTACGTACTAGCGGAACACTCTACCACTGAGCTCCAGGAGTGACAAGTGTATAAACAGATACATGTGTAGATTGGTAGATAGATAGATAAATAAATGTATATGTATAAAATGAGAGAGATGTCTGTATATTATGAAATTGCATATACCAATTATTAGCAACTAAATTATTCCTTCCTTTTTTAAGTATCATGACTGAATAAATAATAAAGTATTAATTGAAAATAAGCAATGAAGTATAATTGTATATAATTTTATAATATGAAAATCATACACTAACTACTAATTTAATTGTTACTTTTATAACATTCCATTTGTACAGATGTAACATCGGAATGCATTTATTACACCATCCCGCCATTCATGAGTGGCAGTCCCAGGATTCGACCTCCAGGCATAAGTTGCTGGTTTCGGCTATGGCTTCCCTAGAACCCACCAAATATCAGCAATGCAAGGTCATGTGAACTTTCTGGGCCTTGTCATTTAGACCCAGGATGGTCACAATACAAAGGAAAACAAAAGTAAAACCACCTTCTTGAACTTCTCAGTTTTATCCTCTTCCTTATTATTTTTGTCAGCCCCGAGATTTGAACTCAGATCCTAGGAAACCAGGGTTGGCTGTGGCAGAGTTGCCAAGACCTAAGTTCAAGCCCCTGGCTTGGCAAATAAGTAAGTAAGTAAATAAATAAATAACTAATAAGGCCTTGGTTTGGAATTTGCATCATTGTTCTGCTAGGCCTGGGATTTGAACTCAGAGTCTGGGTAACTCTGTAGCATTGTGGGTGAAGGGGAAGCTCACTGGCCTTAAAAACAAGAAATTCAGACCAGTTCCCAGGGTCTGAATTAAAGCCTCAGCATAATATTCATATATGAGATCTATTTACATACATGGGTTTCATCCATACCTTGGATGGCAGTGTCTGTTACAAAGGACAATGCTTCTATATCTCACTTCTATGTCCTCCTCTTAGCTCTTTCCTGATTTCCAATTAATCACAGCTTGTTGGCTTCAAGTTTAGTGAAGCTGAAGGACTATAAGGCCTCCCCCATTGCTCCATCTTCATGGTTCCTCATTTAAAACTCTTTTAAGTTGCCTCGTTCAGATGTGGAATTTATATTCTTGTCTTCATTCAATCTGTTCTGAATCATAGTGAGCCAAATAGGCACTGTAAAATCATTTTAAGTAGCTAAAATATTAAGAGAAACTATATCAAAAAGTTTTGGCCTCTCTCCACTGTTGAAGCCAATATGCTTAGCTAGGGCTTCTAAGAACAGTTTTCTTTTTTTTTTTTTATTGTGAACATACTGTACAGAGGGGTTACAATTACATTGGCAAGATAATGAGTACATTTCTTATCAAGCATTGCAGTCTCCTCCTTTGTTTACCCTTCACATCCCTTCCCAGCCTCCCCCTGTCCCCCCACCGAATCCTCCCCCCAACCAAAGTTGTAAAGTTCATTTTCGACATGACAATTTGTCCTTTTCATTGTTGCAATGGGTCCACCTGTATCCTTATTTAAACGACTTGTTTTTCCCCTTCCCTTCAACAAATTATAACGACATCAAATATAGTGAAAGCAGGGGTTATACTGTGGGGAAGGGACATACAAAGCAACAAAGAGATAATCTTATAAATGAGTTAGAAACAAATGCATGAAACAAAAAAACATTTAAATACATATCTAAGGATTCATTTTCCTAACATCACATTATCTTATCTTTTCTGCTTGATTCATACATATACTAGATATTGCAAATAAGGGAAACCATGGGACCTATGTTTCTTTGGGCTTGGCTTACTTCACTTAACATAATTTTTTCCAAGTCTTTCCATTTCCTAACAAATGGGGCAATGTCTTTCTTTGTGATGGAGGCATAGAATTCCATTGTGTATATATACCACATTTTCTTGATCCATTCATCTACTGAGGGGCATCTGGGTTGGTTCCATATCTTAGCTATGGTAAATAATGCTGCAATAAACATAGTTGTGCTGGTAGCTTTAGTGTGGTCTTGTTTGTAAACATTTGTGTAAATGCCCAAAAGTGGGATTACTAGGTCATAAAGGAGTTCTATGTGAAGTCTTTTGAGGAACCTCCATACTGCTTTCCAAAGTGGTTGAACAAGTTTACACTCCCACCAACAATGCAGTCAGGTTCCCTTCTGTCCACATCCCCTCCAGCATCTGTTGTTATTAGAGTTCTTGATTTTTGCCATTGGTATCTCAATGTTGTTTTGATTTGCATTTCTTTTATGGCTAGGGAGGTTGAGCATTTCTTCATGTGTCTATTGGCCATCCTTCTTTCTGCTTCAGAGAAGTTTCTCTTTAAGTCTTAGCCCACTTATTTATTGGCCAGTGGTTTCTTTGAGGATTTGTTGTTGAGGGATCTATTTTTTTGAGTTCCAAGTTTATTTTAGATATAAGACCCTTGTCCATTGTATGGCTAGTGAAGATCTTCTCCCAATCCGTAGGCTTTCTATTGATCTTGCTAGCTATGTACTTTGCCATGCAGAAGCTCTGCAACTTCATGCAATCCCATTTGTCCAACCTTTCTTTGATTTGTCGTGTTTCTGGGTCTCTATTAAGAAAATTTCGGCCTGAGCCAAGGAGACCTAGGGTTTCTCCTATTCCATCCTGTAATGTTTTCAGAGTGTCTGCTTTGACACCGAGGTCTTTGATCCATTTGTAGTTGATTCTGGTGCAGGGTGATATATAAGGATCTAGCTTTAGTTTTCTACAAGTAGTTAACCAATTTTGCCAGCACCATTTACTGAAGAGGATGTCTTTCTTCCATTCTATATTTTAGTTCCCTTATTGAAAATTAGATGGCTAAAGGTCTGTAGGTTCATTTCTGGGTTTTCAATTTTATTCCATTGGTCCTGAGGTCTGTTCTTGTGCCAGTAACAAGCTGTTTTGATTACTATGGCTTAATAGTAGAGTTTGAAATTTGGTATTGATATTCTTCCAGCAGTCTAAGAACAGTTTTCTTACCTTTTCCATTTCCTCAATTCTTTTCTGATCCCAAAATTTTTTGGCTTATATAATGAGAAGTGTTCACTATCTCATCTTAATAAGGATATTATTTTTTGTGAGCCACTTAGAAAATGTGAAATCATTGGTTTGAATTATCCTATCAGATTTTTTTTAATTTGTTTCAGTGCTTCATGTGCAAAGACATTGTGGAAATAATTACAAACAGAAAAATATAAACCCAATACATTCTTTCATTGTGCATGGCACATTCTCTCTAAATATTTTGACTCAAAATATCTTTTTCAGAGAATTACAGTTTGCTAATTAAAGGTCAATTCACAAATTTTGATATTTTTTTTAAAAAGAACTTTGAATTTAAATTCCACTACAACCTTGTTTAACAAACTGAAAGTATATTTCCTGGGTAAGGACATTCTCAAAGGAACCTACAGGATTTCCAGCAAGTTTTCTGAGGTTTGTTGGTTGGTTTGTTTGTTTAATGAGCCATCTTTACCCACATTGCTCTCTCTCCACTAAGTCTCCACGGAGTTCTTTGCCTGAAAGCCTCTTTTCCCAGGCAATTTTAAATTTTCTTAATAGGCTAAGTTGTTAAAAATTTTGAAGAATTAAAATTTACCTGTCATAATTGTAAAACTCTTTTGAAATTCCTTTATCACAATCGCGAATTCACCAATCCTAATTCCACCTTTACATCAAAAACAGTTAACGTTGTTTTCATGATATAGTGTCCAAGCAACTATTCTTTTCCAGTGGCTTTTTTATGCATATATATTACCATATAAGCTGATGCAGAGCAAAATGAACTCCAAGATATGGAAACAGAGGCTTTTTTTTTTGCGGTTGCTGTTTTTAATATAGTATGTGAGTTCTATTTTCTTTTGGTTTTTCTCCCTATGGTTTATCCCCTGCTGTATTTGATTTTAGTATTTTGTGTATACATGTACCTTAATTAGGTAATGGAAGAGGAAGAACAAAATGGTGATAAAAATGACAAAGGGCAAAACAATGCAATAGCAATGCTCACAAGACAATATATGGGAAATATACATAACAACTTGTGAGAGGTATTGAGGAGAAAGAAAATTGTGAGAAAAATGTGGGAGGAGGTAACAGGTATGAAAAGTTATGTATTAACTATTTTACAATTACTGATGGGATCATTGCAAGATAATGTTAAAGCATACATAGATGCCTTACCAGCAGTCATTCAAGGAATGGCATATGCTGTAGCAACGAAAGGAGAACCATTCAATGCTTATGTACAAAAATTATATAAGACACGACCTCAGGCCAGTAAAGGGGTCTGTTTCTCATGTGGCCAGTCAGGACACATGAGTAAAGATTGTCAACAAAAGCCAAATAAACCTAGTAACAATAAAAAGGGTAAAGCCCCTGGACTTTGTCCACGATGAAAGAAAGGCAATCATTGGAAAAATGAGTGTAGATCAAAATATCATAAGGATAGAATCCTGCTAACAGCAGAAGAAAAGGAAACAAAAAACAAGAAGAGGGGTGCTCCCTCAGCCCCGTAAACGAAAGAGGGGAAACACCCACTGTTACACAAAAATCCCCTAAGGGATCAGTTCCATTAAATCCCTTGTCTCCTCCATTTACAGAGTGGGATTTGCCTAAAGCTACTCCAGGAAGTGCAGGGATAGATCTGGCAGCAAAAAGAGTTTACATTATCTCTATCATGTATGGTATTCAGCTAATAGATGCTCAAGTTTATGGTCCTGTAATTGAAGGAACTGTGGGCTTGATAATTGGTAGAACCTCAAATTATAACAAAACTTTGAGGTGTTACCGGGAGTAGTTGATGCAGATTATCAAGGGAAATTAAAGTAATGGTAAGGTCTTTAAAAGAAAATATGCAAGTACATATGGATCAAAGAATAGCTCAAATCTTAATTTTAAATTATGTCCATCTTCCAAATCAAATCCTAAAAGAAGATCGAGGTATAGGAGGTTTCAGTTCCACAGAAACTGTGGCCTGGGTACAATCTATTTCTAAGGATCGACCCATGAAAACTATGAAAGTGGATAGAAAGCCTATTAAAGGTCTCTTGGACACAGGGGCAGACCCAACATGTATTGCAGGAAAAGACTGGCCCTCATCCTGGCCAATTATGAAGACAAAATCTACATTAATGGGATTGGGTATGGCTAACAATGTTGCTCAAAGTTCAAAAATTTTAAAGTGGAAGTGTGAAAATAGATTTGGAAACTTTCAACCTTATATCTTATTTGCCCTTACATTATGGGGCAGAGAAATTATGCAAAACATGGAACTAAAATTAGTTCCTTCAGATTCCTTTACTGTACAAAATTTTTCATAGGGGCCGCTGATGAGAAGTTTCCTCATGCAATATCATGGAGAAATGATCAGCCTGTGTGGGTTGATTAGTGGACCCTAACTCAAGAGAAGATACAGGCTGTAGAACAATTGGTACATGAGCAATTACAGAAAGGACATTTAGAAGAATCCAGTAGACCTTGGAATACTCCAATTTTTGTAATCAAAAAGAAATCTGGGAAATGGAGGTTGTTACAAGACCTCAAAGCCATTAATAACACTATGAATGACATGGGGGCTCTTCAGCCAAGACTTCCATCTCCTGTGGCTGTTCCTAAAGGACACTATATAATAATCATTGATTTTCAAGATTTTTTTTTACAATAAAATTGGATCCTAATGATTTTCAAAGATTTGCATTTCGTGTGCCCTCATGTAATTTGAAAAGGCCCTGGCAGAGATATCAGTAGAAGGTCTTGCCACAAGGCATGAAAATTCTCCTACATTGTGTCAAAAATTTGTGAATAAAGCTTTACAAAAAACTAAGGAAGAGTTTTCTAATGCTTATATTATTCATTATATGGACGATATTTTAATAGCTGCTGAAAGTAAACATTTAACAGAACAAATTTTAACAATTAACCATTGAACAATTAACCAACTTTGGTTTGCTTATTGTTCCAGATAAAATTCAACATAATAAACCTTTAAATTATTTAGGAAAAATAATACATCATGTAACAAAAATGAGTATTAGGCTAGATAAATTAAAAACATTAAATGATTTTCAAAAATTACTGGGAAACATAAATTGGGTTAGACTCTACTTGAAAATTACCACAGGAAGGTTCCGGGAAGATGGCAGAGGAGAAGCTGGAATCTGAACAAGCTCTCGCATAGAAAGTAGTTTTAGAATTCCAGTGAACAGTCCTAAGCCAGAGAATCACACCAAGTGTGCCATCACAGGACAGAGAGTTAGACAAGAGAGGGGAAGCCAAGGAAACACATCAGCTGCCGCTTCGGCGGCGGGGTCGCGGCGGCGACCACCGCCGCGGAGTCATACCTGAGACACAGAGAGTCAGGGACGAAGGAGCCAGACGCAGCGGACGAGCGGATTCTACTCAACACCAACAAGAACCGACAAGGAGCGAACATCTTCATCCTGCTGTTTGCAGACCAGAGACGACCCAGGATCCAAGACTCAGTGTGAGTACAAGCCCGACATCCTCACTCCTCAGGGAGCAGAGGAGGGAAGGCCACCCCTCCCCCCCCAGCACCGGTGATCTCCATCTTGGATACCGACAAAGCTCGGAGGAGCTGCTAGCTCCAGCTCAGGCCTTGGAATAAAATGAGTCATTTAGCAGGTCACAAGAACTTAACAGCGAAGTGACCTGCCAGACTCAGCACCATCCAGGGAAAAGTCACCCAGCTCAGGCACCAGCCATCGGAGTACCTTGCCTCACTGGGTAACCAGAACCAGAGGCTGCCCCTCCCTCTAGCAGCCACCACAATCAATTGAAAAACAGAAACCCTGAGAATGGCTCCAGGCTGGGCGCTGTGAGCTTTATCACAAAATAGCCCCAGGGAAAAGCTACTGTTTGTTGAAAGGCCTCAACTCTACCCAGAACATAGCCTCATCACCACATCCCCCTCTTTTGTGACTCTCAAAGCAGACCACCCTCCCAGAAAACTAACCTGGGAGGGGGATCTCAAAATCTTGGGTAAAGCAGAGCATTTTTATGCCTCTTCCAACCAACCGACTTAAGAAACCAATCAAGCCACAGGACCTCAAACTGACCAGAGACACCAACAAGAGAGTGGTTGCAGACAAAAGGGAGATACAGGATTCTTCCCACTACTCCCCCCCCCAAAAAAAAAATCAAAAGACTTTTTTTTTCTTTTTTCTCTCTTTTTTTTTTCTTCTTCTTCTTCTTTTCTTTTTTTTGCTTGTTTTTTGTTTTTTTGTTACCTTATATATATATATATATATATGTATATATATATATATATATATATATATATAAATTTTTTCCCTTCTAAAACTTTTATTAATCTTTAATTTTTGCCTCTTCTGAAAAAATAATTGTTTTCCAGTAACTTTTTTTTTCTCATCTTATAATTTTTATTTTAGGAATACGTGAATGAAAGTTTTCCTTTCTTTTCTTGTCTTCTTTCTCTTTTTCTTTCTTTCTTAATTATCTTTTTGTTTTTTATCTAGCTCTACTGAACTTTTGATCTTTTCTTCTCTCTTTCCCATCCTTAAAGATTTTCACATCTCCTCTATGTCCCTCCCCTTCTCTGAACATATTCACATTCCTCTCTAAATAGACGGTCTTTTAACCTCTATAATAACATTAATTTTTACATTTCTATTCTTTTTCTGGTCTCTCTTTATTCCCCTTTCCGTCTCTTCTTTTTCTCTCTCTCTCTACTTGCATCCTACCCAACCCATTTCCTGCACTGTGATTAGGACATAGTTAACTCTCCCTGTGCCTCCCCACACCAATCTATTCCCATTTTTTACCCACATCTCTCCCTAATCCTAATAATTTCTGGTTTTCCAAATTCTTTTCTGCGGTTCGAAGTCCTTTAACATATAGTCGTTTGATGTTGAATAGATGTATCTGTTGAAGTAGATTGTATCTGTAGACTATTGACGGTACAAATGCAAACGTTGGTTGATGGTTGCCTCAAGATAGTGTTCTAGCACAAAACTGGTGCAATCTTTATCTCAAATGGGCCGAGTAATCCGGAAAAACACAAGAAAAATGGCAAATTCGGGTATCTCAATTCCCAAACTTGATAATCAGGGATTAGAACAGATAAAGAATAATCCAGAGGAGAGTCCCCAAATAGCTCTACAAACACTAATAGCAAACATGATAAATGAGAAGTTTGACAATGTACAAAGGACTCTGTATGAGCGTGATAGGGAGAGAGAGGAGGCATCCCAGAAGTTTATACAGGAATATCATAAGCGTGAGGAAGCTTCTCAAAAACTGATACAGGATTTGCGTGAACAACTTGAGAATACTCAAAGAGAAAGGGAGGAATGGCGTGAGCAGGCAGAAAACACTCAAAGAGAACTGCAGGAATCCCACAGAAGGGAGGAAACTAATCAAAGAGTAATACACGAATTAAGAGACCAGGTAGAGAATACACAAAGATCACTAAAGGCATTCATGGAATCCATTAACAAAGAGCTGAAGGAAGTCAGGGAGACCACAAAGGGAATGCTGAATGGAACCCAACAGAAGGAATGGGAGTCCAAAGAAACCATAACCAATCAACTAAGTGATTTGAGAACAAACACTGAACACCAAATTAAGGAAGTAAAGAAATTCATACAAGACTAAAACAGAGCTTCAACAAAGAACTTGAAGCCATCAAAGCTGACCAATTAGAAGGAAAAGAGATAAAAAACAAAGTAGAGAGTCTTGACAGCAGGTTAGACCATGCAGAAGATCGAATCTCAGGGATTGAAGACACCCTAGATATTATAGAGAAAGAACATACAACCATCCAAGACAAGTACAAGAAATATGATAGGTCTATCCAACACCTGGAAGACACCATCAGAAGGCCCAATCTAAGGATAATGGGTGTAGAGGAGCACCTAGAAACAGAAGTTAATGGTCTAGGAAATTTGTTTAACAGGATCCTAGCAGAGAACTTCCCAAACATACAAAAAGATAGGCCTATTCAGATACAAGAATCTTTTAGAACCCCAAATAGACCAGACCAGAATAGGACATCCCACTGTCACATTATAATCCACACAGGATCAACCCAGACCAAGGAAAAGATCCTTAAAGCTGTCAAGGAGAAA
This sequence comes from Dipodomys merriami, assembly GCF_024711535.1. Lineage (NCBI taxonomy): Eukaryota > Metazoa > Chordata > Mammalia > Rodentia > Heteromyidae > Dipodomys > Dipodomys merriami. The sequence goes on from NW_027203593.1 coordinate 244,994, forward strand.
AGGTTAATCACCTAAAAAGGGAAACCAATTAGAATTACCTCAGATTTCTCAGCAGAGACAATCAAAGCAAGAAGAGCCTGGAATGACGTATGCCATGTTCTAAAAACAAACAACTATCAACCAAGAATACTGTACCCAGCTAAACTCTCCTTCATAACTGAAGGCCAAATAAAAACCTTCCATAGCAAAGAAAAATTGAAACAATACATCTCCACCAAACCAGCCCTACAAAAGATTCTTAAAGATGTCCTACACATAGAAAACCAACAAGACCGCAACAAAGGCAAAGAAACTGCACCAAAACTGAGAATCCAAGAACCTTAGGAAGAACCCAGCTTTCACAGCCCCCAAGAAGGTGGATAACATGGCAGGAACTCCCAAATACCTCTCAGTCCTATCTCTTAACGTTAACGGACTGAACTCTCCAATTAAGCGACATAGACTGTCTAGTTGGATTAAAAAACAAGACCCTTCTATCTGCTGCCTGCAGGAGTCACATCTTGCCCGTAAAAACAAACACATTTTCAAGGTTAAAGGCTGGAACAAAATCTACCAAGCAAACAGCCCTCATAAACAGGCGGGAGTTGCAATCCTAATATCAGATAAAATAGATTTCAAATTAAAATTCGTGAGAAGAGATAAAGAAGGTCGCTACATACTAATTAAAGGATCTCTCCTTCAGAAGGATATTACAATTCTAAATATCTATTCGCCAAACTATGGAGCACCCAAATTTATCAAAGAAACACTACTTTCCCTCAAATCCCATATAGATGCAAAGACATTAATTGTTGGGGATTTTAACACACCACTCTCCCCACTAGATAGATCAACTCGGCAAAAACTCAACAGAGAAACCGCAGATCTAAACAGCTGCATAGATCAACTAGACTTAACAGACATTTACCAAACATTTCACCCAGCAGCATCAGAATACACGTTCTTCTCAGGAGCACATGGAACGTTTTCTAAAATAGATCACATTTTAGGCCACAAAGCAAACTTGTCTAAATTCAGAAACATTGAAGTTATACCTTGCATTCTCTCTGACCACAAGGGAATAAAATTAGAACTCAACACCAAAAGCCACCAAAGAAAGTCCGGTATCACATGGAGGCTGAACAACACACTGCTGAATCATGAGTGGGTCATGGAAGAGATTAGAAAGGAAATTCAAATGTTCATGCTATTCAACAAAAATGAACACACAAATTACCAGCTCCTCTGGGACACAGCAAAGGCAGTACTCAGAGGCAAGTTTATAGCTCTGAGCTCCTACATCAACAAATTGGAGAGATCGGAAACTAACAATTTAATGACACATCTAAACCTCCTTGAAAAAGAGCAGCAAGATAAACCCCAATCCAGTAGACGGAAAGAAATAATCAAAATTAAATCAGAATTAAATGAATTAGAATCCAAAAAAACGATAGAAAGAATCAACAAAACAAAGAGTTGGTTCTTCGAAAAACTTAACAAAATTGACAGACCCTTAGCAAACCTTATCAGAAAAAGGAGAGAACACACCCAAATTAATAAACTCAGAGATGAGAATGGAAACATTACCACGGAAACAACCAAGATTCAGAACATTATAAGGGAATACTTCTCAAAACTTTATGCTAATAAGTTTGAGAACTTGACAGAAATGGACCTTTTCCTAGCAAATATTGACATGCCAAAACTAAACCAAGATGAGTTAAACCAGCTTAACAGGCCCATATCAAGCATTGAAATAGAAACAGCAATAAGAGACCTCCCAGCTAAGAAAAGTCCAGGACCAGATGGTTTTACAGTGGAATTTTACAAGGCCTTCAAAGCAGAGCTCACACCAATACTCCTCCAACTCTTCAATGAAATTGAAATAGAAAGATCACTACCGAACACATTCTATGAATCCATCATAACCCTCATCCCAAAACCAGGCAGGGACTCATCAAAGAAAGAGAACTATAGACCCATTTCTTTGATGAACATTGATGCAAAACTTCTCAACAAAATTTTGGCCAATCGACTTCAACAATTCATCCAAAAAATCATACACCATGATCAAACAGGATTCATTTAAGGGATGCAAACTGGTTCAATATACGCAAATCAATTAATATTATTCATCACATCAACAGGAGCAAGAATAAGAACCACATGGTTATCTCAATAGATGCAGAAAAAGCATTTGACAAGATCCAACACCCCTTTATGATGAAAGTTCTGGAAAAATTAGGAATCCATGGAACATTCCTCAATACAATAAAGGCTGTATATAACAAACCTACAGCCAGCATTATACTCAATGGTGAAAAACTAAAGCCATTTCCTCTTAACTCAGGAACAAGACAAGGATGCCCACTCTCTCCACTTCTCTTCAATCTAGTATTAGAATGTCTAGCTACAGCAATAAGACAAGATGCAGACATAAAGGGGATCCAAATAGGGAAAGAAGAAATAAAACTCTCCCTCTTTGCAGATGACATGATCTTGTATTTAAAGAATCCCATAGACTCCACTCCCAAATTACTCAAGCTGATTCAAAACTTTGGCAAAGTAGCAGGTTATAAAATTAACCCCCAAAAATGAATGGCTTTTCTATATGCCAACAATGAGAAAAGTGTGGCTGAAATTAGGAAAGCAACTCCATTTGTAATAGCCCCACAAAAAATAAAATACCTAGGAATTAACTTAACCAAAGAAGTGAAGGACCTCTATGATGAAAACTTTAAAATCTTGAAAAAGGAAATCAACACAGAACTTAAAAAATGGCAAAACCTCCCATGCTCCTGGATTGGCAAGATAAACATCGTGAAAATGGCAATACTTCCCAAGGCTATCTACAAATTCAACGCGATACCTATCAAAATTCCACCGTCATTCTTCAAGGAAATAGAGGAGGCAATCCAAAAATTCATATGGAACAATAAAAGACCCCGAATAGCAAAAACGCTCCTCAACGGAAAGAACACTGCTGGAGGAATATCAATACCAAATTTCAAACTCTACTATAAAGCCATAGTAATCAAAACAGCTTGGTATTGGCATAAGAACAGACCTCAGGACCAATGGAATAGAATTGAAAACACAGAAATGAACCTACAGACCTATAGCCATCTAATCTTCGATAAGGAAGCTAAAACAATAGAATGGAAGAAAGACAGCCTCTTCAGTAAATGGTGCTGGCAAAATTGGTTAACTACATGTAGAAAACTAAAGCTAGATCCTTATATATCACCCTGCACCAGAATCAACTCCAAATGGATCAAAGACCTTGAACTCAAAGCAGACACTCTGAAAACATTACAGGATGGAATAGGAGAAACACTAGGTCTCCTTGGCTCAGGTCGAAATTTTCTGAATAAAGACCCGGAAGCACAACAAATCAAAGAAAGGTTGGACAAATGGGATTGCATAAGATTGCAGAGCTTCTGCAGGGCAAATGACATAGCTGGCAAGATCAATAGAAAGCCCACCGATTGGGAGAAGATCTTTACTAGCCATACAATGGACAAGGGTCTCATATCTAAAATATACTTGGAACTCAAAAAATTAAACCACCCAACAACAAATCCTCAAAGAAACAACTGCCGAATAAATAAGTGGGCGAAAGACTTAAAGAGAAGCTTCTCTGAAGTAGAAAGAAGGATGGCCAATAGACACATGAAGAAATGTTCAACATCCCTAGCCATAAAAGAAATGCAAATCAAAACAACATTGAGATATCACCTCACTCCAGTTAAAATGGCAAAAATCAAGAACTCTAACAACAACAGATGCTGGAGGGGATGTGGACAGAAAGGAACCTTACTTCATTGTTGGTGGGAATGTAAACTTGTTCAACCACTTTGGAAAGCAGTATGGAGGTTCCTCAAAAGACTTTACATAGATCTCCCCTATGATCCAGCAATCCCACTTTTGGGCATTTACCCAAATCTTTACAAAGAAGACCACACTAAAGCTACCAACACAACTATGTTTATTGCAGCATTATTTACCATAGCTAAGACATGGAACCAACCCAGATGCCCCTCAGTAGGTGAATGGATCAAGAAAATGTGGTATCGGGGCTGGGAAGGTGGCTCAGTGGTAGAGCGCTTGCCTTGCATGCCTGAGGCCCTGGGTTCGATTCCTCAGCACCACATAAGCAAAAAGAAAAAAGCCGGAAGTGGCGCTGTGACTCAAGTGGTAGAGCGCTAGCCTTGAGCTGAAGAGCTGAGGGACAGTGCCCAGGCCCAGAGTCCAGGCCCCACGACCGGAACCAAAAAAAAAAAAAAGAAAATGTGGTATATATACACAATGGAATTCTATGCCTCCATCAGAAAGAATGACATTTCCCCATTTGTTAGGAAATGGAAAGGTTTGGAAAAAATTATATTAAGTGAAGTAAGCCAGGCCCAAAGAAGCATAGGTCCTATGGTTTCCCTTATTTGCAATATCTAGTATAGGTATGAGTCAAGCAGAAAAGGTCAGATAATGTGATGTTAGGAAAATGAACCCTTAAATATGTATTTTAATGTTTTCGTTTCTTTCATGCATGTGTTTCTAACGCATTTATAAGATTATTTCTTTGTTGCTTTGTATGTCCCTCCCCCACAGTGTAACCCCTGCTTTCACTATATTTGATGTCAATATAACATGTGGAGGAGATGGGGACAAACAAGTCGTTTAAGGATTCAGGTGGACCTGTTGCAACAATGAGAAGTACAAAATGTCATGTCAAAACCAGCTTTACAATGTCGGTGTGGGGGGGGCGGGGGGTATAATTGGGTGGGGGGAGGGGGGTAAAATTGGGTGGGTGGAGGGGGGAGGCGGGGAAGGGAAGTGAAGCGTAAACAAAGGAGGAGGCTGCAATGCTTGGTAAGAAATTTATGCATTATCCTGCCCATGTAATTGTAGCCCCTCTGTACAGTATGTTCTCAAATAAAATAAAATACAATTAAAAAAAATTACCACAGGAGAATTACACCCATTGTTTGAAGTCCTAAAAGGGGATTCTAATCCTAAATCTAAGAGACAATTCACTCCAATAATGTTAGAAAAAATTACATTGGTGGAAGAAAAGTTACAAGCAAAAGTGGTACAATTGGACAATAATAAAGACTGCCATTTTATAATATTATCGACAGCTTATACTCATACAAGATGTTTATGGCAAGATGGAGTCCTGGAATGGCTTCACTTGCCTCACAGTCAGACAAGAATGATAGCTTCTTATGTATATTTGTGCAGCCAACTCATTGTCAAGGCAAGGAGTAGGTCCCGAGAGTTATTTGAGAAAGAAATGAATAATATAATCATACCTTATAATAAACAACAATTAAAAATATTATTACAGAATGATGAAAATTGGGGATTAGCATTATTAAATTATACAGGACAAATAAAATTTCATGTTCCTCAACATCATTTATTAAAATTTGTGGAAGAGGTAAAAACCATTTTTCCATTAGTGGTAACAACACCTTTAGAAGGAGCTCTAACAATTTTTACTGATGGGTCCTCAAATGGAACTTTGGTGGTATACATTCCAGACCACTCCCCTATTATTAAAAGGGCATCTGACATTTCAGAGCAACAGGCAGAAATTATTGCTGTAATTTTAGCTTTAACTATATTTCTCCAGCAGCATAACATTTACACAGACTCTAAGCATGTGGTTAACTTATTTCCCGCCATAGAGACAGCTCTTTTATCAGGACAATCAAAAATTATAGACTTGTTACAACAGTTACAAAAATTAATTCAACTTATAGAAAAGAAAAATTATTTATTAAACACATAAGAGACATACAAATTTACCAGGTCCTCTTTAATTTGGAAATATGATGGCTGACTTATTAACTAGAGAAACCATCATGCTTTATTTGCAATTAATCACCTTAATACTAATGAACAAAATCTTACACTTATGCAAAAACATTGGAGGGAAATTGGATTTAAAGCTCAGCTCAAAGTTAAAAGGAAAGATTTGCTCACAGGCACCTGGAAAGGGTCTGATGTATTAATCACCTCGGGAAGAAGGTATACCTGTGTGTTTCCACAGGATGCCGAGTCACCCATCTGGAATCTCAACCGACTCATGTGCTCCTACAAAAATAAGAGAAACCCAGGGGAAAAAAAAAAAACAGAAGATGCAAATGAAGAAAGCGATGCAAAACCTCAAAAGTCTTCACCTTTCTCCTCAACAGGCGAAGACAACAAAAGAAGCCCAACCACCAACCTGGGAACAAATTAAGAAGCTCACCCATTCTGCAGAGAAGATTGTGGTTTCTACAGGAGAGACTATCACTGTTGAATATATGTTTCTTGGTATGCTTGACATTATTGCTGTATAGGCAGTGTCTGTTTCAGGAGAACAATACTGGGCATATGTTCCTAATCCTCCTCTTCCACATCCCGTGGGATGGAGGGGGGGGATGAGGATATAATACAAGTAATGACAAATAATAGTGACCTGCTAGGGGGTTTGGAGGACTATACTAATTCTCATGACTTCTCAAACAATTAATTATGAAGGAATGACAGATACCATTCCAATTAGCATAACCCTATCAGGAGAAAATCTCCCCGGGTGTTTGTCTATAAACTATAGAACATTTTTGACTGATGCCCTTGATCAATCCAATGATAAAAAGTTCAAAAAAAGATTGATGTGGGAAATTGGCATGATGACATTAGGCTTTCATACTTATAATGAATCCCTTTTCATTCCCAAGAGGAATATACATTTAGGTAACTGCCTACAAAAATATCATGACAAAGATCAGTTTGGGGATGCATTAATTACCTCACCGAAATGGTGGGAATGTGGATTTCAAAAGGCCTCTTTTTTACAACCCTATGGGGCACCAGATAGTATTTTTGAATTTTCCATTGCTAACCCCGATTATGATTATGCCGCCTACTTGAAACATAATTCATGAAAGTTTAATGGCTATGCTCCTGATACACATGGGGAACCCCTGAAAAGATGGCTCACTCCAGGGTGGGTGGCTTCCATTTTGGTGAGTCACTCTCCCTTTCACAATAAAATGGGCATTCAGCTGGATTTGTTCAGGCTTTTTGCAGCAACAAACATGATTTTAAGAAACTAAGAGTACTACAATTAGGGTAAGAGCATGTGTGGGTTATCCTATGGGAATTTTAGCTGGAAAACTAGATAATGTAATCATTATTAATCAAGGAAAATCTTATTATATTAGCTGTAAGGATTGTATTTTTACTAATTGTCTTACTTCTTCTCTGGATAAAACATATTCTGTAATTTTTATTTTAAAAAGACCTTCATATGTAATGTTACATGTAGATCTATAAAACGACCCTTGGTTTAAAAATTCTGCTTTACAAATGCTGAAAACTGTGGATATTATGTTGCAGCCAAAACACTTTGTTATGTCCTTGATTTTAGGAATAAGTGCTTTAATAACAATAATTAGCTCTTTAGTGATTTCTATAGCAGCCTTAATAAATGAAGTAAAAACTGCTCATTTTGTTACTGATTTAAGCATAAATGTTTCATTAGACCTAGCAGAACAACAAATTATAGATAAAAAGTTAGAAATGAAAATAAATGCTCTGGAGGAAGTGGTTCTGCCTATAGGTCAGGAAGTTCAAAATTTAAAAACACAACTCTGTTAAATGTCATGCTAGTTTTAAATATAGCGGTGTTACTGCTCTAAAATATAACTTTTCTTTTAATTGGAATGCCACCAAAAATCATTTGTTAGGAGTTTGGAGAGATAAAAATATCTCTCATGTTATGAAGGTTTTACAAGACAAAATTACATTAGTTAATAAAGCTCATTTAGATGTAAAAAATTTTCAATCTTTGACAGCGTTATTTAAGCATAACTTGGAGGCCCTCAATTCTCCGGATTGGATTCATGTAATAATTGTAATTGCCATTGTCAGATCAATTATCCCAATTCTTATTCTTATATTTTGAGTCATTTTCAGGATGATCTTTAGATTTATCTCTTCTGTGCACTGAGACATTCATGAGCTTCAATTAAATATTTTAAAAAAAGGAAGAAATGCCATGACACCTCCTGCTGAATCTGCGTGAGAGATCACGCCAGACAAAGCATAAGCTTCATGGAAGCATGCCTGCAGGAAGGGGGTGTTGGTTCAAGGCTTCCTATACACTTGGCTGCACTTTTATTGCCTCTACCTTTATTCTGACTATATTCTTCTTGGCTGTGCATTTGTTGCCTTTATTCTCGTTTTGGCTATTTTTCTATTGATCCACAACAGAGCATGTGAAGCCACTTCCCCTCGTGCCTGAACTCGCTCCTCTCTGCTCTCTCTACCTCCACTCCTCTCGTGGGCCGCCTCACACCCTCTGCGCATGCGCACCTGCCCCTGCGAGACTCTGGCCACTGCTGCCTCCACAGTGAGGCTCCTGGGCCCTGCCTCCTCCTCCCCTCAGCTCAGTCTCCTCTTCCCCTTGGCTCCGACCCCTACCCTTGCCCACAAGAGCAGCCTTAACTGAGCCCTAAGGCTTCCAGGCCATGGGAATTACTGCCTCACCTCAGCTCAGCACTCCCCGCCAATCCTAGCACTTGCTCAGGGGATCAAATATCCCCTCAGCCCCACCACTAGAGGAGACTCTCCTCCAAGCCTCTCCACTCTACATATCAAGAACGTGCACAGTGACCCAATGAGAAAGAGAGAGAGACAGAGAGAGAGAGAGAGAGAGAGAGAGAGAGAGAGAGAGAGAGAGAGAGAGAGAGAGACTGAGAGAATGAGAGACTGAGAGACTGAGAGACTGAGAGAGATTGTTGGGGAAAACTACCTCTCAAGGATTCAGAACATAGCACCCTTTGGGATGACTCAGCACACAGCACCCTTTGAAGGAGTGAGTCCATAGCACCCAGTGAATAGGACTCAGTGCGTGGCACACTTTGAAAAACTCAGCACGTAGCACTCTTTCCCAGGACTCAGCACATTGCACCTTCTGTTAAGACTCCACACACACCACCCTTTGAAGGGCTGAGTATGTAGCACCCTGGGTAAAACACTCAGTGCACAGCACCCTTTGAAAATCTCAGCACATAGCACAGTTTTGAAGGACTCAGCACATACCACCTTGTGGAAGAACTCAGCACAACACCATTTGAAAGACAGTACAGAGCACACTGTCTACAGGACTCGGCACACAGCACTCACCTCATCCCTCTCTTCTCAAGGATGCAGCACATTGCACCCATTGGGATAACTCAGTACACAGCCCTCAGCAAAAGTACCTGTGTAAAGGACTGGGCCCCCAGTGCCCATTGAAAAACTCATCTGTCCCTCCCTTCTCAAGGGGTCAGCACATAGCACCATTTGGGATGAATTAGCACACCGCACTTTTGAAGGACTCAGCATAAAGTACATTGTGTAATGGACTCAGCACAGAGCACCCTTTGAAAAACCCAGCACAGCCCAATCTTCTCAAGGACTAAGAACATAGCACCCTTTGGGATGACTCAGCACACAGCATGGTTTTTAAAGACTCAGAAAAAACACCCTATGTGGGAAGAAACCAGAAAACAGCATCCTGTGAAACACTCAGCACATACCTGTATGTCACAAGTTCAGCTGTCATTAGAGTTAGAGTGCTTTCTTCAGTATCATCATTCTTCAGAAACACTTCATAAATCCTACTAGTTCACATTTAGCTAATGTGTGTTTTATGGGGGAAGATGAGCTGGGGGTCTTGAACTCAAAGCTTGGGCCCCTGTCACTGAGCTCTTTGGTTCAATGCTAGAGCTCTACCACTTTGATTCACAGCTCCAATTTTGGTTTTTTTTTTGGGTTGTTCTTTGACAGGCCTTATGGTGATCAGGAAGGCCAAGTTGGTGTGTCCATGGGCAAAGGCTCTTAGATGGGCCTGGAGCTGACTTCTCACTTCTTGTGCCCCTGGGAGCAAGGCCTCCTGGAGCTCTCTTGGCCTAGAGTGGAACAGATCGGCTCTGGAATCAGCACTCAGGGTGAGCGAAAGTCAGGTTGGCCCCGGTCTCTTCCCCAAATTGAACTCTAGAGGACAATAGTCCCCCACGATGGCACAGGGAGTCTGGCCACCAGGAGGTAGGAATTGTCCACCATAGGGATTTTATTGAGTTGTGTTTTCTCTTGTTTCCCTGGGGACCGCATCATGCTTTGAAGCCACCCTGGACAGGAAAGTCCTTGAGACTTACCTACAATTAACCATCGAAAAACAAGTGGGGCTATGGCTCAAGTGGCAGAGCACTAGCTTTGAGCAAGAAAACTCAGGGATAGAGCCTAGGCCCTGAGTTCACACACACTCACACACACACACACACACACACACACACACACACACACACACACACAAACTCAGGGATAGAGCCTAGGCCCTAAGTTCACACACACACATACACACACACACACACACACGCACACACAAACTCAGGGATAGAGCCTATGCCCTGAGTTCACACACACACACACACACACACACACACACACACAAACTCAGGGATAGAGCCTAGGCCCTAAGTTCACACACACACATACACACACACACACACACACGCACACACAAACTCAGGGATAGAGCCTATGCCCTGAGTTCACACACACACACACACACACACACACACACACACAAACTCAGGGATAGAGCCTAGGCCCTAAGTTCACACACACACATACACACACACACACACACACACACACACGCACACACACGCACACACAAACTCAGGGATGGAGCCTAGGCCCTGAGTTCACACACACACACACACACACACACACACACACACACAAACTCAGGGATAGAGCCTAGGCCCTGAGTTCACACACACACACACACACACACACACACACACACACACACACACACACACACACACCACATGCATGCAAAATCAAAGATTTCTACACTGTAATCTTTGGGTATTCTCTACCTTTTCCCCACTGAGTCTGGTGGTTATTGGCCTAGGTGTTTGATGCATCCAACACCACCTGGCATCTTTAATTTGGGGGAACAGAATGGCTAGAACATCAGCCTTTCCCCATCTCAGCTCCTTGATTGGGTCAAGGTCTATCCAGGCCCTATGGATCTCCTTTTACAGACTTGCCAAGATGCCTTCAAAAGGTATCAAATGCTGGACACTGGTGGCTCATGCCTGTCATCCTAGCTACTCTGGAAGCTGAGATCTGGAGGATCACGGTTCAAGGCCAGCCTGGGCAGGAAAGTGTGTGAGACTCTTATTATCGATGAACAATCAGAAAACAAGAAGGGGCCCTGTGGCTCAAGTGGTAGAGTGCTAGCCAGGAGAGAAAGAGCTCAGGGACAGTGACCAGGAAAAGAGTTCAAGCCCCAGAACTGGAAGAACAAATCTTTATTGGAGGCTTGTTTTCCCTTTGAGAACAATTTATTCTTTGTGATAAGCACAGCATGGGCCTCTTCCCAGGCCACCAATAGGCCATTAGATATCCCTTGAATATGGACCACGTCCCAGCAGCCTTTGCCCTACCCAACCTACAGTATACCCTTCCCAAGACCCAGAAGATGGAGGCCTGAGAGAAGGCCACCTGGCCACCTACTTATGGTTGCTGCTGAGGCTTTGAAGAGTCATTATGTCATATAGTCATCATCTGCATCAGTCTACAGAAGAAAGGGAGGGAGCGCTCCTCCCCTGATCCCGTGAGCTGTGGGTGGCTCTGGATGTGGGGCAGCTGCAGCAGGATGTGCTTTCTTGGGGAGTCCTCTATGGGGTTGGGAACCTCGACCTCTCCTCTGGAAGTTTCCACACTGTGTTGAAGTGGCAATTCTTAAAACCTTTCTGCTCCTCCCTCATTTCGCCCACCCTGGAGCCTGGAGGCATCCAAAGTGGCGGCAGTGACAGGAGGCTCAGCCTGTGCTGGCATCTGGAGCCCGTTGTCCATGTCTTTCCCTGTGAGGAGTGACAGTGGCTCCCGCAGCTCTCTCCTCTTCTCCATCTTCTCCTAGGACAGCTGGTACACACGCTCAGGTTTCTTCTGACACAGCTCAGCCAGAATGAACACCTGCTGTTTACATGCCATGAGGGACTCCTCAACAGTGTGATGTGTGCCGACAGCTGGCTGCATCTATGTTGAAGATCACCCACTGGACTATGGAAGTCCATCTTATCAGGCAGGTTGTGGACAAAGTAGATTTTCTTCTCAGACACCCAAGTGTCCCGCTTCCCATCCCCACACAGGCTGTGGTGCCAGCTCATGGGATGGAGGGCCTGTGGCTCGAGCTTTCTCTGGCACTGAGCTGCCAGGTGAACCAGGTGCCCGCAGCGGGCCTGCCACTCCTGCTGCAGGAGTTTCCCCTTGTGGATTTCAGCCACTAAGAGTGCTCACAAATCCACATCTCTCTTGGTTTGGGGAATGTCTCCATCCTCTGCTATGGTCATGTGTGGGGAAGTCGACTCCTCACCTTGTGCTTCTCCAGAGTTTTCAACTTCCCCTTCCCCAGGGAAAGCCAGGAAACTCAGCTGGGCCTGCAGCCGCTCCTCCTGTGGTCTGATTGCTTTCAGGCACTTGAGAGTGTCCTGCCACTTTGGGGACACCACCTGGTCTCTCCAGTTGGTCGGGCCATGCACTTGCTTCAGCTGCTCCAGGAGTTGGGTCTGCCACTCTAGGTGCTGCTGCAGGGCCTCCTTCTCGGCGCTCAGCCGCTAATTGGAGGTGATGTGACACTCACAGGTGGCTCTGAGCTCCTGCAGCTAGGCCAGGGACTGCACCTGCTGGTCCTGAGGTGCTTGGCTTTCTTTCTTTCTCAGCCATTTCTTTCCATTCCTCTATCTTCTCCTCTGTGTGGACCAGCTGTTCCCGTTGGTGTTTCTTCACCTGCTGCTCTGTGTCCAGGATCCTGGCGAGTTCCTCCTTCTCACTGCTCACCCTGTGGAGAGTGTCCCACAGCAGGACCAGCGGTTCCTCCAGCTGTCCATCACACACATATCATGGTGTCTCAGGGATCTCCTGCCAATCCTTGGCCTTCTCCTCCAGTCTCCACAATTGCTCCTGCTGCTCCACATTCTGAAAATGGAGACTCTGGTTTTCCTGGACCTGGATGTGAAGTTATTCCTCCAGGTTTTTCAACTCAATCTGCATGCAGTAGGCCTGGGCCTGCAACTGCCACTCGGCCTGAGCTGGGCCATGGTTCCTCCAGCCTGTTCTCTAGGCCAAACACCTGCCTCGTCCCTCGCTCCCTCTCCTCGGTCAGTTGGTCCACCCACTGGGTCAGCTGCCAGGCCTCCTCCTTCCACGTGGACCTCTCAATGCTCAGGTCTTCTGTGAAGGTGTCTCTCTCGAGATTGGCTGTGCTCACCAGTCAGCTCACATTGTCCAGTAGTCTCTTCAGTAACTCATGCCCCACCAGTGCTTGTTGGACCTTGCAGATTCCTTTCTTCCTGTTGTCCAGAGCACTTCCAGCTTCTCCTGTAACGTTGAGTTCACTTGCTCCAGGTCATAGAAGCTTCTGGCCTTTTACTTGAGTAGAAGGGTCACATCATGCAGCTGTTCAAAGAACATTTCAGTCTCATTCTGTGATCAGTGACCACAGAAGCCGACATCTCCAGCTCTGCCATGCACTGCTCTGTGGCCTGCAGGCAGCTGGTGAGAGCTTCGTGCTCCCTTTTTGTGTCATCGGCCTCCTGCTGCATGCAGGCAGGTGCACATTATAAATTGCTTTCTGCCGAAACCAACCTCTGTATGGGTGCCTTGTGGATCTCTAGCTCCATTTTAGGTGCTACATGCACCTGGGCTATCTTCTCCCTCTCTTTCTCCTGTTGATCCTGCAAGTCTGTCTTTTCCTGCTTCAGTGGTTGGATCATGGCATAGAGCGCCTGGTTTCTTCTTTTGCTGGGGTCCAGGGTGGGCACCACGTGTCGGTAGCACCTCTGTAGATCCTTGGTGGTATCAGGACCATTGACTCTCTGGAACCTCGTGGCTATGACTGTGTCCAGAGGCACGGGAGGCCTGTGGTGGGCAACACCTTTGGCCGGACCCTCCATTGAATCACTCTCCCTGGTGGTGTTTGTCTTGCAGATCCTTCCCTTTTTCATGTTCTTTGTTTTCTTGAATGTGGCAAGTCTATCAGGATGATTCGTCTACCAGTGTTCTGGCAGCAGTTTCATGCCCACAGCTTTTTCATGGAGTCTTATTGTTTCAGACATCTGAGTGCTGGGATGGGAAAGATGGGCTGGCCACATTCCCAGGCTCTGGGAAATCCTCTCTTCTCCCACTCACTGATTAGCATGTCAATTTCGTACTCTACTCCAAGGTCGCCTGGAGTCTCTGGCTCACCACTTAGCCACCTCTACCTTCCTCAACTGCTGGTAATGGTGTCAACCAACAGAGGGAATCCCAGTGCTTCCAGGCAGTATGGAATGTGGGTGTGGCCACCATTCTTGTATCCCATTGGTCAGAAAGAACCATGAAAGAATGGTTTACAAACAAGACCACACTAAAGCTACCAACACAACTATTTATTGCAGCATTATTTACCATAGCTAAGATATGGAACGAACCCAGATGCCCCTCAGTAGATGAATGGATCAAGAAAATGTGGTATATATACACAATGGAATTCTATGTCTCCATCAGAAAGGATGACATTGCCCCATTTGTTAGGAAATGGAAAAACTTGGAAAAAATTATATTAAGTGAAGCAAGCCAGGCCCAAAGAAACATAGGTCCCATGGTTTCCCTTATTTGTAATATCTAGTATATGTATGAGTCAAGTGGAAAAGGTCAGATAAAGTGATGTTAGGAAAATGAATCCTTAGATATGTATTTTAATGTTTTTTTCTTTCATGAATTTGTTTCTAACGCATTTATAAGATTATATTTTTGTTGCTTTGTATGTCCCTTCCTCACAGTATAACCCCTGCTTTCACTATATTTGATGTCAGTATAACTTGTAGAGGAGATGGGGAAAAGCAAGTCATTTAAGGATACAGGTGGACCTGTTGCAACAATGAGAAGTACAAGTTGTCATGTCAAAAACGAGCTTTACAACGTTGGTGCGGGGGGGGGGGGCGGGGAGGATTGGTTGCGGGGGTTGGGGGGTAGGCTGGGAAGGGATGTGAAGGGTAAACAAAGGAGGAGGCTGCAAGGCTTGATAAGAAATGTACGCATTATCCTGCCCATGTAATTGTAACCCCGCTGTACAGTGTGTTCACAAAAAAATAAAATAAAATAAAATAAAATAAAATAAAATAAAATAAAGAAAAGAATGGGGGTGTGACCAGAATACTGTTATGCAGGCAGAATGGGTGGCGTCATGATGAGAGCAGCCACTTTCCCAGGAAACTCTGTCTAATCCAGATGGGGACAAGAAGGTGACCTGCTTTAGCTGGATGGTTGCACAGATTGATCTGTATGTCTGTTTGTTACCAGTCCTGGACCTTTAACTCAGGATCTGGGCACAGTCCTTGAGCTGCTTCTGCTCAAGGCTAGCCCTCAACCGCTGGAGCCACACTTCTGGCTTTGTTGGCACTGAAGTTGGACAGGGGTCTCAAGGACTTTCCTGCCTAGGGTGACTTTGACCATCATCCTCCTATCACAGACTTGTAAGTATTAAGGAGGACTGCTGAGAGCCATTAGTGCCTGCCTAATCATTGGTCTTGTTGATGTTCTTGGACAGACCTATGAGTTCCCTATCCTGCGGATTGGATGGTGGAAGCTGGAGCCCACAGTTTGAATCCTGTTCCTGCCACCTCCAAATGGCAGGAAATCCTAAGAAACTCATTCCTATCCATATGAATACCAATGGAATGTGATATATGTCATGAATGAATGGGCAGTTCTTGAACGATTCTAGGATAAAATTATACACAATTATATCCTAGGACTCTGATCGATTTTAATTAACACTTCATGAAGCATTTAAACAATCATATTCATTAAATGGAGGCATAATGAAATATCTAAGAATTGGGTGTCACATAGAATGAAGGTGCCATTTTTTCTGCCAGGACTGGGATTGGAACTCATGGTCTGGGTAACTCTGTTGCACTGTGTGGGAAGGGGAAGCTCACCTCTGAGAAGTCAAGAAATTCAAGTCTGTTCCTTAGGCCTGAAATCGATCCCCAGCACTAGAAAACATCTTTTTCATGTATATTTTATATACATTATTTATATTTATATACATATGTTGACTCTTTATTGCATTCAGTGTAGTTATTCATTTTATTTTTTGTTTTATTCATGTCTTGGCCATTTATTTTATTGAGTATTATGGCATATAGAACATTGATTACATTGATTACATATGATATAGGTCTGCATATGTATTCCACTTCATACCTGACACCCAGGACTTTCACAGAAAAAGAAAACATGTCACCATCACCTTCTTACTCCATGATTCATTGTTTGGGAGTGCTGGCGTCTGAACTCAAAGCCTACAAGGCCAAATTTATGAATGGGTGAGTGTCAGCACGCCATCCTTGGGCAAATTGAGCTTACAGGCAATTCCCAGCATCTGAGATCGAGCCCCTAGGGTTGACAAAATAAGAACAGATTGACATGTAGATGGTATTATGCTAATAAATATATATCTTTACAGAGTGCCAGAGATGTCGATACATTATTCAGTTATATAGACTACATTTCTACCAATTCTTGGGTATTTATTATGCCTCCATGTAATTAATGTTGTTGTTTTAATCCTTAATAAACTATTAAGTAAATCAAGGTCCTGAAATTATTTTATCCCTGTAAGAAATAGTATTCTTTTAATGCTTTATATTAAATAAAATCAGTCTACTGAAATTATGATGTCTAATTTTATCCGAGTAGCATTCATGATTAGATCATTCAACTGTACATTCATAACATTCCA
This sequence comes from Dipodomys merriami, assembly GCF_024711535.1. NCBI lineage: Eukaryota > Metazoa > Chordata > Mammalia > Rodentia > Heteromyidae > Dipodomys > Dipodomys merriami. The sequence continues at coordinate 261,816 of NW_027203593.1, forward strand.
TCGTTATTCCTATGGATGGGAATGAGTCTCTTAGGATCTTCCACTATCTGGAAGTGGCATGACTGGGATTCGAACTCTAGACTTATGTTCCTTTGCGGGACTATGGCTTCCCCAATAGCCCGCCAGCCTTCAGCAATGCAAGATGAAGTACCCTTTGGAGCCCTGTCATTCAGACCCAGATGGTCATGGTGCAAAGGAAGAAAATGTAAAAATGCAATCATGCAACATTTTTTTTTGGTCGGTCATAGGGTTTGAACTCTGGGCATGGGTATTGTCCCTGTGCTCTTCAGCTCAAGGCGAGCACTCTACCGCTTGAGTCACGGTGCTACTTCCGGGTTTCTAGTGGTTTACAGGAGATAAGATTCTCACGGACTTTCCCGCCCGGGCTGGCTTTGAACTGTGATCCTCAGATCTCAGCCTCCTGTGTAGTTTGGATTACAGTTGTGAGCCACCGGCGCCCGCCTCTGCCACTTTTTTTCTGTGCATATTTTTCCCACTTGCAAGGTTTGGAGAGCTAGGATTCTAGTATCGGCTGTGGCTCCAGTGGCTGCAACCCAGCATAGGATGATGGAAGCTGAGGCAGAGTTGCCATGACCTGAGTTTAAGACCTTGCTTTGCAAAAAAAAAGAAAAAAAAGAAAGAAAAAAATTAACTCCCTGGCTTGCAATTCATGCTGCTTTTTTCTACCAGGCTTTGGATTTGAACTCAGGGTCTAGGTAACTCTGTAGCACTGTGTAAGCTCACCATGCTTGAAGACAAGTAAGTCGGGCCTGGTCCCTAGGCCTGAATTCAAGCCCCAGCCCTAGAAAACATACTATTTATATTCATTGTAAAGATAGAATTTGTATTTACCTATAGATATTCAGTCCATATCCTGTTTGTTGTGGTTATTGATTGTATTTTTGTTTTATTCAACTATTTACCGTTTATTGACTGTGAAGATATGCATTCCATTTATTATACTGATGACATCCCATCACATAGTATTTAAATTTAGATGTGTTTACCATCATGTCTGACACTTAGGACTCTCAGAGAAAAGGAAAACAGGTGTCACACTTGGCTTCTTATTCCACAATCCAATTGTTTGCAGTGCTGGGATCTGAACTCAGGACCTAGCAGACCCAATTCAACACAGCATCCTCTAGCCAAGGAAGCTGCCAGGCAGTTCCCAGACCCTGAGATTGAGCCACAGGGGTGGACAAAATAGCCATACATGGATAGACAGGTGGCAGTATACCAATAAATATATATTTGTATAGAATTCCAGAGACATCTACTTTAGATTCAATGACATCAACTACATTCCTACCATCTCTTAGGTATTTATTATGCTGCCATTGAAGGAATAGTATTGTTTTCATGCTTAATAACCCATTCATTAAGATCAATCAGCATCCTAGGATCATTGCGTACCATTTTAGATTAGACTGATGCCCGCAGAAACTTATTCAATCATGAGTTTCCAAACATTCCATCGTTATTCCCGTGCATAGGAACAAGTCTCTTGGCAAGTCTCCCCACTGGTAGGTGTCAGGACCAGGATTCAATATCAGGGCCTTTGATAACATATGGGCCTGTGGCTTCCGCAATAGCCCGCTAGCCTTGGCCAATGCGAAGTGAAGTAAACTTGTAGCCTTGTCATTCAGGCCCAGATTGGTCACCATGCAAAGGAATAAAATGTAAAAAAATCCATCCGGTGGCTATTTTTCAGTGAGGGTTTTATTTTTTTTCCTCCTGCAAGGCTTCAGGGCCTAGGATCACAGGATCGGCTATGAGCCCATGGCAGCCCATCAGCCTAAAGTGATCGAAGCTGAGGCAGAGTTGCCATGAACTGAGTTCAAATCACTTGGGTGGCAATAAAATAAAATAAAATAAAATAAACCATCCAAGCTCAAAATTCACATCATTTTCTCTGCCACAGCTGGGATTCCAACTCAGACCTGGATAACACTATAGCACGGTGGGTGAAGGGGAAGCTCACCCTCCTTGAAGACTACAAGGTCAGGTCTGCTTCCAGGGCCTGAATTGAAACTCCCACACTAGCAAAAATCATATGCCCACCTAATTCAAACATAGGATCTCTATTTACATACATGTGTGGAATGCATCATGCATTCAATGTAGTTATTCTTTTTATTGTGTGTCTTAGTCAGGGATGCATTTTGTATTTTATTGTTTATGATGACAGTTATAACTGTGCTGGCAGGGATGAGAACTAATTCCCATGTCTATAGCATTGCTTAAGCCTTCTCCATCCTAGCTGAGACCCAGAACTTTCACAGGGCAGGAAAACAAGTGGATGGATTGGATTCTCACATCTGCATTCCTCTTTTTATTTTATTTTATTTTATTTTTTTATTGTAAAGATACTATACAGAGGATTACAGTTACATGAGTGAGGTAATGAGTACACTTCCTCTTGAACATTGTTACCACCTCCATTGTTTTCCCCACACCATCCCCTCCATCCCTCCCTTCCTCTGCATTACTCTTTTGGCAGTGTTGGGGTTGGAACTTAGAGCTTAGCAAACCCAATAGGAGAAAGGGTCAAGGTGAGGACACCATGCTGAGAGCTAATAAGGAACTAAGCTGTTCCCAGGACCTGAGATCGAGCCCCAGGAGTGGGAGGGTAAGAGCACAATACTCGTCCATTCATAAGCTGAAGGTAGTCGGCATATTTGTATACAGTAGGAGAGATGGTGACCTGTGATGGAATCCAGTATACCCCATGACTACCGATTCTTGGATCTTTCCCGATGCCTCCATTTCATGACTGTGATGATTATGGTCAAGCTTCATCAACTCTTCATTGAAAATAATCGATACACAATGAGTCTTGCCTATCATTTCCTGCCACACCTACTCCGGTGGAGTCTGCTTGGCATGGGAAACCTGCTTTTAGATCTGAGAATGGGGCTTTAAAGAGGCCTACCTCCTGGAAAGGCTGGCAAGCCCCTGGGAAAGATCTGTTCCTGTTTTTCTTTTCCTCACTGTATAGGAGCACCTATTAATCTTTTACTATTCCTGCTGCTTGTTCTACTTACTCATGCTCAACGTTCCCTTATTCAAGGCTCTTTTGTTGATGACTCCCACATCCGATGAGTTTCCTGAGAATATGACTAACTCACGAGAGTTAAGTGCTACCCTAAAAGCCCCTCTTATGGAGGCTATTAGACAAGTCATAAGTAAATATAAAAGTATTGGGGGTTTCATGATGTCACTTCAGCAGAAGGAATTGTTTGTAAGAAATTTACAAGAAGCTGTAGGCACGGCTAGAGCAGAAAGAATGATGGCTATTGGAGACTTCTCTTTAATCCTGAAGCATATACAATAGACTCATATAGATATCCTGTAGATAAGAAAGATGTAGAGGGATATTTAGACCAAAAGCTAAATAAGATTCCTAAAAAGTTGGTAGATGGAAGGTAGCAATGGCTTATCAGAGGAAAATGGTGGGATCCTCCATTATCTAGAGGACCCCAGAGACTTCCCCCAGATCCATAGCCTTTTACAGGTGTTTATGATAAGGATGGCAATCATTGGGAAAACTACTTAGGAGAAAGAACTTCCTATTAATCTCTTCCATTTACTGAGAGACTTGCTAGATCTAGGCCTCTTTGGTGCTTACTATTAAAGAAGGAACAAGAAAGATCTTATGAGACAGTTAAGGCCTCTATGGAGAAGAGTAAACGATTATGTGAAAGGGTTACAGAAAAGACACTATGAGCTTAAATTTGATATATGGCCAGATTTAACTAAGTATACTAAATATCATGATTTGGGCCACAAATTGGGGACCTTCTAAAGAATGGCAAAGAAGCAAAATTGCTTAAAAAAGATTTGAAACGTATAAAGTACAAAACTAAACAAAACAAACTATGAAGTACTAGAGTTCATGCCTTTCTGTTCAGCCCTTGCCCATATGTTCTGGTTAATGATTAATAGGTGATAAACATCGAAACCAATTGTATTTCTTAAAAATAGAGGGAAAGCCGAAAAAAAGTGCCTATTGTCATAGCTTGTCATCCAGAAAACAAGATCAGGCAACCAGCTGGTGACCGACCACACAAGAATGAAGCCTTACAACAAGATTGTGTAACCTTTTGCCCTTTCTCATGGAGACTTTTGCTATAAAAGCTTGTTATCCTCTGCAATAAATCCCACTCAGCATTCACTCCTCTTGGGTGTGAGTTGTCTGTTTGCCATCTCCCCACCTATTCCAGTTATCTCCAGTAGGTGTCCTCCGTTGTCCCAACAGAGCTGGTCGGCGGCAATTCCCTAAGTGCATCCTGCAGAAAGTACTCATTCAAAGATGAGATTGATCGAATTCCATGGCCTTTCCAAGTGCCAGAAAGGAGTATCTCAGGATGTCCCCGCCATTCCATCAATGGAGGGGGGCTGACCTGGATTCGACCTTGAGGTCTCCGATACCCCGTTGCCCTTGGGATTCCCCAAAAGCCAGCAGACCTTCAGTCACTCCAGGTCACCTTCACTCTGCAGGCCGCCAAGTTCGGACCCAGCATGGTCACCATGCAAAGGAAAATGAACATAAAAGTGCCAGGTGGAACTTCTTGCCACTTTTTTTTCCCTTCGCGGCTTTTTTTTTTTTTTTTTTTCCTGCAAGCTCTGGGTTGTAGATCCAGAGGCTGCAGCCTAGGATTATCGGAACTGAAGCAGAGTTGCCACGACTTGAGTTCAAGCTCTGAGTCTGTTAAAAAATATTATGAAGGAAGCACCCTAGCTCCGAATTCACCCCATTTTACTGCCAGAGCTCAGATTTGAACTCAGGTCTGGGTAACTCTGTTGCACTGTGGGGGAAGGGGAAAATCACCATCCTTGAAGACTACAAATTCAGGCCTGTTCCCAGTGCCTGAACTGTAGCCCCAACACTGGCAAAAATCATATGCCCACCTATTTTATACATAGGATCTCTATTTATATACATGTGTGGAATGCATCATGCTTTCAGTGTAGTTATTTATTTTATTGTGTATCATAGTCAGAGATGCATTTTGTATTTTATTGAGTATGATGACAGATATAAATGTGCTGACATGCATGACAACCTATTCCCATGTCTATGGAGTTGCCTATGCCTTGTCCATCCTAGATGATACCCAGGACTTTCACAGGACAGGAAAGCAAGTGAACTGTTATACTGCTCACGTCAGGATTCATGTTTTGGCAGTGTTGTAATTTGAACTCAGAACCTAGCAGGCCCAATTGGCGAAAGGGTCAAGGTTAAGACACTGGCCTGTGAGCAACTGAGGAGCTAGACCATTCCCAGAACCTGACATTGAACACCAAGGAGGGCCAGTATAGGCATAAATTCATAATTTAAACATAGGGCCTCTATTAATATACATGTGTGGACAGCATCTTGCGTTCGGTGCACTTCTCCTTAACTTGTGTCTAATTCATTGAGGTATTGTGTATTTTACTGAGTATGGTGACAGGTATAACTGTGCTGTCTTGGATGTCAACCTGTTCCCATGGTTATAGAGTTGCCTATATAGTATGCTCCATTCCTAGGTGAGAAGCGGAACTTTCACAGCACAGGAAAAGAGGAGGATCACTTGGCTTCTCATATCAGTATTCATCTTTTGACAGTACTGGGATTTGAACTCAAGGCCTAGCAAACCCAAGTGTTGAATGGGTCATGGTGAGTACACCAGCCTGTGAGCCAATAAAGGGTTAGTTCCATCCCGGGACCTGAGATCATGCCCTGGTGGGGCCATTATTGATATAAATATATAATTGAAAGAGATGATCTCTATTTACTTACATGTGTGGAATGCATCATGCATTCACTGTAGTTATTCTTTTTATTTTGTGTCTTAATCAGGGAAGAATTTTGTATTTTATTGCATATGATGACAGATGTAACTGTGCTGACAAGGATGGCAACCTATTCCAATGAGTATAGAGTTGCCTATATAGCATACTGTGTCCTACCTGAGACCCAGGACTTCACAGCACAGGAAAACAGGTGCAACAATGGACTTCTGAAAGAAGCATTCATGTTTTGGCAGAGTTGGGATTTGAATTCAAAGCCTAGCAGGCTCAATTGGTGAAAGGGACAAGGGAAGGACACTGGCCTGTGAGCAACTGAGGAGCTAGGCCGTTCCCAGGACCTGACATCGAGCCCCAGGGAGGGCCAGGATAGGCATAAATTCAATTTGAAACAGGATCTGTATTGACATATTTGTGTAGACAGCATCTTGCAATAGGTGCACTTCTCCTCAACTTGTGTCAAATTCATGGAGGTATTGTGTATTTTACTGAGTATGGTGACAGATATAACTGTTCTGACACGGATGGCAACCTGTTCTCATGGTTATAGAGTTGCCTATACATTCATTCTCCATCCTAGCTGAGACACAGGACTTCCACACGAGAGGAAAACAGGTGCAACGACTGGCTTCTGAAAACAGGATGAAACTTTTGTCAGTGCTGGGATTTGAACTCAAATCTGGGTAACCCCATTGCAATGTGGGGGAAGGGGAAGCTCACCATCCTTGAAGACTAGAATGTCAGACCTGGTCCAAGGCCTGATTTGAAGCCCCAGAACTGGACAAAATAACAAGCCCACTTCTTTCAAACATATCTCTACTTCCATACTGAGGTGGTATGCATCTTGCATTCAATGTAGTTTTTTTTTTATTTTGAGTCTTATTCATGGATGTATTGTGTATTTTATTGAGTATGGTAACAGGTATATTTGTGCTGCCCTGGATGTCAACTGATTCCCATGAGTAGAGGGTTGCCTATATAGCATTCTCCATCCTAGCTGAGAACCAGGACTTTCACAGCACAGGAAATCAGGTGCAATGATGGGCTTCTCACATCAGGATGAATCTTTTGATAGTCTTGGGATTTGAACTCAAGGTTTAGCAGGCCCAAATGGTGGATGGGTCAAGGTGAGCACACCAGCCTGTGAGCCACTAAGTTGATATGCCATTCCCGGGATCTGAGATTGAGCCCCAGTGGGGGCATTAATAGTCATCAATTCATAATTAAAACAGAGGATCTCTATTTCCATACATGGGTGGGCAGCATCTTGGGTTCGGTGTAGTCATTGTCTTTACATGGTGTCTTATTCATGATGTATTCTGTATTTTCCTGAGTATAGGATGACAGATATAATTGTGATGACCTGGATGACAACCTATTCCCATGAGTATACAGTTGCCTATGCATTCTCTATCCTAGCTGAGACCCAGAACTTGCACAGCACAGAAGAACAGGTGCAACAACTGATTTCTCACATCAGGGTGAATTTTTGGCAGTGCTGGGATTCGAACTTGGGGCCTAGGAGGCCCAACTGCCCAATGGGTCCATGTGAGCACACCAGCCTGTGAACCACTAAGGAGCTGGGCCTTTCCCAGGAACTGAGATCTAGCCCTAGGGAGGCCACAATAATCCTCAATGCATCATTGAAACATGGGATGTCTATTCACATCCGTGTGTGGACTGCCTCATGCAATGAGTGTAGTTATCCTCTCTATTTTGTGTGCTATTCATGGATGTATTGAGTATGTTCTTGAGTATATGATGACAGGTATAACTGGGCTGACATGGATGACAACCTATTCCTATGGCCACAGGGTGGCCCATGCAGTCTCCATCCTAGCTGAGACCAAGGACTCACACAAGAAAGGAAAATAGGTGTAAACACTGGCTTGTGACATTAGGATGAATCTTTTGGCACTGCTAGGATCAGAAATTAGGGCCTCGCAGGCCCAATAGGTGATTGGGTCCACGTGAGCACACCAGCCTGTGAGCCACTAAGGAGCTAGGCCAGTCCTAGGACTTGAGATCGAGCCCCAGGGCGAGGGTCCCGGGGAGCACAATATTCATCCATTTATAAGCTCAAGATATTATGCAAATAAGTACATATTTGTACAGAGTAGGAGAGATGGTGAACTGTGATGAAATCCAATCTACCCTATGACTACCAATTGTTGGATCTTCCACTATGCCTCTTTTTCATGACTGTGATGATTATGGTCATGCTTCATCAACTCTTCATGAACAATAATCAATACCCCATGAGTCTTGCCTCCTCGCATCCTGCAGTAACTACTCATTCAACCACATTCCCTGACTCTTCCTAGGTCCAGAAATGAGTATTGCAGGATCTCCCGCCATTCCCTCAATGTCGGGGGGCTTTCCAGGATTTGAAATTGGAGCCTCCATTGCCCGGTCAGCCTGGGACTCCTCTGATATCCTACAGGCCTTCAGTCATGCCAAGTCACCTTCAATCTGCCGGCCACCAGGTTCAGACCCAGCAAGGTCACCATGCAATGGAAAATAAACAAAAAAGCATCAGGTGGAACTTCCTGCCACTTTTTTCTTCTCGTGTCCATTTTGTTTGTTTGTTTTTATCCTGCAAGCCCTGGGGTCCTAGGATCTGAGGATGGGCTGTGGGTCCAGAGGCTGTAGCCTAGGATGATCGGAGATGAGACAGAATTGCCACAACTTGAGTTCAAGCCCTGGGTATGGAAAAAATTAAAAAATTATGAATGAAGCACCCTTGCTCAGAATTCGCACCATTTTACTGCCAGAGCTGGGATTTGAATTCAGTTCTGAGTAACTCTGTTGCGCTGTGGGGGAGTGGGCAGCTCACCATCCTTGAAGACTGCAAGGTCAGGCCTGCTCCCAGTGCCTGAATTTGAAGCCCCAACACTGGCAAAAATCATATGCCCACCTACTTTACACATATGATCTCTATTTACATACATGTGTGGAATGCATCATGATTTCAGTGTTGTTATTCATTTTATTCTGTGTCTTAGTCAGGAAAGCATTTTGTATTTTATTGAGTATAATAACAGATATAACTTTGCTAAAATGGATGACAAACTATTCCCATGTCTATAGAGTTTCCTATGCCTTGTCCATCCTAGATGAGACCCAGGACTTTCACAGGACAGGAAAGCAGGTGGACTGATGTACTGCTCACATCGGGATTCATGTTTTGGCAGTGTTGTGATTTGGACTCAGAACCTAGCAGACCCAATTGGTGAAAGGGTCAAAGCAAGGACACTGGCCTGTGAGCAACTGAGGAGTTAGACCATTCCCAGAACCTGACATTAAGCACCAGGGAGTGCCAGGATAGGCATAAATTCATAATTTATACATAGGATCTCTATTGATATACATGTGTTGACAGCATCTTGCGTTCGGTGCACTTCTCCTTAACTTGTGTCTAATTCATTGAGGTATTGTGTATTTTACTGAGTATGGTAACAGGTATAACTGTGCTGACATGGATGTCAACCTGTTCCCATGGTGGTAGAATTGCCTATATAGCATGCTCCATCCTAGCTGAGTCCCAGGACTTTCACAGAACAGGAAAACAGGAGGATCGATTGGATTCAGACATCAGTATTCATCTTTTGGCACTGCTGGGATTTTAACTCAATATCTAACAGGCCCAAATGGTGAATGGGTCATGGTGAGTATGCCCGCCCGTGAGCCACTAGGGGGTTAGGTTGTTCCTGGGATCTGAGATCGAGCCCTGGTGGGGACCATTATTGATATAAATTCATAATTTACACAGATGATCTCTATTTACATACATGTGTGGCATGCATCAATGGTTCAGTGTAGTTATTTTATTGTGTAGCATAGTCAGCGATGAATTTTGTATTTTATTGGATATGATGACAGATATCACTATGCTGACATGGCTGGCAACCATGAGTATAGAGTTTCCTATATAGCATACTCCATCCTAGGTGAGACACGGGACTTTCACAGCACAGGAAATCAGGTGCAACGAGGGGCTTCTCACATCAGGATGAATCTTTTGGTAGGGTTGGGATTTGAACTCAAGGCCTAGCAGGCCCAAATGGTGGATGGGTCATGGTGAGCACACCAGCCTGTGAGCCATTAGGTTGATATGCTGTTCCTGGGACCTGAGATTGAGCCCCAGTGTGCGGCGCGCGCCTTCTCGACCAGCGAGGAAGAACGAACACCACACCAGGAGTCTTCTCAGATCACGCTTTATTGGAGAGCCTTTTAGTTGATGGGAGAGCTTGAGCGCGAGAGAGCGTGCACACGAAACATGGCTGCTTATATAGGGAATAGGAACACGGGTCTTTCTATCATTGGTCGTCTGCCTTTCACCGTCACCAGGTGCCACGGGATTGGCTGGGGACTCTACGTGGCTCGCGCATGTGCAAAGCCCAGGACCCACCGTCCCGCCAAGCACCGCCTGAAATGGAGTGGTTACCTCAAAGCTGCAAGGGAGTGGGCTCCATCTTGTAATGGCGTTCGCCCCGGCTCCCTACACCAGTGGGGGCCTTAATACTCATCAATTCATAATTAAAACAGAGGATCTCTATTTCCATACATGGGTGGGCAGCATCTTGGGTTCGGTGTAGTCATTGTCTTTACATGGTGTCTTATTCATGATGTATTCTGTATTTTCCTGAGTATAGGATGACAGATATAATTGTGGTGACCTGGATGACAACCTATTCCCATGAGTATATAGAGTTGCCTATGCATTCTCCATCCTAGTTAAGACCCAGAGCTTGCACAGCACAGAAGAACAGGTGCAACAACTGATTTCTCACATCAGGGTGAATTTTTGGCAGTGCTGGGATTCGAACTTGGGGCCTAGGAGGCCCAACTGCCCAATGGGTCCATGTGAGCACACCAGCCTGTGAACCACTAAGGAGCTGGGCCTTTCCCAGGAACTGAGATCTAGCCCTTGGGAGGCCACAATAATCCTCAATGCATCATTGAATCATGAGATATCTATTCACATCCGTGTGTGGACTTCCTCCTGCATTGTGGTTAGTTATCCTCTCTATTTTGTGTGCTATTCATGGATGTATTGAGTATGTTCTTGAGTATATGATGACAGGTATAACTGGGCTGACATGGATGACAACCTATTCCTATGGCCAGAGGGTTGCCCATGCATTCTCCATCTTAGAGGAGACCCAGGACTCGCACAGGAAAGGAAAACAGGTGCAATGAGTGGCTTCAGACATCAGGATGAATCTTTTGGCACTGCTCGTATATGAACTTGGTGCCTCGCAGGCCCAATAGGCCAATTGGTCCATGTGAGCACACCAGCCTGTGAGCCACTAAGGATCTAGCCCATTCCCAGGACCTGAGATCGAGGCCTGGAGCGAGGGGGAGCACAATCGTTGTCCATTTATAAGCTGAAGGTAATATGCAAATAAGTACATATTTGTATAAAGTAGGAGAGATGGCAACCTGTGATGGAATCCAATTTACCCTGTGGCTACCAATTCTCAGATCTTCCCCAATGCCTCCATTTCATGACTGTGATGATTATTGTCAACTTCATCAACTCTTCATAAAAAATAATGGATACCCCATGAGTCTTTCCTATAATTTCCTACTTGCATCTTGCAGGAACTACTCATTCAAGGATGAGATGATCATATTCCACACTTCCTAGGTCCGGAAACGAGTATTTCAGGATCTTCCACCATTCCCACAATGTAGGGGGACTGACCGGGATTCCAACCCGTAGCCTCCGTTCCACGATTGGCTATAACTTCCCCGATAGCCAGCAGGTCTTCAGCCATGCCAGGTCATCTTCACTCTGTAGGCCGCCGGGTTCAGACCAACATGGACACTATGCAAAGGAAAATAAATGTAAAAGCATGAGGTGGAAATTCCTGCTACTTCTTTCCCCTTCTGGCCATTTTTTTCCCCTGAAGCCCCAGGGTCCTAAGATCCGAGGATGGGCTGTGGGTCCAGAGGCTGCAGCCTAGCATGATTGCAGCAAAGGCAGTGTTGCCTTGACTTGAGTTCAAGGCCTAGGTTTGGCAATAAATAAATAAATGAATAAATAAATAAATAATTATGAATGAAGCACCCTTGCTCAGAATTCACGCCATTTTCCTGCCAAAGCTGGGATTTGAATTCAGGTCTGGGTAACTCTGTTGCACTCTGGGGGAAGGGGAAGATCACCATCCTTGAATACTACAAGGTCAGACCTGCTCCCAGGGCCTGAACTGAAGCCCCAACACTGGCAAAAATCATACGCCCACCTATTTCACACATGGGATCTCTATTTACATACATGTGTGGAATGCCTCATGCTTTCAGTGTGTGTCTTAGTCAAGGATGCATTTTGTATTTTATTGAGTATGATAACAGATATAACTATACCGACATGGATGGCAACCAATTCCCATGTCTATGGAGTTGCTTATGCTTTCTCCATCCTAGCTGAGACCTAGGACTTTCACAGGACAGGAAAGCAGGTGGATCGATGGGCTTCTCATATCATGATTCATGTTTCCGTACTGTTGTGATTTGAACTCAGAACCCAGCAGACCAATTGGTGAAAGGGTCAAAGAGAGAACACAGGCCTGTGAGCAACTGAGGAGGTAGGCTGTTCCCAGGACCTGGCATCGAGCCCCAGAGAGGGCCAGGATAGGCATAGATTCATCCTTGAAACATAGGATCTGTATTGACATATATGTGTGGACAGCATCTTGCATTCAGTGCACTCCTTCTTATTTTGTGTCTAATTCATGGAGGTATTGTGTATTTTACTGAGTATGGTGACAGATATAACTGTGCTGACATGGATGATGACCTGTTCCCATGGTTAAAGGGTTGTCTATGCATACATTTTCCATCCTAGCTGAGACCCAGGACTTCCACATGAGAGGAAAACAGGTGCAACGACTGGCTTCTGACATCAGGATGAAACTTTTGTCAGTGCTGTCATTTGAACTCAGATCTGATTAACTCCATTGCACTGTGGGGGAAGGGAAGCTCACCATCCTTGAAGACTAGAATGTCAGGCCTTGTCCAGGGCCTGATTTGAAGCCCCAGCACTGGACAAAATAACAAGCTCATCTCTTTTAAACATAAGATCTTTATTTACATACAGTTTTGGTATGCATCTTCCATTCAGTGTAGTTTTTTTTTGAGTCTTATTCATGGATATATTGTGTATTTTATTGAGTATGGTGACAGGTATATCTGTGCTGCCATGGATGACAACCTAGTCCCATGGCTATATAATTGCCTATATAGCATTCTCCATCCTCACTTAGGTGCAGGACTTTCACAGGACAGGAAAACTTCTCATATCAGGATGAATCTTTTGGCAGTACTGGGATTTGAACTCAGGGCCTAGCAGGCAAAATTGATGAATGGGTCAAGGTGAGCATATCAGCCTGTGAGCCACTAAGGTGCTAGGCCGTTTCCATAACTTGAGCTTGAGCCCCGGGGTGGGGCTGGTGCACTATATCCATCGATTCATATGCTGAAACTTCTGTGCTAATAAATACCTATTTGTATAGAGTAGGAGATGTGGCGAACTGTGTTGGAATCCTATCTACCATGTGAGTACCAATTCTTGGATCTTTCCCAATGCCTCAATTTCCTGAATGTAAGTATTATTGTCACACTTCATGAAGTCTTAATTAAAAATAATCATTGTGCCAAAGGTCTTGCATATCATTTCCTATGAGAATTATGCATTAACTTCTCATCCCCTCCCTAGACCTAAATTCAAGCACCAGCCCGAAAAACGTAACATTTATAGACATTTTAAATACATGATTTATACTTACATCTATATATTCAGTCCATATCGTGTTTGTTGAAGTGCTTAATTATATTTTAGTATTTATTTATGTATTTACCAATTATTTTATTGATCCTGAGTACACCTATAATATTTATTACATTTATTCCAATCTATTCTGTAGCACGTAGCTTTGCAGACATACTATATACATCATACCTGACACCCAGTACTTGCACAGAAAAGGAAAACAGGTGTCACACATGGAATATCACACCAGGAAGAAACTTTTGGCAATGATGGGACTTAGACTAAGGGCCAAGGAGGCCCAATTCATGAATGGGTGAGGGTCAGCACAGCAGCCTCAAGACCGTTCAGCTGCCAAGTGGATCCCAGGACCTGGGATGGAGACACAGGTTTGGCCAAAACAGCAATACCTTTCTATGCAGACAGTGGTATACAGATAAATATATATTTAGGTATTTAGATACTGCTAGTGATGTCTATCTGGTATTAAATGACATATACTGTGTTCTTACGGATTCTCAGTCTTTAGTGAGGACTCCATTTAATGAATAGTATTCTTTTAATACATAATAACTATGAATTAAAATCAATTTGTGTCCTGTGATTATTGGGTCTAATTTTATGCTAGACTGATTGATGAACTATTCATCCAGCCATAACCATTGATCACATAACTCTGGTGTTCTTAGGGACAGACAATATTTTCTTAGGCTCTCCAGACCTTTATACTGGCATGACCGGGATTCAAACTCAGGGCCTAGGTGTGCAGGTTGGCCTATGACTTCGCTACCAGCCTGCCAGCCTTCAGCAATGCTAGGAGACCTACAGGTTGCAGCCTTGTCATTTGGACCCAGAATGGTCACAATGCAAGTAAGGAAAAGCAAGAAACCGCCATCCACCCACAGTTTGTGATTTTTTTTCAGTGCCATTTTCATTTTGTTTTCCTGTCAGCCCCCGAGGCCTGGGATCCCAGGATGGGCTATGGGTCCAGAGACTCCACCATCCCAGCCTAGGGTGATATTAGTTGAGGCAGAGTTGCCACGACCTGAGTTCAATCCCCGTGCTTGGCAATAAATAAATAAATAAATAAATAAATAAATAAATAAATAAATAAATAAATAAATAAAATAATTTAAAAATATTAAAAATAGTCGGGCACCAAAGCCTCACGCCTGTAACCTTAGCTACTCAGGAGGCTGACATCTGAAAATCGTGGTTCAAAGCCAGTCGGAGCAGGAAAGTCCTTGAGACTCTTATCTCCATTAAACCACTAGAAAACCGGAAGTAGCGAAGTAGCGCTGTGGTTTAAGTGGTAGAGTGCTCGCCTTGAGTTAAAGAGCCCAAGGACAGCTCACAAGGCCAGATTTCAAGTCCCATGAACAATATATATGTATATACATACATACATACATATATATGTATGTGTATACATACATACATACATACATACATATATACATATATATATATATATATATATATATATATATATATATATATAAAACTAATGAAGCTCCCTGGCTTGGAATTCATGCCTTTTTTTTTTTCTGTCATGCCTGGGAATTAAACTCGGAGCCTGGGTTACTCTAATGCACTTTTGGGGACAGAGAAACTTACCTGCTTTGAAGACAAGGCCTGAATTCAATCCCCAGCCCTGTTAAAGTAATATTCATCCACATTTCAAATAATGATTAATATCTACATGTGTTTATTGCATATTGCTTTGAGTGTATTTATTTTACTTTTTGTATTATTCATTCATTCATTATTTTTATTGACTATTATTATACTTATGTATTAAATTGATTACATCTTCTGAGAACTATACAGATTTACATATGCATTATATATCTTACTTCAGACCCAGGACATTCACAGAAATTCTATAGTAGGTCATCCCATGCATAGAAAAACAGAATGAATACACCAACCAAAGTCTAATTTATCCCTAGGTACCCCAATGGCTCACATCTGTAATCCCAGCTACTCAGAGGTGAGAAGTGGAAGATTAAGTTTTAAAGCCAATCCAAGCAGAAAAGCCTGAGAGATGTCGTCTCCAAATAAATTGCCAAAAACCAGGCTACAGGGATGGCTGAATTGGTAGAAAATCAGCTATGAAAAACCAAGCCAAGAAAGAGCAAGCTGAGTTCAAATGCAGGGAAAGGGGGTTGGGGGCATAAAGGGGAGAAAACTCCTCCAAAAACAGAGAAGAAACAACAGTACACAAATCCCACCTAATTTAGGGTACCAACCAAAGTGAAAAAAAAATCAACTTGTGCAGTTGAATAACTTTACATGAGCACATATGTTCTTAGGTACACTTCAAAGGTATGTTTTCAGTAATATATATGTATTTATTAATAATGTATATATTATGTGTATATATATATATAAATAATGTGTATATATATGTGAATAAACTAAGAAACAAGCCAATGAATAAATACTTCTGAATTAGTGCCTTAATCATGGCATTATAAATTATTTGTACTAAAATTATATTCCAAGTTTCCTTCAGAATCAATCTTTAAGACGTTTGTTCATGTGCTAGGCATTGGAGGCCCATGCCTACGATCCTAGTTACTCAGGAGGCAGAGATCTGAGGATGGTGGTTCAAGGCCTGATCTGGCAGGAAAGGCTGTGAAACCCTTATCTCCATTAAACCACTAGAAAACTGGAAGTGGTGCTGTGGCTCAAAAGGTAGAGTACTCGCCTTGAACAGAAGAGCACAGGGATAATGCCCAAGCCCAGAGTTCAAGCCCCACCACCGAAGAAAGAAGTTTGTTCATACAAACTTCTAACATTCTAAGCTTAAGAAACTTTTCTTCAAGGGTCTTATGCTCTTTAGGCAACTACTCCATTGCTGGGCTACATCAAAGTCCCAATTTTTTTGTTTTTCATTTTACAATCCAGTTTATTCCCAAAATGCTTACAAGTACCTACTCTCTTCACAGAAATGAGATTTTATTCACAAACCCAACCTTTTGTGGTATGACACCCCTAGTGTATTTCATGGTAGGCACTGAGGAAAACTCACACAACACAATTGCAGACAGTTTATAATTACAGAAATAACTCTAAATAGAAACAACATCAATTGCCAGGTGCTGATGACTCAGGCCTGTAATCCTAGCTACTCAGGAGGCTAAGATCTGAGGGTCATGGTTAAAAGCCAGCCCAGGCAAGAAAGTCCATGAGGCTCTTATCTCCAATAAACCACTAGAAAACTGGAAGTGGTGCTGTGGCTCAAAAGGTAGAGTACTCGCCTTGAACAGAAGAGCACAGGGACAGCGCCCAAGCCCAGAGTTCAAGCCCCAGGACCAACTTCCCCCCTCAAAAAAAAGAAATAACATCAACTCTCCCAACCTTCTAGGGAGAAATGATGTTCTTATTTTCATTCTCACTCTTCATGGCAGATGGCCAAAATAGAAACACCAATGTGCTATGCTAAAATGTAAAAGTTTAAACCCCTTTTTTGAAAAAACTCTCATGTTTTAAAATCAAATGTATCAAATAAAGGCAAAGTGAACTTTAAAAAAATATTAAAAATGCTAATGAAGCTCCCTGGCTTGGAATGTGTGACATTTTTTGTCTGCAAGACCTGTGATTTGAACTTGGGGTCTGGGTAACTCTGTTGCACTGTGGGGAAAGGGGAAGCTCACTGTGCTTGAAGATCAGAAAGTCAGGCCTATTCCCTAGGCCTGAATTCAGGCCCCAGCCATGGAAAATGTACTCCTTATATACATTTTAAAGATAGGATTGAACTTCCATACAGATGTTCATTCTATGTTATGTTTGGTGTGGTTATTCATTGTATTTTTTGTTTTATTCATTTATTTACCATATATTTTATTGACTCTGATGACACCTATACCATTTATTACATTGTTTACATCCTATCACATAGCATCTAGATTTGTAGATGTGGTCTCCATCACGCCTGACACCCAGGACTCTCCCAGAAAAGGAAAACATTTGTCACACTCAGCTTCTTACTCCAAGATTAAATTTTTGGCAGTGCTGGGATCTGAAGTCAGGGCCTAGCAGACCCAATTCATGAATGGGTGAGTGTGAGCACGGCAGCCTCTAGACAATGAAGCTTTCAGGTGGTTCCCACATACTAAGCTCGAGTCCCATGTTTGGCCAAAACAGCGATACATGGATTGCCAGACGTTGGTATACAAATAAATATATATTGGTAAAGAGTGCCAGAGCTGTCTATCTATTACTGAATGACCCTTACTACATTCCGACCAAATCTTAGGTATTTATTATACTGCCATTGAAGGAATATTATTCTTTCCATGCTTAATAAACTATTAATTAAGATCAATTGGGGGCTGGGAAAGTGGCTCAGTGGTAGAGCGTTCGCCTTGCATGCATGAGGCCTGAGTTTGATTCCTCAGCACCACATAAGCAGATAAAAGAAAAAAGCTGGAAGTGGCACTGTGGCACAAGTGGTAGAGCGCTAGCCTTGAGCTGAAGAGCTGAAGGACAGTGCCCAGGCCCAGATTTCAGGCCCCATGACCCCCTACCCCCCACAAAAGATCCATCAGCATCCTAGGATTATTGCATCCAATTTTAGACTTGACTGATGCACAAACTACTCTTTCAATAGAGTCTCTTGTGATCTCCTGCCATTGGTAGGTGTCAGGACCTGGATTTGAAAATGAGGCCTATGTTGACAGGTCGGCCTATAGCTTTCCTGATAGTCCACCAGCCTTCAGCAATGGCAGGTCAGGTCCACTTTGCAAGTGAGACATTGCAGACCCAGGATTATCACCATGTAAAGAAAAAAACGTAAAACCCCCAGCTTTCTGCAGCTTGCGACTTTTTGTGCTGTCCCACTTTTTTTTCATCCTGCAAGCCCTCTGGTCCTAGGATCCCAGGATCGACTATGGGTCTAGAAGCTGCACCCCAGCCTAGGGTGATCACAGCTGCGACAGGGTTTCCACGATCAGAGTTCAAGCCCCATGGTTGACAAAAATAAAAACAATAAATACAAAATTAATTAATTATTTAACTAAATAAAAAAATAAATCTCCCTGGTTTGAAATATCTGCTAGTTTTCTTTCCTAGCCTTGGATTTGAACTCAGGGTCTTGGTATATCTGTAGCAATGTGAGGGAAGGTTCAGAGTTGCCAATACTTGAGTTCAAACCCCATGCCAAGCCAAAAATAAAAAATTAAGTCACTGACCGTGGCGGGGGAGCAGTTGTCCATATTAGAGGGAAGGGATGGTAGGGGGAAAACAAAGGAGAAGGCAACAATGCTCAATAGGAAATGTACTCATTACCTTGTTCATGTAACTGTAACTCTCAGTACAACATTTTTACAATTAAAAACGTGCAAAAAAAAGAAACAATGTAATGATCAGAGAAGCATTTGGGGGGTAAGGGAAGGATGTCTAAATAGCTGTACATAATTCTACACTGCTTTGCTTTTAATGCTCAGTATGAAACTGAATAAACATAACTGCTTCCATTAAAAATAATCAAGTCACTGTCTTGGAACTGGGCCAGTCTTTCTGCCATTGCTAGGATTTGATTGCATCACCCAGTAACTCTTTTGCAACAAGGGTGAAGGTGAAGCTCACTGAACTTGAGGAAAAGAAATTCAGGCTAGAGTTCCCAGGAACTAAATGAAGACCCTGCAATGAAAAAAATACTTCCATACATGTGTAATATATGATATATACTTACATATGTATGTTTATTACATATTATTATTATTATTGATTTTGTATTTATTATTTGATTCATTTATTGTTTATTGTATTTAGTGTTATTATACACATACTTTTACATGTTGTACATGTATTATAAAAATATACAAAATAAATTAGGACATTGACTCATTTTTCATTAATACTATATTAAGTGTTGAAACATAATACATAATTAAATGGAGGTATTTGTCACAGTCTTAACATGTTTAGAATCTGTTCCCAGTATGAGCCTTGTCTTATTTATCTTTGGCCATCTTCCTATACGGATTTCTTTACATGATTTATACTCAGAAGCCTGTTCTTGAGGATAGGCAAATTGAGGGATAAAATTGCAAGGGTGGGGTTAAAATATGGCTTAGTGGTAAAGAGCTCACTCAGCATGCATGAATGCCAAGGTTTGAATTCTCAGAGCCACATACTCAGAAAAAGCCAGAAACTGTGGAGTGGCTCAAGAGGTATAGCACTAGGCTTGAGAAAAAGAATCTCAGAGACAGTACCCAGGCCCTAAGTTCAAGCCCCAGGACTGTCAAAAACAATAGGCCAGATGCCAATGGCTCACTCCTGGAAACCTAGCTACTCAGGAGGCTGAGATTTGAACACCACAGTTCAAAGACAGACTACGCAAGGAAAGCCTGTTAGACTCTTATCTCCAATGAACCACCAAAATACCTCACATGGCATTGTGGCTCAAGTGGTAGAGTGTTCACCTTGACCTGAACTGCTCAGGGACAGTGCCCAGGCGTGATACAAGACACACAACTGGAAAAAAGTGAGGATTAATTAAAGTACTTTTCTTATTTTCTAATTATGAGAACATTCTGTGGAAAATGAACACAGATGTACACCAGAATTGGAGTCAGAGCTCAAGGTTCAAGTGTCCACATCCATATACCCAGCCTCTCTGACTCTAGCATTATAACTTTGCATACTACAGGGTTCTGAAAGGTCCAATATTGAAGGGATTAATATGATCCCCAAGCCCTTTGTGATAAGCAGTTGACTTGTATTGTCAATTTCATTACAGTTCTGAAGCTAGCAGAGCACCAATAGCTTACGCCCATCACCCTAGCATAGGAGGCTGAGGTCTCAGTATCACAGGCTGAAGCTAGCCAGAGCAAGAAAGTCTATGACATTCTGACTTCCTCTTCTGAAAGGTTAGATGTTCAAGAGCTTCCTCTGTTTCGCTTGGTGATGAGAAGTTACTCACACTCTAAATATTCTTAGAATTCTTGAGCTATAGAAGCAAGAAAGAAATATCATTGACCCATCCTGGGTTCAAATGAATTTCTCAGGATCCAAGCCTTAGCCCTGTTGGCAGGAAGAACTCCAATGAAACACTATATTTGAAGGACAGAAAACAGTTTCAAAAGCTGGACTAGGTGAAGAGACCTAGGACTGCAGGATTAGGAGGCAGAATGTACACACTCAACAGGGAAGTGAGCTGCAAAACGACTTCATTCATTCCAGGCACAGCCAGAAATGGGGGGAAACCTGAAATATTTGTTAGACTTACACCAGGGTCAGGCTTTTCTCATTCTCTTCAAGCAACAACTAATTAACCTTCCTCTCTCAGGTGAACCGAGGTTCAAGCTATCATTAAGTTCATAATAGTGAGCCAGGTTAATGGGGAGAGGGCAGGAACAGAGTAAAAAAACCATGTTCTCTGGTCTTAGGGAGTGAGTTTTTGAATCTCCATCTGTCAGATTTGAAGGCCCTTCTTCTACCTCTTCCAGTCCATTCTCCTACCTTCATTCTCCACATCATTAATTCAAATCCCCAGTCCAAGGAGAGGCAGGGCCCTTTCTCTACTGTCTCCAAGCACCTGAGTTAGAACCTGGCTGTGCCCGCTTGGCTCTGGGGCCTTCGGCTGCCTGAGACGTGGGACAGAGACAGTCTTCTTGCTCTGTGGTTGTTTGAAGGTGATGCTGGTGTCCTGGCACACTGTAGAAGGCCTCACGACAGAATTGTTGCCTTCTTTCCTTCTAACGACCAAGACCAGCTTCATTTATCATCTATCTATCTATCTATCTATCTATCTATCTATCTATCTATCTATCTATCTATCTATCTATCTATCTATCTATCTATCTATCTATCTATCTATCTATCTATCTATCATCAATCTCCATATCTACCTACCTACCTACCTAGCCAGCTAGGTATCTTTTTGCCAGTTCTTGGGTTGAATTCAAGGCCTGGGCACTGTCTATACCACTCTACTACTTGAGCCACAGCATCAATTCTGGCTTTTTCTGTGTATGTGCTGTTGAGAAATCAAACCCAGGGCTTCTTGCATGCTAGGCACCCTCTCACTAATCCACATTCCCAGTCCCCTCATCTTTTCTTAATGGTAGTTTTTACTTAAGCATGCTTCCATTTCACGTTTAATTTTACGTTTAATTTTCTGAATGCCGGTTACTACTATAAAACCTGGTCTTCTATTTCCCTGCCTCATTTGTGGCCATTCATGCATTGGCCTCATAATAAAATGTAAATAAAGGCCGCTGAAAGCTTAAGTATGCATCATATAAAGACACAGGCCAGGAACCCTAGAAGAGAAAAGCGATAGGCCTGAAGTGAAGAGAATGATGTAGTATGCAAAATGAACATATTTGAAAAATAAATCAGTAAATAAAAGCAGAAGCATTACATGTGCTCTGTTTGCATTCAGGGAGGTAATTTACACACATAAGTAGGTAGGGCACTGATTCATAAACTTGGCCTCCTCTTTTTGAATTTTCTTTTTGGCCATCCCAGGGCTTAAACTCAGGGCCTGATGCATTCCTGAGCTGTTTTGCTTAAGGCTGTGGCTCTACCACCACCACAGCTCCAGCCATCTGGTTGTTAATTGGACATAAGCACCTCCCAGTCTTTCCTGCCTGGTCTGGACTGTATCTCCCACTCAGCTTGTTCTCTTAAAGCTCGAGTTCTACCCTCTGGGTCACTGCTCCACTTCTGGTTTTTTGGTGGTTTATTGGAGATAAGAGTCTCACAGACTTTCCTGGTCAGGCTGCCTTTGGATGGCGATCTCCTGAGCGGGTTTCCAGTGGCTTTTCTCAGGGATTCACAGAGGAGCCTCTCCATACAAACCCTTAATCTAAATCTCAGGAGGTACTAGAGAAAACAGAAACATGCAGTTGTTTCTAGTATGCTCCAGATACTTAAGGTTGGAGACACAAAACACTCATAATTATTAGATCATTTTATAGGCAAAAG
This sequence comes from Dipodomys merriami, assembly GCF_024711535.1. Lineage (NCBI taxonomy): Eukaryota > Metazoa > Chordata > Mammalia > Rodentia > Heteromyidae > Dipodomys > Dipodomys merriami. The sequence goes on from NW_027203593.1 coordinate 284,329, forward strand.
GAGCAATGCAGACAGTATGAAGATCACTCCAGCTTCAGTCCTCTCATCAATTCAGCTCAATGCTAAGTGATGGAAATGGCATGTCCTGTGGACATATGCTCCCAAATCCTGTGACACTCATTTATCACTTTTGGCTTCAAATCTGTGACCAGAGAAGATGAGGAGAGAAAATTCTTCTCAGAGAAAGCAGCTATAAAGAATATTGGGGTAGTTTATTCATAAATTCAAACTATTGGAATGATCCTGTTAAGAAGTCAGATTGTCCAGATTAAAAAAATGAAGAAGAAAAGTAAGGCAGTGTCTGTGTAATCCCAGCTTCTTAGGAGGCTGAGATGTAGAGAATATTAGTTTGAATCCAGCCAGCCAGCATAGGAAAGGAAATGACACTTTTATTTCTAAGAGATCCCAGAAAAATCCAGAAGTGAGCTGTGACTCAAGATTAATGCACTACCCTTGAGCAAAAGGAGCTCAGGGACAATGTCTAGGCTCAATGTTCAACCCCTGGACCTGCCTGCCCCCAATAGAGCCTATACCTCCATGTCTTTGTGAATGTCTGGATGTATTCCTATAGGCAAAGCTCCAGAGTAGATATGATGAATGGCACCAAGTTAGGAAATTTGTTTTCAATACAATGATTTCATAACACAGAGACTACTTTTATGACAATGTATGTTCCAGGGCTCCCTTCACTGTTCCCAGTGTAGCCTGAGGGTTTGTCTGCATCCCAGGCCTGCTGGAAGAAGTCTCTCTCATTGTCTGGACAGGCAGACAAAAGGCCTCAGTCCTGTACAGCTTTGTAACAACTCCACATCTGTGCCAATTAGTGAGGATGAGTGTGTGTGTGCTCTGAAGGCCAGGAGAAAAAGGTTTCTTTGTACTCCAAGCTATCTCTCTTCCCAGTGCTCTGTTTTGACAAGAAGCCTTCATTTGTGCCACCTCCCATGGCAGGCCAAGTTCCCTGTACTTATCCTGCCTTTGTGAGACTATATTCCAGTGCTCAGATACAGTGCTCAATATAATTCAGAAGTCCTTCTTGCAGACAACTAGGGCACTGAACTTAATGAAATGTTTCATTGCCAGTGATAATGGGCCTATGATACCTCTCCTTGGTTTTCTGGAAGCTTGAGAAATCCAAGAACATGTTGGATATCACAAAGCTTCCTGTCATCTAGGGCTGGTGAAGATCATCTGGTTCTGAAACCTTTGACCTCTCTTAATTGGGCCTTGGATGGCTAGGTTTGGAGGTTGAACACAGGGCCTTGGTGCTGACCATAAGTTCAGTGGAGAAGTCCAGTGCTTTACCATTTTGTGTCACAACTTCACTTCTGGTCTATGTGTGTGTGTGTGTGTGTGTGTGTGTGTGTGTGTGTGTGTGTGTGTGTGTGTGTGTGTGTGTGTGTGTGCGTCTGTGTGTCTGTGTGTGTATGTCCATGTGTGTGCGCGCATACAGTCATGGAGCTTGAACTCAGCACTGTACCTAATTTCTGTTGTACAAGGATAGCCTTCTCTCACTTGAGCCACAGAACCACTTCATGCTTTTTCTAGTGATGTTGTCCTGAGTAATCAAGCCCAGGGTTTCATATATGCAAAACATTCTACCCCTAAGGCACATTCCCAGCTCTGTACTTCAGGTTTGTTAGATTGTTTCTGGTTTTGGGCTTTTTTTATGTTGTTGGTTGTGGGAGTTGAAGTCTGGGACTGGGTGCTGTCCCTGAGCTTTTCAGCTCAAGTCTTGTGCTCTATCTCTTGAGCCACAGCACCACTTCAGGTTTTCTGGTGGTCCATTGGAGCTAAGTGTCTCAAAGACATTCCTGCCCAGGCTAGCTTTGAACCATGATCCTTAGTTTTCATCCTCCTGAGAACCTAGGATGATAGTCATGAGCTGCAAGCATCAACTTCCACTTAATGTTTCTTAGTGGTGAATTGGAGATAATAGTCTCATGGGACTTTTTGTGTCTGGGATAATTTAGAACTCAGATCCTCAGATCTCAGCTTGCTGAGAAGGCAGGATGACAAACCTCATCTATCGATACCTAGGCCATGGTAGTCTGCTGCAAGGGGATCCTTGGCTCCACGTGGTGGAGTGCTAGCCTTGAGCCCAAGAGGTAAGGGTCAAAATCTAGGTCCTGAGATCAAGGTTCATGACTGAAAAAACAAACAAACAAAACAATGGTCTGCAGGAGACAACTCACTAGTCTTCAGTTATACTTAATTTTGTTCCTTCCATGGAGATATATCTGAGCCTCAATATTCTTATCTGCTTAAGCATCTCAGTTGTGGAGCTCTTATAAGGACCAGATGAAAGAATGCACCCTGTGAATGACATAGCACATGACACTGTTTGAAGGACTCAATACACAGCATCATGTGAAAGACACAGCACCCAGAACCCAATTCAGGACTCAGCACACTGCAACCTGTGAAAGACTCAGCACATAGCATCCTGTGCAGTACTCAGCATAGAGCACCTTCTGAAGGACTCAGCACATAGCTGTATTCCACAAGCTGTCATTAGAATCAACGTGTTTTCTTCAGTATCACCATTCTTTGAGGAACATTTCACAAACCACACAAGTTCACATCTAATGGTTTAGTGGCATGTTTTTTTTGGGGGGGGAGGTTACCTATGGGGCTTGAACTGAAATGTAGGGATACTGTTCTAATAACATTTGCTCAAGGCTACAGCTTTACCATTTGGAAGAGTCTCACAGACTTCCTGCTAGGGCTGGGTTTTAAAGCCGGTGAGCAGCTAGAATGACTGAGGTAAGCCATCAGCGTCTGGTTCGGTGGAGCTGGGTTGCAGTGATTTACATCTGGATAAGTCAGGTTAGGTGGCAGCTGTCAGCACCAGACTCCTAGCTTGCTCTGTGATGAAGTATTTGAAGTCTTGACCTTCTATAGTTGCAGTTAGAACAGTCTACCTTTTTTGGCAGCAGTCCTGGGCCTTTAGTAAGGGCTTAGCCACTCTCCCCAAGCGTTTGTGCTCCAGGCTAGTACACAATTGATTGAAAGAAAGCGGAACTTCTGGTTTTTCTTTTTATATGGTACTGAGGAATGGAAGCCAGGGCTTCCTGCTTACTAGGCGAGCACTCAACCACCGAGTCCCAGGAGTGCATGAGGTATAAATAGAGATTTCTGTATATAAATATTATATATACAAAAAGAAAGATGTGGGTTGGGAAGGTGGCTCAGTGATAGAGCGCTTCCCTTGCAAGCATGAGGACCTGAGTTCAATTCCTTAGCACCACATAAGCAGGAAAAAAAAGCCGGAAGTGGTGCTGTGGCTCAAGTGGTAGAGTGCTAGCCTTGAGCTGAAGAGCTGAGGGACAGAGCCTAGGCCCAGACTTCAGGCCCACGACTGGACCCAAAAGAAATATATATAGAGAGATTTATGCATATTATTAAATTATAACTAATAGTACTACCAATGTTAGGTATTAAATGATGTCTCCATTTAATTATATATCCCAGTTGAACAATTAATAAAACATTATTACTCAATTTACTGTTATTGTTTATCATATATGTATACACATCCATACATATAATTACATATTTTATAGAATGAGACCTCTATTTATAATTAATTTATGCATCATGTGTTACTACCAATTATTAGGTATTTAACTATGTCTCCATTTACTTTTCATTCTGTTAATGCTTAATAATATATTAATTAAACTTAATCCATGTCCTATAATTATTTTGTCTAATATTATCCCAGAATGATTCGCTACTAATTCAATCTGTTTTTCATTTATTGTAGTGACCATTTTTCCACCTATGACATTTTTACCTTTATGACATTCTATTACATAGTATATAGAGTTGCATACGAATTATACATCCTACCTGACACAGAGCAATTTCATAGAAAAGGAAAATATGTGTCACTCTTGACTTCTTACTCCAAGATTGCATTTTTGGCAGGGCTGGGATCTAAACTCAGGGCCTAGAAGGCTCAGCTCATGAATGAGTGACTGTCAGCACAGCAGCCTCTAGCCAATTCAGCTGCTAGGCAGTTCCCAGCCTATGAGAATGAGCCCCGTATGTTGACCCCATATTGTGCTTAGTGAAGTTATGCATTTTATTTGTTGTTTTATTCATTTATTTACCATTTATTTTATTGACTGGTATTACACATGGAATATTTATTACATTTATTACATGGGATATAGATTTGCCTATGTATGAAACTTCATACCTGACACCCAGACTCTCACAGAAAAGGAAAACATGTGTCACCAGTGCTTCTTACTCCACAATTCAATTTTTGTGAGTGTTGGCATCTGAACTCAAAGCCTACAAAGCCCAATTCATGAATGGGCAAGTGTCAGCACGGCCAACCTGGGCCATATGGAGCTGACAAGCAGTTACCAGCACCTGAGATCCAGCCCCAGGGGTTGACAAAATAAGACAGATTGACATGTGGATGGTAGTACACAAATAAATATAGATCTTTATAGAGTACCAGAGATGTTTATATATTCTTCAGTTATATAGACTACATTTTTAACAATTCTTGGGTATTTATTATGCCCCCATGTCATTAGTATTATTGTGTTCATTCTTAATGAATTATTAATTTAATCAACCACTGTCACAGAACTATTGTATCCATGTATTTAATAGTATTCTTTTAATGTGTCAAAATATTCATTAAAATCCATCAGCCTCCTAAAATCACTACTTTTATAGTAGTATCATTCAGGAACAACTAATTTAATCTTGACATTCATAATCTTCTATCAGTATTCCTATGAATAGGAATGAGACTCTTAGGATCTCCCACCATTGGTAGGTGTCAGGACCGGGCCTCGACCACAGGGCCTATGTTGCCATGTTGACCTATGGCTTGCCTGGTAGCCCACCAGCCTTCAGCAATGTCAGGTTACAAAACTTTTCATCAATGTCATTCAGACCTAAGATGGTCACCTTGCAAAAAAAAAACAAATGTAAAACAGATAGCCATTTGCAAGTTGCCAGATTTTTATCTGTGTCATTTTATTTATCTTTTTCCTGTAAATCTTTGGGGCCCAGGAACCCAGGTTCAGCTGTGGGTCCAGTGGTTGCACCCCAGCCTAGAGCGATCAAAGCTGAGGCAGAGTTGCCCCAACCTGAGTTCAAGCTCTGTGCTTGACAAAATAAAAATAAATAAATAAATAAATTCATTAAAAATATTTATAAAATAACGAGGCTTCTTAGCTTGGAATTCACGCCATTTTTTCTGCCAGGCCTGGGATTTGAATTCAGACTTTGGGAAAATCTGCAGCATTGTCTGGGAAGGGGAAGCTCACCATGCTGGAAGACAAGAAAGTCAGGCCTGTTCCCAGGGCCTGAATTCAAGTCTTAGCACTAAAAAAATAATATTCATATACATTTTAAATACATGATTTATATTTGCATACACATGTTTAGTTATATTGCAGTTAGTGTAGTTATTCATTTTATTTTATTTTTATGTATTTCTTATGTATTTTAGTGAGTATGATTACACATATAACATTTTTTACATCCTATTACATAGGACATAAATTTGCCTATGTATTATACATCATTCCTGAGACCCAGGAATTTTGACACCCATAAGGAAAACAAGTGGGACAATTGGCTTCTTCCACTAGGATTAAGTTTTTGGCAGTTCTGTGATTTGAACTCAAAACCTAGCAGGCCAACTTCATGAATGGGTCAATGTTAGCACACCAGTCTGATGCAAATGAAGTTTTCAGGCAAATTTCAGGACCTGAGATGAAGCCCTAGGAGTGGCCAATATATAAAAAGATAGATATGTAGATTGCAGTGTGTGTGTATTTACATATGAATATGCATCTATAAATAAATGTATACAGAGAGAGACAGATATTTATGTAGAATCTAGTGTATAACTCTATATAAAGTGATGTCTACATCTTATTTTTATATATTCTATTACTACCAATTATTTGGTTTAATATTATGCCTCCATTAATTAATCACTGTAGAAGTTATTAATTGAATTAATCAATGATATATATTTATGCGTACAATATTATACTAGAAAGACTAGATAAATAGTAATTCAATTTGTACATGTCAAATATTCTATTAATGTTCCTATAGATAGGAACGAGTTTCCTAGGATCTTCAGCTGTGTGTAGGTGGCAGTCCGAGGATAGAACTCACGGCATAGGTATCTGGGTGGGGCTTAGGCTTTACCAACAATCTGTCAGCCTTTGGCCATGCAAGGTCACATACAATTTTCAAGCTGAGTCATTGAGACCCATGGTGGTCACAGTGCAAAGGAAACAAAGGTAAAACGGTTGTGTAATACTTGCTGGTTTTTTCCTCATCTATATTTGTTGGTTTGATGTATTTTTGCCAGTGCTGGGAGTTTAACTGGGGTCCTAGGATGACTAGATCATCTGTGGGTGTAAATGCTGTAAACCAGCGTAGGGTAATCATGGGTTAAGACACAATATGGTGCTTCCTTGAGAAAAAGGAACTCAGGGACAGTGCCTGGGGTCACAGTTCAAGCCTCAGGACCTGCCACAAAAATAGAGCCAGTAACTCTATGTGTCTGTGTATGTATGCATGTATTTCTATCAGTGACCATCTAGAGTTGCTGTGAAGAAAGGTTTGAATGGAATGATTTCACAGCACAGGGAGTGCTTTCAAGACAGTGCATGTTCTGGGGCTACCTTCACTGTTCCCAGAGTATCCTGAGGGCTTCTGTGCACCCCAGGCTGCTGGAGGAAGTCTGCCTCATTGTTGGAACAGGTAGACAAAAGGCCTCACTCTTGAACAGCTGTGTAACAAACAATTCATCTGGAACAATTACTGAGGATGAGCAATGAATGAGGATGAGGGCAGAATCTGAAGGCCAGGAGGAAAAGGCCTACTTGTACCCCAAGCTATCTCTCTCCCTAGTGCTTTGTTTTGACAGGAATCCTTCATTTGTGCTGCCTCTCGGGGCAGTCCAAGTTCCCTGCACTCTTCCTGTCTTAGTTAGACTATGTTCCAGTGTTGAAACAAACTGCTACAATTAATTTAAGGGTCCTTCTGGCAGAAAACAAGCGAGCTGAACCTAATGAAAAGATTCCTAATTGGCAAAGGTGCCTCCCTAGTTTTCCGGATGCTAACTCTAAGCATTTGTGCAAAATCACAATGCTTCCTGTCATCTAGTGCTGGTGAAACTAATCAGGTTTTGAAACCTTTGCCCTCTCTTAGTTGGGCTCTGGGCTCTGGGTGTTTATATTTTGGGGTTGAACACAGGGCCAGAGTGCTGACCATGAGCTCAGAGCAGAAGCTCTTTTCTTTACCATTTAGTGTCACAGCTTCACTTACGGTATCTTTGTGTGTGTGTGTGTGTGTGTGTGTGTGTGTGTGTGTGTGTGTAAACACCAGTCCTGGAGCTTGAACTCAGTACCTCAGCTCTGTACCTGAGTTTCTCCTGTATAAGGATAGTGCATTACCACTTGAGCCACAGAACCACTTCAGGCTTTTTTTTTCTAGGGATGTAGTACTGAGGATTCAAACCCAGGGTTTCATACATGCAAAGCACTCTACCCCTAAGAAACATTCCCAGCACTCCACTTCAGGTTTCTTTCTTTCTCTCCTTGTAGTTGGAGGAGTTGAAGTCTGGGACTGGGTGCTCAAGTCTAGCACTCTACCACTTGAGCTACAATGCCCCTTCAGGCTTTCTGGTGGTTCACTGGAGATAAGCATCTCAAGGAATCTCCTGCCCAGGCTGGCTTTGGACTGTGATTCTCAGCTCTCAGGATCCTGAATAGCTAGGATGACAGGCATGAGTCACCAATGCCCAGCTTCCACTTCAAGTTTCTAAGTGGTGAATAGGAGATAATATTCTCATGGGACCTTTTGTGTCTGGGATTGTTTGGAACCCAGAACCTCAGCTTCCTGAGAAGGCAGGATGACAGACTTCAGCTAAAGACACACTTTGCTGCAAAGGTGTCCTTAGCTCACAGGTAGAGCACTAGCCATGAGCCCAAGAGGAAAGTCAGTACCTAGGCTCTAAGTTGAATGTTCATGATGGAGAAAACTAAACCAAACAATTGTCTGCAGGAGACAAGTCAGTAGAGTTCAGTATATACATTAATTTGGCCCTGCCTTGGGGACATATCTGAGCTTCAACTTTCTCATCAGCACAATCTTCTTACTTGTGGAGCTCTAACAAGGACCAGATGAAAGAATACACCCCATGAAGGGCTCATAGCATAGCACCCTGTGAAGGACTCGGCATACAGCAACCCGTGAAGGACTCAGCACCCAGCATCCCAGGAAGAGCTCATCACATAGCTGTATCCCACAAGCTGTCATTAGAATTCGGGTGCTTTCATCAGTATCACCATTCTTTCAGAAACACATCACAAACCACACAAGTTCACATCTAACAATACAGATGGGTGGTTAATGGGGGGGAGGGTCGTCCGCTTCGGGGATCTCACTCATAGGTTGGGGGTACTGTCCTAAGACCTTTTCCTCAAGGCTAGAGCTCTACCAGTTTGAGCCACAGCTCAGAGTCTCACAGACTTCCTGCCAGGGCTGAGTTTTCAACCCACCAGTGTCAGATCTCATCCCCCAAGCAGCTAGGGGTGAGCCAGCAACGTCTGGCTAAATAGAGTTGGTTTGCAGCAGTTGACCTTTGGCTGTCAGGTTAGATGGCAGCCATGAGCTTCAGACCGTCGGCTTGCTCTGTTATGAGGTATTTGAAGTCCTAGCCTTCTATAGTTTCAGTCAGCACGTTCTAACTTGATTTTTTGGTGCTGGAGTGACAGCACCACTTCTGGCTTTTCTGTGCATGTGATAGTGTGGAAACAAACCCAGGGCTTCATACATACTAGGCGAGCACTCTACCACTGAACCCCAGGAGTGACAAGTGGAGACTTAGATATGTAGATTGTTTTATATATACATATATATGCATAAAACAAGAGGGAGATGTCTGTATATTATTAAATTATATATACTATATTACTATTAATTATCGATAAATTATTTCTTCCTTTATTTAAGTATCATGGTTAAATACATAATGAAATATTTATTGAAAATTAGTCAATGTACTGTGATTATTGTGTATAATTTTAATATAATCATACACTAAATACTAATGAAATTGTTACTTTTACAACATTCCATTCATATGGATGACTATTGGAATGTGTTTCTTAGGATCTCCTGCCATTTGTAGGTAGCAGTCCCGGGATCCAAACCCCGGACCTAGGTTGCTGGTTTAGGCTGTGGCTTTCCTGATAGCCCACCAAACTTCAACAGTGCAAGGTCATGTACACTTTTCGGGTCCTGTCATTTAGACCCAGGATGGTCACAATGCAAAGGAAAAAAACAATGTAAAACCGCCTTCCGGAACTTCCCAGTTTTATACTTCTCTTTTTTTCCCCGTCTTTTTTTTTTTTTTTTTTTGGTCTGTTGTGGGGCCAGAAGTCTGGGTCTGGGTGCTGTCCCTCAAATCTTCAGCTCAAGGCTATAGTTCTACCACTTGAGCCATAGCACCACTTCCGGCTTTTTTCTGCTTATATGGTGCTGAGGAATCCAACCCAAGGCCTTATGCATGCAAGGCAAGCAATCTACTATTGAGCCACCTTCCCAGCCCTTCACTTTTTTTTTTGCCAGTCCCGAGATTTAAACTTGGGTCCTGGGATCTCAAGATGGGCTGTGGGTCCAGAGGTTGCACCCCAGCCTAGAATGATCAAAACTGAGGCAGAGTTGCTACTAGCTGAGTTCAAGCCCCGGGCCTGGCCAAAAAAATAAGGCACTGGTTTGGAATTTGCACCATTTATTTGCAGGCCTGGGATTTGAACTCAGCGTCTGGGTATCTCTGTGGCACTCTGGGGGACAGGAAGCTCACCGTCATTGAAAACAAGAAATTCAGACCAATTTCCAGGACCAAATTCAAGCCACAGCACTGGAAAAATAATATTCATGTATGAAATCTTTTTACATACATGGGTTTACCCCATATGACATTTATTATCCTTATCTATTTATTCTTTATTTTACTATTATTACATATATAATATTTATTTCATTAATTACATCTTTATCACATGGATATATTTGCACATGGATTTTACATCATACTGAGACCCAGGACTTTTACAGAGAAGGAAAAAAAATATGTCAAAATTCGCTTATTACTCCACCTATAAATTTTTGGCCATGCTGGGATATGAACTCACAACCCACAATGCCCAATTCATGAAAGTGTCAGTTGTAGACAAAGCCTTTGGCAAATTGAGCTGCCAGCCAGTTCTGAGGATGTGTGATCAAGCCATCATAGTGGCCTAGATTTAGATATAGATATAGATAGATAGATAGATAGATAGATAGATAGATAGATAGATAGATAGATAGATAGATAGATAGATGTGTAGTTTGCTCTCTCTCTCTCTATATATATATATATATATGAGAGAGAGACAATATGAGGATATTGAATAATATATACTGTGAATTATTAGTTATTAAATTAAGCCTCCATTTAATGAAGTATCATTGTTTAATACTTATTAAAGCATTAATGTAAAAGTAGTCAGTATTCTTTAATTAAGAGAATCATACCATGGTGCTAGAATGAAAGACATAATCCAATACTTTTTGTGTGGCATTCTTTAGGAGAATCATGAACAACTGTGAAATTTAATTGTTACTTTTATGACAGTCCATTAAGCATTCCCATGAATAGGAATGATTTTTTCAAGATCTCCCTCCATTTGTAGGTATCAGTCCTGGCATTTGAACTCCAGGCCTCGGTAGTTTACTTCGAAATGCAAACCATTAGTATGACACTGTGAAGATTTCAGATTGTCATGATAAAACAAAGAACATCAAGAATAAAAGAAAGCCAGGTCTCAGAGGCTCATGCTTGTAATCCTAGCTCTTCAGGAGGCTGAGAGGTAGAGAATGGCAGCTTGAATTCAGTCGGGACAGGAAAGTTCAGGACACTCTTATTTTTAAGGAATCACAGGAATATAAACACCCATGAGTGGGACTGAAACTCAAGGGCAGAGCACCACTCTTGAACAAAAGGAGCTCTGGGAGAGTGACTAGGCTCATAGTACAAGCCCCGAACCTGCCAAAAAAGAAAATGTAGTAAATCCATGTCTCCCCATGTATGGATGCATGTATTTCTATTGGTAAAGATCCAGAGTAGCTATGTTGAAAGGCACTCAGCTAGGAAATTTGCTTTGAATAGAATGATTTCATAGCACAGAGAGTGCTTTCAAAACAGTGCATGTTCCAGGGCTCCCGTCACTGTTCCCAGTGTAGCCTGAGGGTTTCTGTGCACTCCAGGCTGCTGGAGGAAGTCTGCCTCCAGGTCTGGACAGACAGACAAAAAGGCCCCCCTCCTGTACAGCTGTGTAACAAACAACTCCATCTGAGCCAATTAGTGAGGATGAGTGTAGGCAAAATTTGAAGGCCAGGAGAAAAAGGCTTCTTTGTACTCTAAGCTATCTCTCTCCCCAGGAAGCTTTCATTTGTGCCACCTCCTGTGGCAGGCCAAGTTCCCTGCACTTATCCTGTCTTTGTTAGATTATGTTCCAGTATTGAAATAACCTGCTCCAATTAATTCATGGGTCCTTCTGGCAGACAATAAGGGAGCTGAACCTAATGAAAAAATTCCTAATTGGCAATGGTGCCTCCTTAGGATTCCAGAAGCTTGCTAAATCTAAGCACTTGTGCAAAATCCCAAAGTTTCCTATCATCTAAGGCTGGTGAAGTGCATCAGATTTTGAAACCTTTGACCTATCCTAGTTGAGCCCTGGATTGCTAGCTTTTGGGGTTGAACACAGGACCTGGGTGCTGACCATGAGCTCAGAACAGAAGCTCAGTGCTTTACCACCATTTGGTGTCACAGCTTCACTTCTGGTATCTGTGTGTGTGTGTGTGTGTGTGTGTGTGTGTGTGTGTGTGTGTGTGTGTGTGTGTGTGTGTGTGTGTGTGCATACACTTGTCCTGGAACTTGACCTCAGGACCTGAGCATGGTTCCTGAGTTTCTCCTGTACAAGGGTAGCACTCTACCACTTGAGCCACAGGGCCACTTCAGGCTTTTTTCTAGTGATGTGGTACTGAGGATTCAATTCCAGGGATTCATACATGCAAAGCACTCTAACCACTCCTCTTTTGGTTTGTTTGTTTCTTTTCTTTTCTTGTAAGTTGGAAGAGTTGAAGTCTAGGCCTGGGTGCTGTCTATCCTAGAGCTTTTCAGCTAAAACCAAGCACTCTACCACTTGAGCTTCAGCACCCCTTCAGGTTTTTGGTGGGTCACTGGAGAGAATTGTCCATTTCAAGGAATTTCCTGTCCAAGCTGGCTTTGGACCATGATCCTCAGCTCTCAGGCTCCTGAGTAGTTAGGATGACAGGCGTTAGTCACTGGTGCCCAGCTTCCATTTCAAGTTTCTAAGTGGTGAATAGAAGATAATAGTCTCATGGGAACTTTTGTGTCTGGGATAGTTTAGAACCCAGATCCTCACATCTCAGTTTCTTGAGTAGGCAGGGTGACAGACCTCAGCTACAGACACCTAGATCATAACTCTCTGTTGCAAAGAGCCATGGGGAATGCACTGAAAATTTGGGGGGTACTGTTCTAAGGTCTTTTGCTCAAGGCTAGAGCTCTACTACTGTGAACCACAGCTCAGAGTTTCACAGATCAGCTCCCGAGTATCTTGGATGACAGTGGTGAGTGAACCAGCAAGTTCTGGTTCCGTGGAGCTGGGTTGCAGTGATTTATCTCTGGCTAAGTCAGGTAAGATGGCAGCTGCAAGCACCAGACTCCATGCTTGTTCTGTGATGAGGTATTTGCAGTACTATCCTTATATTGTTGCAGTCAGAACATTCTATTTTATTTTATTTTTTTTTGGTGCCAGTCCTGGGTCTTGAGAAAGGGTCTAGACACAGTCCCGAAGCTTTTATGCTCAAAGCGAGTGCTCCACTGCTTAAGCGACAGCACGACTTCTAGATTTTTCTGTGCACAAGGGAGTGAAGAATCGAACTCAGGGCTTTGTACATAGTAGGCGAGCAATCTACAAATGAGCCCGATGACTGACAAGTGTATGAACACATATATATATATGTAGATTGATAGATAGATAAATAGATGCGCATATATATATATATATAGCAAGAGAGATATATACTAGGAAATTGCATATAAAATATTATTACAAATTATTGGCATTTAAATTATTCCTTCTTTTTTTAAGTAACATGATTGAATAAATAAAGTATTAATTGAAAATTAGTCAATGTAGTTTTATATAATCATACACTAACTACTATTTTAATTGGTACTTTTTTTCTTTTATTTTACATTGTGAAAATACTGTACAGAGGGGTTACAATTACATGGGCAAGATAATGAGTAAATTTCTTATCAACCATCGTAGCCTCTTCCTTTTTGTTTCCCCTTCCTATCTTTTCCCATTCTCTCCCGGCCCCTCACCCCCCCCCCCCAATCATCGTTCCAAGCACCCCCCCCCCCCCGCCACAGTGGTAAAGATCATATTTTGACATAATGACTTGTACATTTCATTGTTGCAAGGGGTCCACCTGTATCCCTATTTAAACAATTTGTTTTTTCCCTTTCCCTCCACAAATTATACCGACATCAAATACAGTGAAAGCAGAGGTTATAAAGTGGGGAGGGACATAGAAAGCAACAAAGAAATAATCTTATAAATGTGTTAGAAACAATCACATGAAAGAAAAAACACATTTGAATACATATCTTAGGGTTCATTTCCGGGAAATCAATTTATTTGACCTTTTCTGCTTGACTCAGACATATACTAGATATTGCAAATGAGGGAAACCATAGGACCTATGTTTCTTTGGACATGGATTACTTCACTTAATATAATTTTTCCAAGTCTTTCCATTTCCTAACAAATGGGGCAATGTCATTCTTTCTGATGGAGGCATAGAATTCCATTGTGTATATATACCACATTTTCTTGATCCATTCATCTACTGAGTGGCATCTGAGCTGGTACCATATCTTAGCTATGGTAAATAATGCTACAATAAACATAGTCGTTCTGGGAGCTTTAGTGTGGTGTTGTTTGTGAACATTTGGATAAATGCCCAAAAGTGAAATTGCTGGGTCATAGGGGAGCTCTATGTGGAATCTTTCGAGGAACCTGCATACTCCTTTCCAAAGTCATTGAAGAAGTATACACTCCCACCAACAATGAAGTAAGGTCCCTTCTGTCCACATCCGCTCCAGCACCTGTTGTTATTGTAGTTCTTGATTATAGCCTTTCTAACTGGGGTGAGGTGGTATCTCATGTTCTTTTGATTTGCATTTCTTTAATGGCTAGGAGGTTGAACATTTCTTCAGGTGTCTATTGGCCATCCTTCTTTCCTCTTCAGAGAAGTTTCTCTTAAAGTCTTTAGCCCACTTATTTATTGGACAGTTGTTTCTTTAAAGATTTGTTTTTGGAGGATTTAATTTTTTGAGTTCTAGGTATACTTTAGATATGAGACGCTTGTCCATTGTATGACTAGTGAAGATTTTCTCCCAATCCGTGTGCTTTGATTGATCTTACTAGCTATGTCCTTTGCCATGCAGAAGCTCTGCAATTTCATGGCATCTCATTTGTCCAACCATTCTTTGATTTGTGGCTTTTCCGGCTCTTTATTAAGAAAATTTCAGCCTGTGCCAAGGAGACCTAGGGTTTCTCCTATTACACCATATAATGTTTTCAGAGTTTCTGCTTTGACTCTGAGGTTTTTTATCTTTTTGGAGTTGATTCTGGTGCACGGTGATATATAGGGACCTAGCTTATTTTTCTAAAAGTAGTTAACCAATTTTGCCACCACCATTTACTGCAGAGGCTGTCTTTTTTTCATTCTATTTTTTTTAGCTCCCTCATCGAAGATTAGATGGCTATAGGTCTGTAAGTTCATTTCTGCTTTTTCAATTCTATTGCATTGGTCCTGAGGTCTGTTCTTGTGCCAGTATCAAGCTGTTTAGATTACTATGGCTTTGTAGTAGAGTTTGAAATTTGGTATTTATATTCCTCCAGCACTGTTCTTTCTGTTGAGGATCATTTTTGCTATTTGGGATCGTTTGTTGTTCCATATAAATTTTTGGAGTGCGTCTTCTATTTCCTTGAAGACTGAGGTTGGAATATTGATAGGTATCTCATTGATAGACAGCCTTGGGAAGTATTGCCATTTTCATGAGGTTGATCTTTCCAATCCAGGAGCATGGGAGTTTTTGCCACTTTCTAAATTCTGTTTTGATTTCCTTTTTCAACTTTTTAAAGTTTTCATCATAGAGCTCCTTCACTTTTTTGGTTAATTCCTAGATATTTTATTTTTTTGTGGGGCTATTACAAATGGAGTTGATTTCCTAATTTCAGCCACACTTTTCTAATTGTTGGCATACAGAAAAGTCAATGATTTTTGAGGGTTAATTTTATATCTTGTTACTTTGCCAAAGTTTTGAATCAGCTTGAGTAATTTGGGAGTGGAGTCTGTGGGATTCTTTAAATACAAGATCATGTCATGTGCAAAGAGGGAGAGTTTTACTTCTTCTTTCCCTATTTGGATCCCATTTATGTTTACATCTTGTCTTATTCCTGTAGCTAGGTATTCTAATACTAGATTCAAAAGAAGTGGAGAGAATGGACCTCTTTGTCTCGTTCCTGAGTTAAGATGAAATGGCATTAATTTTTCACCATTAAGAATAATGCTGGCTGTAGGTTTGTCATATATTGCCTTTATTGTATTGAGGAATGTTCCATGGATTCCTAATTTTTCCAACACCTTCATCATAAAGCGGTGTTAGATGTTGGCAATTGCTTTTTGTGCATCTATTGGGATAACCATGTGGTTCTTATCCTTGCTCCTATTGATGTGATGAATTATATTAATTGATTTGCATATATTGAACCAGCTGTGCATCTCTGAAATGAATCTTGTTTGATCGTGGTATATGATTTTTTGGATGAATTGTTGAAGTTGATTGATCAAAATTTTGCAGAAATATGACATTTATTACCCTTATTTATTTAGCATTATTACACATATAACATTTCTTTTATTACATCATATCACATAGGATATATGTAGATATGGATTATACATCATACTGAGACCATGGACTTTCACAGAAAAGGAAAACAATGTGCTAATATTGGCTTCTTATTCCATGAATAAATTTTTGGCCATGCTGGGATTTCAGCTCACAGCCTAGAATGCCCAGTCCATCAATGGGGTCACAGTCTTAGCAGACCAGCCTCTGGGAAACTGAGCTGCCAGGAAGTTCTGAGGACCTGTGATCAAGCCACAGGAGTGCTTGATATTTAGATAGATAGACAGATAAATAGATAGATAGATAGATAGATATAGATAGATAAAGACATGTGTAGATTGATATACATATATATATATATACAAAGAGAGGGACTGTGAGGTAATTAAATTATATATATTATTACCAATTATTAGTTATTAAATTATGCCTCCATTTAATGAAATATTACTGTTGAATACTTATAAAAGTATTAATTAAAAATCATTCAATACCCTTAATCATACCATGGTGCTAGAATGGAAGACATAAATCCAATATTTTTTGAGTGGCATTCTAAAATAGAATCATGAATCATCGGCACATTTATCATTTTTATAACATTCCGTTAGCATTCACATGAACAGAAATGAGTTTTTCAGGATCTCCCTCCATTTGTGGGTGGTAGTCCTAGCATTTGAACTCCAGACCTCGGTAGTTTACTTCGAATGCAAACCATTGGAATGACACGGTGAAAATTTCAGACTGTTAAAATTGAAAAAAATAACAAGAAGAAAATAAAGTAAGGTGCCATTGGTTCCTGCCTATAACCCTAGCTCCTCAGGAGGCTGTGATGTAGAAAATACCAATTTAAATTCAGATGGGATGGGAAAGTCTAGGACACTCTTCTTTCCAAGAGATCACCAGAAAAATAAACATGAATGGGGCTGTGACTCAATGGCAGCGCGCTACCCTTGAGCAAAAGGAGCTCAAGAGCAGGGCCTAGGATCATAGTGCAATAGAGTACCTGCCCTCCCCCCAAAAGGAGGCAATAACTACATGGATCTCTGTATGGATGATGGGCATTCAGCAGGTTGCCCGGTCCCCAGCCACCCCATCCTGGTCAAACTGGGACAAGCCCTCATAGAGTACTAAGTGTAGGCCAGCAGCTTGAACAAAGCACCCTCTGCCATTTAATAACTGAAGACCTGAAGGCTTTGCCTGGGCTAGTGTGTGCAACGGGTGCATAATGTTCTGTCTGAGGCATCCCAATGGGACACTTTGCAGCCAGCCACTGCTTCCAGAGAGTCCACAGTCCCTAGGTTGGAGGAGTTGTCCAAGGTTCTCTCTGCATCGTCTCTATCCCTGTGTAGGATGTGAGCCTAGACCTCTGGGGCCTGGTGGCTATCACTCATCTATCATTCTTCATTGCCAAGTCAAAAGCTAGTCCCAAATCTTGGCTTAGACATGAAATAATCAGCTATTTCTACACCAAAAGGGGTAATTCAATAAATCCCACTCTCATAATTCCCATTAGAAGTGGGCTGCAAATGTGGCTTAGTGATAGAGTGCTTACATAGCACAAATGAAGCCCTGAGTTTCATTCTTTAGTACCACAGAAACAGAAAAAGCCAAAAGTGGCACTGTGGCTTAAGTGAGAGAGTGCTAGCCTTGAGCAAAAGAAGCTCAGGAACATACCCAGACCCTGAATTCAAGCCCCAAGACTGGCAAAAAGAAAAAAAAAGTGAGTCTGGTGAGACATATTCTTCTGGGACACAGAGGAGGGCCAAGGTTATAGGTAAGAGGTAGAGTAGAAGGCAGGTGCTGCTGGCTCACCCCTGTAATCTTAGTTACTCAGGAGGCTGAGATCTGAGGATCCCAATTACTAACAAAAAGTCTATATGAGACATTTTTCTTCAATTAAACACCCAAAAAGTGAGAAGTAGAGCAGTGATTCTAAGAGTAGAGTGCTAGCCTTGAGCACAAAAGCTCAGGGTTAGGACAACGTCCAGACCATAAATTCAAACATTAGGACTGGCACACACACACACACACACACACACACACACACACACACACACACACACACACACACACACACACGCACACGCACACGCGCGCATGCTCGCGCGGGTGCACACATTCACATGCACACACAACACACCAAGACAGAGCATTTGCCAGTCACCCTGCACAAAGTTTTGTCTATAGCAACTCAATAATAAAAAAAAGGGAGAAGGGAAGGAAAGATTTGCTCCAGGAGGTGATATAACCAGTGCCAAAATTCCACAGGAGTTCTAAGGTATGGAACTGGACAGAGAGCCTCAGGCAGAAGGTCCATCATGGGCAAAGGTCCTTATGTGTCGTATGGAGCAAGTGGTGTAGGTGGAATGAAGGTTCTGTGGCTTCAGACATTCTGGCAGAACATTCAAGGCTGGATCAAGGTTTGTTGAGACACAGGTAGGGCAAATGGTGGGTTCCCAGAATGGGGCCCAGGGGGAAGATTAGCCTGGCTTTTCACCATGGACTCCAGCCATTTCCTGTGGCTGGAAGCCTATTTTTCACACCTCCTGACCCTCAGGCCTCCTTTGCATGGAGGATTCAAGGCAAACACAGGGAAGAATGCTTGCTTAAGAAAAGCTTCTAGCACAATGCCAGAAGTGGCTCAACCCCTGTAAATCCTAGCTACTCAGAAGACTGAGATCAGATATCATGAGTCAAGCCAGCTCAGGTGAGAAAAGTTAGTGAGACTGTTCTTGCAGATTAACTACAAAAGCCAGAAATGGAGCTGTGGCTCAAGTGGTAGAGTGCCAGCCTTGAGGGAAAAAGTTAAGAGACCAGAGGCCAGACCCTGAGTTCAAGCCCCAGCATTGGCACCTAAAAAAATAAAGAAAAGCTTTCAGGAGCTACTGAAAGGTCAGATCAGCCAGATGCCAGTGACTCACACCTCTCCTCCTAGCTCCTCAGGAAGCTGAGATATGAGGATTACGGTTCAAAACCAACCCCAGGCAGGAATTCCAGGAGACTCTGATCTAAAAGGAACCTCCTGAATACTGGAATTGGCCCTGTGACACAAGTGGCAAGCTGAAGAGCTAGGAGACAGCATCCAGGCCCAGAGTTCACGCCCCATGAACAACACCTGGCCTTCTTGGACCTCACTCTGTGACTCTAGGCAGAGTACTTTCCAGTGGGCCCCTGAGGATCTCCCAATGTTTTGGTCTTCTACAAGTCTTGAGTGCAGCCTCTTTTGAGGCCTTTTCCTATAGAGCAGGCCACAGTATCAGAGAAGAATCCAGCCCTGGGGTATGGAGGTCATTGGTCGGGTCATCAGAATGGCATCTGTCATGGGTGCAGTGTGCATCTGACCAGGCAATCGATGTCTCAGATCATAGTTCTGGGCCAGGAGGGGCAAGGGCTGCAAAATGGCACAGCAGGTAACACCCACTCATACAAGTATCACAACAGTGTTAATCATCAGGCACACCTTGAGCAGGTGTTGAGTTGGGCTCATGATAGACATGTAGGCTCAGGAATCTAAAGCCGGCTGGCTGCTGCTTGTAGCAGTCGCTATCTCTGGAGTCCCAGGGCTCAGAACCCTGTTTTCCTCACCAGTGCGTGGGGGTATATGAAGGTCTACAATCATGGGCCGACTACAAAGGAGCATCCATACTGTCCTTCCCTGGGTCCTGTGGCCCCATACACGGATGAAGGGGCAGGTTCCATGGTACTAACTGCCATGACCCAGAACCCTCAGCCCAAGAAGGACTTAGGGAGAAACTACTTGATCCACCTTGAGAGTTTACTATGTCTATGCCTCAGGACTGCCCCCAGTTCCAGCTCAGCTCATCATTACTACCTTCCTCTGTGTGTGTGTGTGTGTGTGTGTGTGTGTGTGTGTGTGTGTGTGTGTGTGTGTGTGTGTATGTGTATGTGTGTAAAGAACACTGCTGGTGGAATATCAATACTAAATTTCAAACTCTATTATAAAGCCATAGTAATCAAAACAGCTTGGTACTGGCATAAGAACAGACCTCAGGACCAATGGAATAGAATTGAAAACCCAGAAATGAACCTACAGACCTATAGCCAACTAATCTTCGATAAGGGAGCGAAAATAATAGAATGGAAGAAAGACAGCCTCTTCAGTATATGGTGCTGGCAAAATTAGTTAACTACTTGTAGAAAACTAAAACTAGATCCTTATATATCACCCTGCACCAGAATCAACTCCAAATGGATCAAAGATCTCTGAGTCAAAGCAGACACTCTGAAAACATTACAGGATGGAATAGGAGAAACCCTAGGCCTCCTTGGCTCAGGCCGAAATTTTCTTAATAGAGACCCAGAAACACAACAAATCAAAGAAAGGTTGGACAAATGGGATTGCATGAAGTTGCAGAGCTTCTGCATGGCAAAGTACATAGCTAGCAAGATCAATAGAAAGCCCACAGATTGGGAGAAAATCTTCACTAGCCATACAACGGACAAGGGTCTCATATCTAAAATATAGTTGGCATCCACATTCTTTGGCAAGACCAGCCCCAGGGCTCAGCCCCATAGCTCACCTGCCAGTGGGGTGCTTGGGGCGGTTTCTGCCATGGGGCTCTCTAGCAGGAGCACCTTGGGCGGCACCTGAATTAGGGCCCCATCCCATCGGTTTGCCCATCAGTACCTGCACCTTGAGCAGGACTCGCCCTTTAGGTCTCCCTCCATCCCCTGGATTCAGGGCAGAACAGATGCAGGGGCCTGACTGGGCCCACCCACTTTCTTCTGCTCCCACCTGCATCACAGGGACAGACTGGCAACAAGGCCCTGCCCTTTCAGGCTTGCTGGCATCTGTTTCCTGAGCCTGGTCCCACCCCATTTTTCCTGCTGCTGCTTGGATCCCAGTGCCTTGTTCCCAGTAAGCCTTTTGCAGCCCCGGTACCCCAGGCAAGACCCTCAGGCTGAGGCCCCAGCAACTCTTCCTCTGCCCCGCATCAGCCCATGGGATCAGGACAGCTCCAGAAGTCATTTCCTGGAAAGCAGAGAATGGCCCTGGCCTGGAAGTGTTGAGGTTGGAACAAGCTCCAAGACTGGGAACTGACTCTTAATGGCCCATGGAGCCTTTGCCATTCTGAGAGGGCCGGGCTGCCAAGGAGGGGTGGGATAAGCGGAAGGGGCATGAAACTTAGGACAGGGGCAGGCCCGGAATGGAGGAGGTAGGGCTGATGGGGGAAATGGAGGAGCAAGGATGGAGCAGATGGAGATGGGGTCTCGGTGTTGTGCCTGCTGGACCCCTAGGCCCCTATGGTTAGGAGAAGCAGGAGAGGGACTGGCGGGGCAGGAGAGGCAGGAGCAGTTAGTGGGAAAGGGCCAGCCAAGCGGGGAAGAGGAAGGCAGGATTTCTGGGCTTCCTCAATGAGAACCAACCCGGGCTGCCAGGGAGGGGCAGCAAATGGGGAGCAGGCCAACCCAGCAGTGTGGGTGGACTTAGTAGGCGGATCCCTCAGAGACCAGTAGGGGAGAAGGGGTGGGACTCCATCTGGGAAATCTTGAAGTTGGCCTTCAGGGAAGGGAGAAAGTAGGAAGGGAGAATTCGGGGCTGCTGCCATATGCCTGCAGGGGGGAGGGGGGCTAGGCCTCCCTTGGGCTTTGCTACAACATATCCGACCATACCAGTGGGGCCATGGGGCACCAGCACCTCCTCCCAGACTAATATCCTGGGATGAGGGAATGTAGGAGATAGGAAAGGCTGCCCTCAACCTGTGGGTCCCCTCTGGCTCCTGAGGCCTCTCTAATTCAGACCCACTGTGGCTGACATGGCCCAGGTGCCAACAGAGAGCCTTGGCTCTGTGTGTGGCTGTGGCATTGAGAGGTCATTTCCCAGGGAAATGGGTGTGCATGGGGGAGGGAACTCAAGACACATCCGGGAGCAGTGGAGGAGAGAGCCTCCCACAGGAATGCAGGGCAGCTTCTGGATTTCCCACACAGATCAGACTTGGTTGCATAGGGCTGGACAGCCAAGAGGGATCCAAGAAGGAGCTGTGGATGGGGAATCAGCTGGTGACCTCTCCAGGTGGGGTGAGAAAAGGCATCTCCAGAGGAAAGGGGTTGGGGGAGGCCGTGTGCACCTGCAGAGCCCACAGCAGAAACAGTCCAGGAAGGAAGAGGGGGAAACATGAGCCAGGTGCTTGGGCCTACTCCTGTCCCACCAGGGAGCCCATCTTTCCCAGTGAGTTGTCTCCCTGTAGTGGGGGGAGGGGTGGTATTGCGCCTTTGGCTCCCTAGGTGGGGCAGGGGGCAGGGGCATGTCCTACAAACTTTATCTAGACATGGAGAGGTCCTTCCTGCAAGGGGAAGGTGGAGAGGGAAAGCACAGTGCAGAATCAAGTCCAGGAAGGAGCAATGGAGGATGCACGGTGTACAGGGAGCACCCTCTGGCTCAACAGTGGGTGGAGCAGTGAAGGGCTGGCAGGGGGGAGGGGGAGAGTGGGTGGTCAATTCAGATGCGGCATCTGGTACTCTGTGTATGTGTGGGGGGGGTTCTCCTAAAATCTATTCCCAACAGATGGAGAGACCCACACTCAGGAAGTGAAGAAGCCTGAGAGATCTTGGTGGTCATGAGTGGCCAGGGATAGAACAAGGTAGGAGGGAGGAGGAGGGAAGATGGCCCCCTTTGGGGTGGTGCAGGACCTACTCAGGAACTTGGGCTTCTGGGGGCATTCTGGTGCAGATCTGATATGTTTGTGTGTGTGGGAACTTTGGCACGTGTGGTGGGCAGGGCTTCTAAAAGCTATTTCTGCTGGGAGGGTGGGTAGGAGGGGTTTCTAAGAGCAGGAAGATTTAAGAAGCAAAAATAAAGACATTAGACCATGAAAATTATGTAAAATTGGAAAGGGTGGGGAGGATTTGACAGGAGAGTGCTGGGGTGAAGAGGGGCTGCATGTGGTCGAAATTAAGGAGATGTGGCTCCACCTGCTCAGCTAATCGGCAGCTCTGGCCCCATACCACCCAGGGATGGGGGTCTCATCCAGAGGGACACTTCCAGTACACAGATCGGGGGAGAAAGAGGGGGGAAGGAGGTTGAGTCAGATACCTTCTAAGAAGTCACCCAGACTTCCATTTTCCATTGGTCTCTGTAGGTTCCAAGGTAGAAGGTGGCTCTGAGGCTTTGTGTAGAATCAGGGTCAGTATGTGAAGATCCACTTTCAGACCCCCTTGCAGAGACCAGGGACTCGGGAAGGAGCTGGACTCGGAGCCGCAGGTCTCGAGCAGAAGAGTGCCTGCCAAGTGGGAGAAAGACACGCCAGATTATACAGGCCTGTGGAACCAGAGTCTGGGCTCTGGTGTACACACACACACACACACACACACACACACACACACACACACACACACACACACACACACACACACACCAGCCCTGCCTAGAATACCTATCTATAGGCAATGGTGAGAGAAAGATATCCTACACAGGGAATATACACATAAGGTGTCTTCAACCTAAGCCAACACGGCTTAGGGCCAGTGCAGACAGCATAGCCAATTAGATGTAGGTGGGAGTTCATCAGTAGCATTTTTTTAAATTGCAAAAAATTTGGACAGGGAACAAATATACACATTTTTCAACCATCATATTCCACATCCTTCTTCTTCCTTCCTAGGAAACACACCCAATCAACAAAAAGGCTTAGATATGGCTCTTGACCATGAAAGTGGAAGCAGAATATTTTGGATGTCTGAGCTGTTAATAGTGTTTTCAATAATAATGTCACATGCGACAGCCCTATGAGTCCTGCAGGTCAACACTGTACTTCCTTAGTGATGTGATAGGAATGTAAACCTTCCTGGACTTAGTATTGTTTTCCGCTTCCTTTTCTACCACCTGGCCCAAATTATAATACAAAGTATTGGAAAGAAAAAGTAATGCCATCTTAAGAAAGTCATTTAGGGTTCTGAGAATTTGGCTTCATGGTACAGTGATTGCTTAGCATGCATGAAACCCTAGGCTCAATTCCTCAGTACCACATGAACAGAAAAAGAAACACTGGAAGTGGTGCTGTGCCTCAAGTGGTAGAGTGCTAGCCTTGAGCAAAAAAGAAAAAAACACCGAAAAGCTCAGGAACATTTCCTTGGCCCTGAGTTCAAGCCCCAGGACTGGCAAAAATGACACTTAGCTAGTAAATGCCAAATAGAGAATCCATACTTGGAATATATAATTGCTCCTTCCAACTATTACCTAACGGTAGTCCTTAATTCATGTTTTTTAAAAACCTATATTAGGATACTGTGTTTTTTAAAAAAAAAAACTTTGTTAACAGGTCACAGCAATTAGTGCCAGGAATGTGCTTAGATATCAGGTGAAGATTAATCCTGGAAATTCAAAGATTCCATGCTTTTGAGTTGTCACTTCTAATCACAATGAGAAGGGTAGTCTAATTGAGATTTGGAAATCTTTTTTGGTCAGTTATGGCACCAAAAAGGCAGAGGCTAATTAATAGTTTTAACAGAAGTGAAGGAATAACCCCAGCTCGAAGAAATAAATGATAATAATAACTAAATTATACCAGAAACTGTTCTAGGGAACTATTTTGGGTTGTTGAAGAACTAGTCAACTAGGCTCATTCCACCTTGCCTTTAGCATTCTAAATCACTTTGGCTAGTTCTTAATCTCTGTGTGATAAGTTGTATCTCCTTTTATGTTGTTCTTTCATTCCTGATATCCTTTGCTTTCTAAAAATCTGTCTTTCTCTATTTCTCTATGAACAATTCCTAATATTAAATAACACCTACACAGATGGCAGAGGATGCTAATGTAAGAGTCCCATAGTTCATGAGTCATTAGTATAACAACATGGAAAAACGAGGACATAGTTATTCCTACCTCAATTTTTCTGAAAAGCTGCAATGTCATCATTTGATTCAAATTTCCATTCTTTGCATACATAGTGTTATTAAATGCAGTAAATTCAAACATGAGCCAGGTGCTGATGGCTCACACCAGTAATCCTAGCTACTCTGGAGGTTGAGACCAGAGGATTGTGGTTCAAAGCCAGACTGGTCAGGAAAGTCCATGAAACTTTTATCTTCAATTAACCACCAGAAAGCCGGAAGTGGTTCTGTAGCTACAGTGGTAGAGTGCTCAACTTTAGCTGAAGAGCTGAGGGACAGTGCCCAGGAGCAGAGTTCAAGCCCCACAACAAACAAAACAAGTGCAAATATGACTTTCAGTTTCCCCAAAAGGAACTACGAAGTCAATATTAATCTTCCTATGCATAAAAAATAATTCCAAAATGATTCAGTGCATCTACTTTAGTTGAGTTATTTAAGTTATGGCTTCTTCGATGGATATATTCTCTTATTTTAAAAATTACCAAATATTAGCTTTATAAATAAACTTCTTCTAATACTTCTTGTTTCAAAAGAGAAGTCCATACAGTTGATGTCACTTGGTTTTCTCAGTTCAAAGCCAACCCAGGCAGGGGAGTCTGTCACATTGTTATCTCTAATTAAACACCAAAAAAGCCAGACGTGGGGTTTTAGCTCAAGTAATAGTGTACTAGATTTGAGGGCAGGTAGACAAGAAAGACAACTGTTCAGGGACAGGGTCCAGCCTCTGAGTTCCAGCCCCACATCCAGAAAAAAACTAAACAAATAAAGAAGCAAACAAAAACCCCACATATTTCTTTGGGACCATCCTTACAGCACTGGTTTGAGAAGAGGCTCCTTTTGCTAATCACATTCACTGGAACCTGCTTTTTGGAATCCTCATTGCTATGGTGAACTCATGACCAGATTAAAGGAATGGATAACGGACTTTTGCAACAAGAGAATCATCTCAGGAGTTAAATACCCATGCATAAGACATTTTAAAACCTCATGTCTTTGTTTCTTTGAAGTAGAATACTTTAAAACAAAGTTATTTTCTTTTTCTATGCTGGCCTTCAAATGGCAGATTGTTTCCTTTTGTAATACTCTCAATTTTAGAATTTTACAGAAAAGTTTTATATGAGTAAAGAACACACTGGAACAAGTCAGGGACAGATTTTCCTTCAAGCCTTGGATTATTTTCTTGTACAGTAAAAAGGACAGCACAAATTAACTTGAACTTGGTCATTTCCCTATGTTCAATTCCTCTCTTAGAATCAGTATCCACTTCCCATAACAGTTCCTTCCACTTACTTCCAGGAACAATCTAGGGTGCTACTCCCGATAAAATGAATGTTTTCTGGCTTCATTGAAATAACACAAGTACATCTTTGGACATGAGGTAACACGTGTTTCAGAGACAACTTAGTAACGAGAAAATATGGAATTGTCATGGTTTATAAAACATTATCCGTGTACATATGGCCATATAAGATGATGTTAAGTAAAATGAACCTCAAGATAGGAACACAACTTGTTTTTTCTTTTTTGTTATTGTTTTTAATGTACTAAATGTACTATGTGATTTTTTGTTTCTCTTCTATTTTCTTCCTCCATGGTGTAACCCCTGTTTTCACTGTATTTGATGTCGTTAACCTGCACCTTACATATACATTTTTCTAATGTGGGGAGGGGAAGGGAAATAAAATGCTGAAACAAGGAAACAGTATGACCCATTGTAACAACAAGATGAACAAGACACTATGTTGAAAATGAACTTTAAAACTTGGGGATGGGAGGGGGGAGTTTGGATGGTGGAGAGAAAAAAAGATGACGGGGAAAAACAAAGAGGATGTAACAATGCTCATTTGATAATGCACTTGTTAACTTACTTATGTAACTCTAACCCCTCTGTACATCATTTTCAAAATAAAAAACATGAAAGAAATTATCCTGGAGTACATTAAGTTGAAATTTCCTATGCTCTGTAAATTAAGACCAATTTTAAGTGGGAAGAAGATTCTCAGAAACATTTTTTAGTAAGTGTGTGTGTTGTTCATTAGTTCCCTAGTGTACGTAAGTTAACAGTAGGAGATACAATGAGAATACTAGGAGAAAGAGAAGTTCTGTGTTTAAATATAATGGTCCAATACACTATAGAAGACTCTGCAAAACACAACTTTGAAACAATAAAGCCAAAACCAGTATTTAGATCTATAGGAGTGATATAGAGAAAGCATTACTATCAATGAAACATGAAGGATAAGGCCACTCTCTTTCATCTACTAACTCTAAATCATGGTAGCTAATCATGCAAATTTGTAAAAAGTAGAATGGAAGAATAATTCTGGTTCCAAGTAAGTCAGATATAAGAGCATGGACTTAATTGGGAAAAAAAGGCCATGTTGAGAAAGCAGGAATTATATTAGCAATGAACTGGTGGCTAAGATCACATTTCTTTTTCCATTTTTCTTTCTTTTTCTTTCTTTCTTTTTTTTTTTTTTGGATGGTTGTGGGCTTGAAGTCTGGGCCTCCACTCTTCAGTCCAAAGCTAGCGTTCTACCTCTTGAGACACAGTGCTACTACCAGTTTTCTGCTGGTTAATTGGAGATAAGGGCCTCAGAAACTTTCCTATGCATGCTGGATTTGAACTGCAATCCTCAGATCTCAGCCTCGTGAGTAGCTAGCATTATACGCATGAGCCACCAGCATCCCTCTTAACATCACATTTCTAACAGTGTACACTCAGTATATGTAACGTGTATGTTTCTCTATCTTTATATGAACTCGAGTTAAAAATCTGGGCTACAGCTTTTGCACTCACAAAAATGTTTCTAGTTTAAAAGTTGATACTCCTGGAAAAATAGAAACTAAGAATTTAAAGGAGTCTGGGAAGTTCAGCTTGCATCCAGCCTGGGAGAACAGTCTTTGAGACACTATTTATAATTACCAGCCAAAAGCTGCACTGGAAGAATGGCTCATGTGATGGAATACTAGTTATGAGCAAGATTGCTGAATAAGAGCTTGAGGTTATCATATATATATATATATATATATATATATATATATATATATATATATATATATATATATATATATATATATACCTACAAACATGCACATACACACAAAGGCACTTATATGTGCAAACACACATATGAAACAACTCTCAGAATGTGCAGAAATGTTAGAAAATAATAAAAAAATATATCCTAAGACTAGAATCAAGTGATAATTTTTTAATTTTAGAAAGTCCTCAAGTGAAATTTCCTCCCAAAACGCTTGAGAATATTACATAGTTAGGGACCAGAGATAGTAAGAAAGTCAAGTAATCGTTATTGAAGGGGTTGGATCCATGGAGGAATGAATCAGAGACCCCTTCAGGTGCATCTGAAAACGTTCATATGCTGTGTCAAATGTTAGAAAACAGTACATAAACATTCTGAGCCATCAGTCTTTTGAAAAATATTATCGGAGAAGTTCAGAAATGCTAGTCTATATCAAGATTAAATAAACCAACAAAGTATGGTAAGACAATGAGATACAAGCCTGGAATTCTAGCACTCAGCCTAAGACAGGAGATTAGAGAGTGGAATTACATAGTGGTACCTTCCCTGGACTAGGTAATATAATTTTGTCTCAATAAAACAAAACCAGAAAGGAATAAAAAAAACAAGAAAGGAATATACAGTTACAAGTTTTGGCTAATTTTGTCATTATGTTTTAAGAAGTCAAGTTTCCTATTGAAATGCAACTCATATGTAATCCTCAGTTGTGTTTTAAATGCTGTCATCATTACAGAACATTCCTAGATGCTAAAGAGCTCAAGATTCCCAACCAAAAAATTGAAAAAGTAAGCATCATTCTGTTGGATTCCAAAGAAATGGTGAAGGATTACAAAAGCTTAAGCCTGGGGAAATAGCGAAGTTCATCTAATGTAGGACTTTGTAGACCTGTCTAAATTAGAATTTAGATTTAAAATAAATATTTTTGTTTGTAATTTTTTGTGATTTCATATTCTATTTCATATTGTATTTCATATTCTATAGGATAGAAGATTTAATTCACAAATTCACAAATGATTCTGGCATTCTATTTGCCTAAAATATTCTGTCAAGTGAGGTATAATTAGAACTTAGTTAATAGATAATTGCAACAGTTTCTGTGTAGCATGATAATGTGAATAATCTAGAAAAAGTTGCCAACAAATTTATGACATTAATTTATAAATTTAGAAAAAGAGGAATTTTTTGAGACTTTGGTGCACCATGGTATGTATAGAGTAATTGTGTGACATCCTTTTTCTTCTACCTATATATAACACAGGAAGAAATTTCCTTAATTACATACCTCTGTATATGATGAGAAAAATGCTAGGGTTTGTTTTTATTTTGGTTTTGTTGTTTGCTTTATCCTTGGGCTTAAATTCTGGGCTTGGGTACTGTCCCTGAGCCTGTTTTTGCTCAAGGCTACTGCTCTTCAATTGAACAACAGTGCCACTTGTGTCTGGCTTTTCGTTAGCAGTTTATTGGAGATAAGAATCTAAGGAACCTTCCTGCCTGTGTGGGCTTTGAACCATAAGCTTCAGATCTTCATATTCAGGTATTCAGATCTGCTGAATATCTGTGATAGATAAAAATATAACTATAAATAATATTTGCAAGTGTTTTGATCTCAAGAATACCACTGGGGGGAAAATGATTCAGCAAAGTTTAGTGTAATGTTCTTTCCCCAATAGGAAGAGCATCACATTAGCAGAAGTTTAGTATTTTTTCACAATAATGATAAGCTAGTCCTGATGTGAATTTAGGGAATTTTAAGGTCCACCTTACAAGTTGGAAACTGTTGGGCTAGGATGAATTTACAGCATAAAAACTTAGGATTGATGGTCATAGAAATAATAGCTTACTCTGATGAACATATGTTTACACTTGAGGAATTTATTATAGATACTTCATAGTTTTATCTTCTACCAGAATGTGGCTATTTTTTCTGTTGACTTTTAAATATGTATCCCCCACACTGGAAACTGCATCAATTGCAGAATAAAATGCAAACAGGTACTGTTTTGAATGTCTCTGGTTCGGCATGTTCAGAATTTGAAAATGAGTAGTTAGTAGTTACAGGAATGTTGAAAAATACATATATTCTGTCCTCTTAACAATTAGTCAGTTTTAAAAGTTAGGAGTTTCCATAGAATTGAACTGTTTTCTGTTTTAGTATGACAATACTAAAATAATGTGTTTTTTCCAAAATAATGGCAAGTATATTCTGAAAAATTTGTATATTTTGATAACATTCAAGTTGATGACCATCTGATAAAGAAAGGGGTAATTAATACATATTAGTAGACAAATAGCGTTCATTTTTTAAAAAGGTAATCCACATCGAATATTTACTATACCAATATAGTGAAATTATATTTTATGTAGCTTATTTTTTAATTTAATTTTATTGTCAAGGTGATATATAGAAGTGGTTGCAGTAAATGTAAGGTAGTAAATATATAGCATGTTGAACTTTTTACCTCCTCCCTCATTTTTCTCATACTTTTCCTTCACCCTAATACCCCTTACAAGTTGTAATGTAAATTTCCAACAAGTCTTGTGAGTATTGCTATTGCACTGGTTGGTCTTTTGCCCTTTGTCTCGCCATTTTGTTGTTCCTCTTGCCAAATTAAGATATATGTATATACAATACACAGGATCCCAAAATCAAATATAGTAGGGGATAAACCATAGGGGTAAACACAAAGAAAAAGAAATTACATTGTACATCAAAAACAACAACCTCAAAGAAAAACCTGTTTCCATATCTAGGAGTTTATTTTGCTCAGCATTATCTTATATGGTCATATATACATAACTATTGAGACATTTGGCTCATCTGCTAGGACTATCCTAGACATTTCCTACTTATTACAAATGAGAGAAACCATGGAATCTCTTTGTGTCTTGCTTATTTTGCTTAGTAGGGTATTTCCAAGTCTTTCCATTTCCTTATGACTTAGAAGCATAGAATTCCACCGTGTGTGTGTGTGTGTGTGAGTGTGTGCGTGCGTGTGTGTGTGTGTGTATGTGTGTGTGTGTGTGTGTGTATACCACATTTTGTCAATTCGTTCATCAACTGAGTGGCATATTGGTTTAAAACATGATTGCATGTAAGTATCACTTAGGGTCATTCAAAAATGACAGATGCCACTTCCCCAGACATTCTAAAATCATGATTTCTATGTCAGGATTTTATGGTGGCAGGTGTTGAGATATCTGAATTAGTCTATCTATATCTTGCACTGAATTAGGCAGGAAGATATCCAATATCATATAGGATAAAAATGGTAGTGATAAAATATTCCCTTGAGAAAGACATAGGAGGTTGCCAGAAGTATGAAGTAGTTGAGATAATTTTGAAGAATTTAGAAATGCAAGCTCAG
Source organism: Dipodomys merriami (assembly GCF_024711535.1). Taxonomy (NCBI): domain Eukaryota; kingdom Metazoa; phylum Chordata; class Mammalia; order Rodentia; family Heteromyidae; genus Dipodomys; species Dipodomys merriami. The sequence goes on from NW_027203593.1 coordinate 315,648, forward strand.
GTATGTCTCTTTAAATAATAATTATGTAAGTGGAAGGGCAAAAGAAGGGGAAGAGAAGAAAATAACTGACAGCAGATCATTGTCCCAAATTATAGTATAAAAGGCATATCTATAACTTCCAAGTTAAAAAGAGACCAATATAATACGTCGCACTTAATTTAGGTACATGCAAAATGTTTACTTGGCTTTTTCCTACTCTAATGCTCCTAAATAAATGAAGACATAAGAAAAGGTATGTGATTGCCATTATTTGAACCTGAACACTAACTGTGATGAGCCCTCTTTTTCTCACTTTGCACTTGGAAAATAGTACCTAAGTTGATGATGTTGTGGCTGATTAGAGGTAGACTAAGGAGCTTCTAATTGTACAATTATCCCAGAATAGTTTAAAGTAGTTTTTTCTCCCAAGATATCCAACTACATTTTCTGAAGTTGTGCTTTGAACACACCCTCACACATGAGCAGATTATTTGAAATTATACTTCAGCATTTCCTTGGCACATTCTACTTTGTGCCTTTGTCTTTTTTGCACATTCCTTTTGAGTTCATGGTTGCTCTATTTCCATTTCATCTTTAAAAACTGCTAAGAACATTGTTCAACTACCACTTCTTGTTTGCACATGCCCAGTCTATGTATGAAGGCACTTTGTACATGCTAAGCAATAGGGTAGTACTCACTCTCTGAGGAGAATAGTTCCACATTATAACCTTATGCTCACATTAGAGGGCGTAGAATTTAAAGCATTTTGAGACAAACAGTGATATTAGAATTGAAAGGCTCCTTAGGGACATTTTCTTGGAGCTCATTAGTTTACCCAGGAGAAATATAAATATCCACAAAACCTGGAGATTATTAGTAAGTATCAGAATTAACACTAGATCTTAGATGCTGTGTTAATACAAGTCACCATTGTATTATTGTTACATCAGAATCCTTCCCTATTGCAAATATGGATGAGAAAATGAAAGAAAGGCATTAAAAATGTCTTATCTTTTTAGGCATTTAATCCTAGTGGTGAGGGTAATGTCTGAACTCTCCCATTCAATAAACATTTAAAGTTTATAAGAGTACTTCCTACATATAAGCAGTTGTGGCATGTTGATTGACAGGGTTATTTCAGCATGGAGATATCCCTAACAAGAACTACATTTAAATAGAATATATGTCAGTTATGATATGTCAATCAGGCATTTTCTATTCTAAAGAAGAATCAATTCAAGGACTGTTCAGTAACATCAGTAACATCAGTATTACTTGTCCTACATTTATAATGAATAGGCTGATAAAATATCCAAACATATCTAAAGATATTTCAATAAAATCCCAAACTGAATGGATACATGGGTCACTCATTGAAACTGTAGACAAATTAGTCTTATCTGTGCTGTAGATCAATCTATAATCACCTGGCTAAACAAACTCTTCAAAAATATTCACAGAATTCCTCTAAGTAAAGATCATGACAGTTATATCTGTATAATTCTTCTAAGGTCAGGATAAAAGAATTTGTTCTCAATATTTTAAATCAACAGGATCTGTTGAATTCATGGATCCAGAATTTTATGGCTTCACATTCATATCTCAAAATTTTATTAATATGACTTTCACCAAAACACTGTTCTTATTGAACTTGTCTATGTCCTTTTAGTTTTCAAATCCAAATAGCATATTTCCTTCAGTATTTTCCTGACAATTTGTTCCCTCGTTTACCTCTCTAAATATGTTTTTGGTCGTGGATATTTTAATGATGTCTAAAAAGACTTATCTATGCATCTGTTTAACATAAATTTTAGAACTATCAGAGAGTTTTTTCCTCTAAATCCATCATTTCCACCTGTAATCCTTATCACCAAGAATATTACTAACATGGTTGCCAGCCAGAGACGTGGGAGCACTTTAGATTTCTTCTTACCCTTCTTACTTCCGTCTGTTAGATAAGATGAATGATCAAGATTTTCTGTTTCTGTCACTAATATAATTTCTATGTACTCCTTTTTATGCAACTGAAACTGGCCTGTTTCAAATATTCATCATTGGTCACTTTGTCCTAAAACAACTGCTTACATAGTATGCTTTTTCCCCATAGACTTTTCATATTGTTCTTCTCCATCACCAAATTACTGCTCCATGTAAGCACACAGAGTGAATATCTCAGACACAAATTCTAGTATCATTAATTACTCACTACAATGACTGTTGGCATTACATTTCTCATCTGTAAATGGATATAGTCTACCAGAAATATTGAAGAATGAATTTGTTCTATTCTAGAGCAAGAAAAAAGAAAAGTGAAGAGTCCTTACATTTTCCACCTTACCTTACAAATAAGAAAAGAGTCAAATTCAGTTTGTTGGTTTAAAATCACAATTTTTTTCATGCAGAAATAAAAATAAGTCATCATCAGGCTACACTGTGGTCATCATCCTCACCAAAATTATTATTAGCATCATAAGTGCTAATTACTGAAAGCCTGGTATGTGTCTATGACGTTGCTATTATTTGTCTTCTGATTAATAATTTTAATGTTACCACTGTGCATGCATCCATATTAAAATTTTGAACAAATAAAGAAACTAAAAAAACTAAACTATATCAGATAGCTTGACTATGTGCTTTTCACAAATTATAGAATAGATTTTTGAAGCATTACAAATTCCTAACCAGTATGAATTAACTTCCTCTCTCTCCGTCACTACACACAAATATTTAAGAGTTTGAACAGAACTTTTTTCAAGTGATATACTCTAAATGTTACTACAATATCATGTGTATATCTAAAATTTCCTTTAAAGTAATAAACTCTACTTTCAAATCAAGTATTAGTTATTTTATTCTCAGGAACTTTTAGATAAAGGCTGTATATCTTTGAAATGCAAAAGGTCAAAATAGTAGCATAAAAATTTTAGAGGGAGTCTGTCTTCAGAAATACATATACATATAGATCTATATATACATTATGTGCAGAAAGATATAGATTTTTAGAGATTATTTGTCATCAGAAATATGTACATATATTTAAATTTCTGTGTAGAATGATGTACATTATAGTGAAAGATACATCTTAAAACATAATTAAAATTTAAAAAATACATCAAACCAAGTGCCAGTGACACGCTTATAATTCGAGCTATTCTGGGTGCTGAGATCATAGAATTGTGTTCAAACCTAGCCCAGACAGAAAAGTACTTGTTAGAGTCTTATCCCCAATTAATCACTAAAAACAGGAATTAGCTCTGTGCTTCCAGTTGTGGAGTGCTGTCCTTGAGCATAAAAACAATGGGGACAATGCCAAAGTCTTGCAAACAACAACAACAACAAAATGTATCACATTAATTTCACAAAAGCAAATTTTAACTGCTGTGAACATTTCTTAGAAACATGAATACATGCCCCTGGAAAATGTTAAGTAAAAGTATAGAATATTTACGTCTATGTTAAAGACAAGACTATTTAGATTGTTTAAGATATTTAGGTGATGATTAGGAATTAAGAATAATGATAGTTAGGTAATAGATTGGGATTGGACTTTAATTCTAGTTTACAGTAGTAATAAAATGATATTTGTAATGATTATATAAAATTATTCTTGCTTGGTATATGAATTATAATAAGTGATAAACATTTTAAAATTATTTCCAATACAAAGGATTATCAATTCTTTTGTACTTTCAAAACAATTAAGAAATCTATTCCAAGGCTAGTTTGCTCTAAGACTATATTTGTTTTCTAAAATTAATTTAGGAATGAGTTAAGATTTAGATAACGATGCACAGCAGAAGAGAGTGAGAGGGGATAGAATGATGGACCACATAGGAGTTGTATGTCATTGGTACTGTGTTTCAACAAACAGAAACACGTCAGAGAAGAGAAAGAGGAATATAAGGTGTCCTGAATCAAGTTTCGTTTTAATCCACCTAATAGTTTTGACTGAGAATCAGAGAACATGGGAAAATAGAAAATAAAGCATTGTGTAAACCTGTTACAATGTAAAGAAATTGTAATAGGAAGATGATAATTTCCAAAGAAATAAAAGAAAGGATAGGTAAACTCTAAAGGGAAAAAGAATGAAGAGAGAAAAGAAGCAAAATAAACCTTTATCAATAACAAACACAGGAGTTTGGAAGTGGAAAGCCAGTAGAAATATTGTAAATAACAATAAAATAACAATAAAAATTGCTAACGTGGATAGAAGATGGATCATATTTTATCATATATAATTTTGAAGTAATAGGAAATGAAAATTTAAAAGTCATAATTTAAAACACTATAGCCCAATGGTAAAACATTGCCATAGCATGTGTGAAGCAATGGTGTGATCGCCCAAACATTACAAAGTACACCCAAAGCACACACACACAAAAACCCACATTAACACACACACACACACACACACACACACAACACACACGCATTTGGAATATTGATATTATCATATTAACAGAGGTAATTATCACAAATAGTAAAAATATGTTAATATGAAATCATATTATTGCTCATACTATTTAAAAGTTTACTAGAAATAAAATACTCACAATATACTTAGATTCTTATAGATCAACTAAATTGAAAATTAAGAAATAGAAGACACGAGAACCTTTGCAAACAAGTTTTAAATAATAAACATTTTGAAACATGTATACTTTTATTTTGACAAAAGATTGATGTTACTGGTATTTTAACTCAAGATTTAGAATATGATAACCAGATGCTCTATATCTCGTTAGAGATGGCTATATTTCTAATCATTTCACTCTGGATACTTTTATAATAAAGGTCTCATCATTTCAAAGCCTCTCCCGAATCACAAACCCTGCTTATATTTCCCACCATAGCTAGAAAATGGAAGCCACAAATCACCATTCCCTGCTCAAACATTTTTTTAATTCAAGTACAAATATTTCCAAAAAGTGACCAGGTAATGAAGCCTTCTTAATAAAGTATGTGCTTCTTGGAAACACAGTAAGGACAAATATGTTTAGTACTATAAGAAATTAAAATTATTTAAATTCACCAACCATATAAAAATTAAGAAAATAATTTTTAAATATTCATGTTAAATATTTTAAAAGCAAAGTATGTGTCTAAATAATTTACATTGTAAAACTCATGCAAAATTAAATTAATCCTTCGACTCTGAAAAGAGAATTACTCTAAAGAAACAAAAGAAAATAATTAAGTTCAAAATTTGAAATTTAGAAAATGAAATGAATTGCATTCTTTAGTTGACTGAAGAAACTGTAAACCCTCTGAATATCAATTTCATAATAAAAAATGCATGAACAAAGAAAGCAAAAGTACCCATTGATCAATAGCACCAGCTAAAGTATCAGTATTTCTTTTTTTGAGTGTACAAGAAAATCGATGGAGGGGATAACAATGTTCCTTCCATTAAAAAATGTACTCATTACCTTATGTATGTTACTATAACCACTTTGTACATTACCTTTACAATAAAATTAAATTGAAATTAAAAATAAGCTAAATAATATACCAATTAAGAATTCTTAGAAGCCATTGGTTAAAAACTTTGTAAAAAACTGTCTTAGGAACCCAAGGAATATACTTTGCTGATACTATTTAAATACTTAAACTTCAGCAGAGAAGCAAAAAGTTTATAAATGTTACAAGTAAAGTAATAAATCAGAATATATTACTATTAATAAAAATCATAAGATGAATTTATAGTGGTAGTCAAATATGTAACAAATGAGACGAATTGCCATTCGTTTGCACTTAATAAGTGAGAAAGAACTTTCTAGGTCTTTTAAAATATATATTAAGATAATGAAGAAACTATTCTGTCACATCATATGATAATCAGATAAAGATGATATTAAAACAAAGAACAGATTGTACTAAGTTGTGGGATGTTAATGTATTTACCTATTTTGGTTGTGGGTAACTGTGGGGATTTCAACTTGGAGTATTGTTCTTGCTAGGCTGGCGTCATATCAGTGGTTAATTATAGGATAGGGGTTCCCTTTCCACAAGAACATGCACCTGGTCCTTTTAGCCGTCCCATAATCAATAGCATCAGAGTTGCACACCAACTTGTCTAGCTGCCTACCTTGGCTGGCCTGGATTCTGCAGTCCTTCCAATATTTGCCTCTAGATAGTGCAGGATCGTGGAAATGATCCAGTTCACCCAGCTATAGAGTGAGAAGGAAGTCCACTAAACTTTTGGCTTGGGTTCTGTACTCAAGCTTCGCCTCCTAAGTAGTTAAGAGTAAAGATGGGAGCCCCTGGTGCCAAGCAGTAGCAGTATTTTTAAAAAAACTTGACATATATATGAGTTAGGCTTGTGATTACCTCAGGAAAAGAATAAAAGAGCAGTGAAGCATAAAGGACAGTCAGAACTTTAACTAGCTACTCAGAGGCTGAATCAGCTTAGCTAGCTACTCAGGAGGCTGAGATCTGAAGACCACTGTTCAAAGCCAGTCAAATCATGAAAATACATGTGATTATTTCCAAAAAATCAGAAGTGCAGCAGTGGCTCGAGTGGTAGACCACTATCCTTGTGCACAGAAGCTTAGGGATAGTGCCCAGGCACTAACAAGCTTCAGGAATGATGAATACATGCATGAACTCCTGCAAATGTGCATGTGCATACACACGTGTGCGTGAACACACAAACACACCAATGAGTATTTCAATGCTACCTTCTTTAATTTTTTTTACCTTGTTGTACCCTATTGCCATGTATTGGTTCACAAATTAACAAAATCAGCTAAGCAGCTATTTACATACAACTGATCATGTTTCTCTAAAGCCTATTCTCTTTTTGCAAGCCTGCTTTTATATGACCCAAAAGTAAATTACTCAGGAGGGCAATTCATCTCCCTCAACTCTGGAGTATTAGATGATTGTTTAGGTTCTTCCTAGCTATATGATTTTGTGAAATTCTGCATCAAACAGCATATTTCTTTCACGAGAAGGGAAGTCTTTGTCAAACAATTAATAGGATTTTCTCCTCCTGGCAAGCATGTATAGTTTTATTATCTTCATATATTTCATGATCTGTCTGTGTATGCCAAAGAGTGCTGTGAAAATAAAAAGACCATTCTCAGCACTTAGCATTCGTATAACATTCATATGTATGAAGGTATTTAAATATTACTGAAATTGCTTTGGAATAAATAATGTTCACCTTGACTATTTTGAGAAAGAAGAATTGGTTTCTCAGCACTTAGGTAAGAACGTGAGTGAAAGAAACGAAAGGAAAGTTTGGAACAACTCAACACATGCATTCAAATGAAACAAAACAACCCAAGAAAACACAAATTAATTCAGTACTTAAAAACCTGCAGGAAATCTTCCTGAGTAACCAGGATTCCAGGCATAAGCTGTCTATTTTTAAAATAGTTTCGCAAATCATGCAGTTACAGAAGTTATAAATTATCATTACAACATGTGTAATAGATGTGTGTATGTATATATCAATGCATACAGACAGAAATATCTTATCATATCTTTGTATCTACAGTAGATTTATGAAATATAAACCTTTGTTGTAAAATAAAATGGAAACAAAACTTATTAAGGAGCCAAACAAAGGGAATTGTCACAAGTTTCTTTTTTTTTTAATTTAATTTTATTTTATTTGAGAACATACTGTACAGAGGGGCTACAATTACATGGGCAGGATAATGCATACATTTCTTACCAAGCATTGCAGCCTCCTCCTTTGTTTACCCTTCACATCCCTTCCCAGCTTCCGCCCTCCCCCCAACCAATTATACCCCCCTCCCCCCCCACACCGACATTGTAAAGCTGGTTTTGACATGACATTTTGTACTTCTCAATGTTGCAACAGGTCCACCTGAATCCTTAAACGACTTGTTTGTCCCCATCTCCTCCACATGTTATACTGACATCAAATATAGTGAAAGCGGGGGTTACACTGTGGGGGAGGGACATACAAAGCAACAAAGAAATAATCTTATAAATGCGTTAGAAACACATGCATGAAAGAAACGAAAACATTAAATTACATATTTAAGGGTTCATTTTCCTAACATCACATTATCTGACCTTTTCCGCTTGACTCAGACCTATACTAGATATTACAAATAAGGGAAACCATGGGACCTATGCTTCTTTGGGCCTGGCTTACTTCACATAATATAATTTTTTCCAAACCTTTCCATTTCCTAACAAATGGGGAAATGTCATTCTTTCTGATGGAGGCATAGAATTCCATTGTGTATATATACCACATTTTCTTGATCCATTCATCTACTGAGAGGCATCTGGGTTGGTTCCATATCTTAGCTATGGTAAATAATACTGCAATAAACATAGTTGTGCTGGTAGCTTTAGTGTGGTCTTGTTTGTAAACATTTGGGTAAATGCCCAAAAGTGGGATTGCTGGATCATAGGGGAGATCTATGTGAAGTCTTTTTTTTTTTAAAATATTATTTTATTTTATTTGGGAACATACTGCACAGAGGGGCTACAATTACATGGGCAGGATAATGCATACATTTCTTACCAAGCATTGCAGCCTCCTCCTTTGTTTACCCTTCACATCCCTTCCCAGCCTCCCCCCTCCTCCCACCCAATTATACCCCCCTCCCCCCCCACACCGACATTGTAAAGCTGGTTTTTACATGACATTTTGTACTTCTCATTGTTGCAACAGGTACACCTGAATCCTTAAACGACTTGTTTGCCCCCATCTCTTCCACATGTTATACTGACATCAAATATAGTGAAAGCGGGGGTTACACTGTGGGGGAGGGACATACAAAGCAACAAAGAAATAATCTTATAAATGCGTTAGAAACATATGCATGAAAGAAACAAAAACATTAAAATACATATTTAAGGGTTCATTTTCCTAACATCACATTATCTGAACTTTTCTGCTTGACTCATACCTATACTAGATATTGCAAATAAGGGAAACCATGGGACCTGTGCTTCTTTGGGCCTGGCTTACTTCACTTAATATAATTTATTCCAAGCCTTTCCATTTCCTAACAAATGGGGAAATGTCATAGAAATGGGGAAATGGCATAGAATTCCATTGTGTATATATACCACATTTTCTTGATCCGTTCATCTACTGAGGGGCATCTGGGTTGGTTCCAGATCTTAGCTATGGTAAATAATGCTGCAATAAACATAGTTGTGCTGGTAGCTTTAGTGTGGTCTTGTTTGTAAACATTTGGGTAAATGCCCAAAAGTGGGATTGCTGGATCATAGGGGAGATCTATGTGAAGTCTTTTGAGGAACCTCCATACTGCTTTCCAAAGTGGTTGAACAAGTTTACATTCCCACCAACAATGAAGTAAGGTTCCTTTCTGTCCACATCCCCTCCAGCATCTGTTGTTGTTAGAGTTCTTGATTTTTGCTGTTCTAACTGGAGTGAGGTGATATCTCAGTGTTGTTTTGATTTGCATTTCTTTTATGGCTAGGGATTTTGAACATTTCTTCATGTGTCTATTGGCCATCCTTCTTTCTTCTTCAGAGAAGCTTCTCTTTAAGTCTTTCGCCCACTTATTTATTGGTCAGTTGTTTCTTTGAGGATTTGTTTTTGGGGGGTTTAATTTTTTGAGTTCCAAGTATATTTTAAATATGAGACCCTTGTCCGTTGGATGGCTAGTAAAGATCTCCTCCCAATCGGTGGGCTTTCTATTGATCTTGCTAGCTATGTCTTTTGCCCTGCAGAAGCTCTGCAACCTTATGCAATCCCATTTGTCCAACCTTTCTTTGAATTGTTGTGCTTCCGGGTCTCTATTCAGAAAATTTCGGCCTGAGCCAAGGAGACCTAGGGTTTCTCCTATTCCATCCTGTAATGTTTTCAGAGTGTCTGCTTTGAGTTCAAGGTCTTTGATCCATTTGGCGTTGATTCTGGTGCAGGGTGATATATAAGGATCTAGCTTTAGTTTTCTACATGTAGTTAACCAATTTTGCCAGCACCATTTACTGAAGAGGCTATCTTTCTTCCATTCTATTGTTTTAGCTTCCTTATCGAAGATTAGATGGCTATAGGTCTGTAGGTTCATTTCTGGGTTTTCAATTCTATTCCATTGGTCCTGAGGTCTATTCTTATGCCAATACCAAGCTGTTTTGATTACTATGGCTTTATAGTAGAGTTTGAAATTTGGTATTGATATTCCTCCAGCAGTGTTCTTTCCGTTGAGGAGCGTTTTTGCTATTCGGGGTCTTTTATTGTTCCATATGAATTTTTGGATTGCCTCCTCTATTTCCTTGAAGAATGACGGTGGAATTTTGATAGGTATCGCCTTGAATTTGTAGATAGCCTTGGGAAGTTTTGCCATTTTTTAAGTTCTGTGTTGATTTCCTTTTTCAAGATTTTAAAGTTTTCATCATAGAGGTCCTTCACTTCTTTGGTTAAGTTAATTCCTAGGTATTTTATTTTTTGTGGGGCTATTACAAATGGAGTTGCTTTCCTAATTTCAGCCACACTTTTCTCATTGTTGGCATATAGAAAAGCCATTGATTTTTGGGGGTTAATTTTATAACCTGCTACTTTGCCAAAGTTTTGAATCAGCTTGAGTAATTTGGGAGTGGAGTCTATGGGATTCTTTAAATACAAGATCATGTCATCTGCAAAGAGGGAGAGTTTTATTTCTTCTTTCCCTCTATGGATCCCCTTTATGTCTGCATCTTGTCTTATTGCTGTAGCTAGACATTCTAATACTAGATTGAAGAGAAGTGGAGAGAGTGGGCATCCTTGTCTTGTTCCTGAGTTAAGAGGAAATGGCTTTAGTTTTTCACCATTGAGTATAATGCTGGCTGTAGGTTTGTCATATACAACCTTTATTGTATTGAGGAATGGTCCATGGATTCCTACTTTTTCCAAAACCTTCATCATAAAGGGGTGCTGGATCTTGTCAAATGCTTTTTCTGCATCTATTGAGATAACCATGTGGTTCTTATTCTTGCTCCTGTTGATGTGATGAATAATATTAATTGATTTGCATATATTGAGCCAGATTTTCATCCCTGAAATGAATCCTCTTTGATCATGGTGTATGATTTTTTGGATGAATTGTTGAAGTCGATTGGCCAAAATTTTGTTGAGAAGTTTTGCATCAATGTTCATCAAAGAAATGGGTCTATAGTTCTCTTTCTTTGATGAGTCCCTGCCTGGTTTTGGGTTGAGGGTTTTGATGGCTTCATAGAATGTGTTCGGTAGTGAGCTTTCTCTTTCAATTTCATTGAAGAGTTGGAGGAGTATTGGTGTGAGCTCTGCTTTGAAGGCCTTGTAAAATTCCGCTGTAAAACCATCTGGTCCTGGACTTTTCTTAGCTGGGAGGTCTCTTATTGCTGTTTCTATTTCAATGCTTGATATGGGCCTGTTAAGCTGGTTTAACTCATCTTGGTTTAGTTTTGGCATGTCAATATTTGCTAGGAAAAGGTCCATTTCTGTCAAGTTCTCAAACTTATTAGCATAAAGTTTTGAGAAGTATTCCCTTATAATGTTCTGAATCTTGGTTGTTTCCGTGGTGATGTTTCCATTCTCATCTCTGAGTTTATTAATTTGGGTGTGTTCTCTCCTTTTTCTGATAAGGTTTGCTAAGGGTCTGTCAATGTTTTTAAGTTTTTCGAAGAACCAACTCTTTGTTTTGTTGATTCTTTCTATCGTTTTTTTGGATTCTAATTCATTTAATTCTGATTTAATTTTGATTATTTCTTTCCGTCTACTGGATTGGGGTTTATCTTGCTGCTCTTTTTCAAGGAGGTTTAGATGTGTCATTAAATTGTTAGTTTCCGATCTCTCCAATATGTTGATGTAGGAGCTCAGAGCTATAAACTTGCCTCTGAGTACTGCCTTTGCTGTGTCCCAGAGGAGCTGGTAATTTGTGTGTTCATTTGTGTTGAATAGCATGAACATTTGAATTTCCTTTCTAATCTCTTCCATGACGCACTCATGATTCAGCAGTGTGTTGTTCAGCCTCCATGTGATACCGGACTTTCTTTGGTGGCTTTTGGTGTTGAGTTCTAATTTTATTCCCTTGTGGTCAGAGAGAATGCAAGGTATAACTTCAATGTTTCTGAATTTAGACAAGTTTGCTTTGTGGCCTAAAATGTGATTTATTTTAGAAAACGTTCCATGTGCTGCTGAGAAGAATGTGTATTCTGATGCTGCTGGGTGAAATGTTCGGTAAATGTCTGTTAAGTCTAGTTGATCTATGCAGCTGTTTAGATCTGCGGTTTCTCTTTTGAGTTTTTGCCGAGTTGATCTATCTAGTGGGGAGAGTGGTGTGTTAAAATCCCCAACAATTAATGTCTTTGCATCTATATGGGATTTGAGGGAAAGTAGTGTTTCTTTGATAAATTTGGGTGCTCCATAGTTTGGCGAATAGATATTTAGAATTGTAATATCCTTCTGAAGGAGAGATCCTTTAATTAGTATGTAGCGACCTTCTTTATCTCTTCTCACGAATTTTAATTTGAAATCTATTTTATCTGATATTAGGATTGCAACTCCCGCCTGTTTATGAGGGCCGTTTGTTTGGTAGATTTTGTTCCAGCATTTAACATTGAAAATGTGTTTGTTTTTACGGGCAAGATGTGACTCCTGCAGGCAGCAGATAGAAGGGTCTTGTTTTTTAATCCAACTAGACAGTCTATGTCGCTTAATTGGAGAGTTCAGTCCGTTAACATTAAGAGATAAGACTGAGAGGTATTTGGGAGTTCCTGCCATGTTATCCACCTTCTTGGGGGCTGCGAAAACTGGGTTCTGCCTATGGTTCTTGGATTCTCAGTTTGGGTGCAGTTTCTTGGCCTTTGTTGCGGTCTTTTTGGTTTTCTATGTGTAGGACATCTTTAAGAATCTTTTGTAGGGCTGGTTTGGTGGAGATGTATTGTTTCAATTTTTCTTTGCTATGGAAGGTTTTTATTTGGCCTTCAGTTATGAAGGAGAGTTTAGCTGGGTACAGTATTCTTGGTTGATAGTTGTTTGTTTTTAGGGCATGGCATACGTCATTCCAGGCTCTTCTTGCTTTGATTGTCTCTGCTGAGAAATCTGAGGTAATTCTAATTGGTTTCCCTTTATAGGTGATTAACCTTTTCTCCTTGACAGCTTTAAGGATCTTTTCCTTGGTCTGGGTTGATCCTGTGTGGATTATAATGTGACAGTGGGATGTCCTATTCTGGTCTGGTCTATTTGGGGTTCTAAAAGCTTCTTGTATCTGAATAGGCCTATCTTTTTGTATGTTTGGGAAGTTCTCTGCTAGGATCCTGTTAAACAAATTTCCTAGACCATTAACTTCTGTTTCTAGGTGCTCCTCTACACCCATTATCCTTAGATTGGGCCTTCTGATGGTGTCTTCCAGGTGTTGGATAGACCTATCATATTTCTTGGACTTGTCTTGGATGGTTGTATATTCTTTCTCTATAATATCTAGGCTGTCTTCAATCCCTGAGATTCGATCTTCTGCATGGTCTAACCTGCTGTCAAGACTCTCTACTTTGTTTTTTATCTCTTTTCCTACTAATTGGTCAGCTTTGATAGCTTCAAGTTCTTTGTTGAAGCTCTGTTTTAGGTCTTGTATGAATTTCTTTACTTCCTTAATTTGGTGTTCAGTGTTTGTTCTCATATCACTTAGTTGATTGGTTATGGTTTCTTTGGACTCCCATTCCTTCTGTTGGGTTCCATTCAGCATTCGCTTTGTGGTCTTCCTGACTTCCTTCAGCTCTTTGTTAATGGATTCCATGAATGCCTTTAGTGATCTTTGTGTATTCTCTACCTGGTCTCTCAATTCCTGAATTACTCTTTGATTAGCTTCCTCCTGTCTGTGGGATTCCTGCAGTTCTCTTTCTTCCCGTTCGTGGGATTCCTGCAGTTCTCTTTGAGTGTTCTCTGCCTGCTCACGCCATTCCTCCCTTTCTCTTTGAGTATTCTCAAGTTGTTCACACAAATCCTGTATCAGTTTTTGAGTAGCTTCCTCACGCTTATGATATTCCTGTATAAACTTCTGGGATGCCTCCTCTCTCTCCCTATCACGCTCATACAGAGTCCTTTGTACATTGTCAAACTTCTCATTTATCATGTTTGCTAGTAGTGTTTGTAGAGCTATTTGGGAACTCTCCTCTGGATTATTCTTTATCTGTTCTAATCCCTGATTATCAAGATTGGGAATTGAGATACCCGAATTTGCCATTTTTCTTGTGTTTTTCCATCTCACTCTGCCCATTTGAGATGAAGATAGCAACAGTTTTGTGCTAGAACACTATCTTAAGGCAACCATCAACCAAAGTTTGCGTTTGTACAGTGAATAGTCTACATATACAATCTAGTTCAACAGATACATCTATTCAACATCAAACAACTATATGTTAAAATACTTCGAACCGCAGAAAAGAATTTGGAAAACCAGAAATTATTAGGATTAGGGAGAGATGTGGGTAAAAAACAGGAATAGATTGGTGTGGGGAGGCACAGGGAGAGTTAACTATGTCCTAATCACAATGCAGGAAATGGGTTGGGTAGGATGCAAGTAGAGAGAGAGAGAAAAAGAAGAGACCGAAAGGGGAATGAAAAGAGACCAGAAAAAAATAGAAACGTGAAAATTAATGTATTTAGAGAGGAATGTGAATATGTTGAGAGAAGGGGAGGGACATAGAGGAGATGTGAAAAACTTTAAGGATGGGAAAGGGAGAAGAAAAGATCAGAAGTTCAGTAGAGTTAGACAAAAAACAAAAAGATAATTAAGAAAGAAAGAAAAAGAGAAAGAAGACAAGAAAAGAAAGGAAAACGCTCATTCACATATTCTTAAAATAAAAATTATAAGATGAGAAAAAAATGTTACTGGAAAACAATTATTTTTTCAGGAGAGGCAAAAATTAAAGATTAGTAAAAGTTTTAGAAGGGAAAAAATTTATACATACATATATCTCTATATATATAACAAAAAACAAACATAAAAAGAAAAGAAGAAGAAGAAAAAAGAAAGAAAAAAAAGAAAAAAGAAAAAAAAAGAAAAAAAAAGAAAAAAAAGTCTTTTGAATTTTTTTTTTGGGGGGGAGGGGTGGGAAGAATCTTGTATCTCCCTTTTGTCTGTAACCAGTTTCTTGTTGGAGTCTCTGGTCAGCTTTAGGTCCTGTGGCTTGATTGGTTTCTTAAGTCGGTTTGTTGGAAGAGGCAGAATAATGCTCTGCTTTACCCAAGATTTTGAGATCCCCCTCCCAGGTTAGTTTTCTGGGATGGTGATCTGCTTTGAGAATCACAAAAGAGGGGGATGTGGTGATGAGGCTAGGTTCTGGGTAGAGTTGAGGCCTTTCAACAAACAGTAGCTTTTCCCTGGGGCTATTTTGTGATAAAGCTCACAGTGCCCAGCCTGGAGCCATTCTCAGGGTTTCTGTTTTTCAATTGATTGTGGTGGCTGCTAGAGGGAGGGGCAGCCTCTGGCTCTGGTTACCCAGTGAGGCAAGCCACTCCAATGGCTGGCGCCTGAGCTGGGTGACTTTTCCCTGGATGGAGCTGAGTCTGGCAGGTCACTTCGCCGTTAAGTTCTTGTGACCTGCTAAATGACTCGTTTTATTCCAAGGCCTGAGTTGGAGGTAGCAGCTCCTCCGAGCTTTGTAGGTACCCAAGATGGAGATATCCGGTGCTGGGGGGGGAGGGGTGGCCTTCCCTCCTCTGCTCCCTGGGAAGGAGTGAGGACGTCGGGCTTGTACTCACACTGAGTCTTGGATCCTGGGTCGTCTCTGGTCTGCAAACAGCAGGATGAAGATGTCCGCTCCTTGTTGGTTCTTGTTGGTGTTGAGTAGAATCTGCTCGTCCGCTGCGTCTGGCTCCTTCGTCCCGGACTCTCTGTGTCTCAGGTATGACTCCGCGGAGGTGGTCGCCGTCGTGACCCTGCCGCCGCAGCGGCAGCTGATGTGTTTCCTTGGCTTCCCCTCTCTTGACTAACTCTCTGTCCTGTGATGGCACACTTGGTGTGATTCTCTGGCTTGGGACTGTTCACTGGAACTCTAAAACTGCTTTCTATGCAAGAGCTTGTTCAGATTCCAGCTTCTCCTCCGCCATCTTCCTGGAACTCTACTCTATTGTCATGTCTCTCATTCCCACATTAGAAAAGTACATAGAAGGTTCTCAGTAAATTATGTGTATAATCATGAAAAAAATGTATTGAAAGAATATGGGCCCAGTGTGGTTTTAGCTTATTGAGACCTGTAGGGGGTAGTGTGTTTTTGAGGACTTGCAAAACGTTGTGATGGAGATGAAAGGAGGGATGTGCTTATTCTTGAAAAATTGTCTGGAGGATTGCTCCCAGAAAGATAGTGACGAATTCTTCCAAAAGATATAGCAAAATCACTTCCACAACCATGTTCACTGCTGCACTATTTACCGTAGCCATGTTATGAAAACAGCCCAGATGTCTTACGGTAGAAGGATGTTTGGAGAAAGTGGGGCACATATACACAGTTGGATTGCACCCATCCATTATGAAGACTGTTACATAATTTGCAAAGAAATAGATAGATCTAAAAATATGTTAAGTGAACTAAGTCAGAGCCAGACACACAGAGGACCCATGTTCGGTCGCGTATTTGGAACATAGGATTTTATGCAAGTTTACACAACATTATTAACCAAAGCATGCTCTTTGCAGATGAGTATTTAAAAGTTGTAATTTCTTATAAATTTGAACTTTTATTCCAACAAAATGAATACCAAGAAACTATCATTTGGAAGATATGAGCGGAAGTCAAAGGGAAGGAATAAAGAGAGTTTTGGATGAAGAGAGGGAAGGTATAATATTCAATGCAGAAACTAGAAGAAATGAAAGTGGGGTGAGGTTTGGAAGGGTATTGGAAAGTTATGTAAAGATCCATTGTACTTATAAACTGATTTGTTGAATGGAAATTCCTTCATACAACTATTTAATAAAAATATAATTAAAAACAATGGAGACGGGGCTGGGAAAGTGGCTCAGTGGTAGAGAACTTGCCTTGCAGGCCTGAGGCCCTGGGTTCGATTCCTCAGCACCACATAAGCAAAAATAAAAAGCCAGAAATGGCGCTGTGTTTCAAGTGGTAGAGAGCTAGCCTTGAGCTGAACAGCTGAAGGACATCACCCATGCCCAGTGTTCAGGCTCCACGACTGGACCCCCCCAAAAAAAAACAATGGAGACATCTGAACCTTAAACTGTGTTCTCTTAGATCATGAATCAAAATAATAGTTTCCTTCTCAGAAATTTTCTTTGTAGTTATTTTCCTCAAAATGACAGAAAAGTGACCAACAAAATGAATGTTAATACATCACATTGCATATCCTAAAGAGAAACAATATAAAAATCACAGTAAAAATGTTAGAATTCATCACATGATTAAATAACAGGTAGAAAGGATCAAATGCTGATTGTTTTTCCAAGTACGTTACCTATGGTATCTAATTTAATCCTCACAATAATCCCATAAAGTAGAACTACTTCTATTTCTAATTCTCAGATGATGATATTGAGGTCTTCAGAGTTGGAATTACTAGTACAACATTTCACAAATGGTAAATCTTAGCCTGCGGCCCATTCCCACCGTATCAAATAACTTCATTCTATTTTGTGACTAAAATACCAGCACTTAGTTCACTAATTCTAGGAAAATTTCCCAGAATTATTGTCCACACTCTAATAATATTTCACTTTATCTTTGTTAGAAAATAGGAAACTAAGCGGGATGTCGGTGGCTATACCTGTAATCTTAGCTACTCAGGAGGCTGAGATCTGAGGAACGCTGTTCAAAGCCAGCCCAGTCAGGAAAGTCCGAGAGATTCTTATCTATAATAAACCGCTAATAAACCAGAAGTGGCACTGTAGCTCAAGCGGTACAGTGCTTGACTTGAGCTGAAGAGTGCAGGGACAGTACCCAAGCCCAGAGTTCAAGTGCCAAGACCAACTAAAAAAAAAAAAGGAAATAGGTAACTGCAATATGAAAACTCCAAGTTCATAATCAATTTATACCTCCCTGGTTAAAGGAACTGCTAAACTATAACATTCT
The DNA here is from genome assembly GCF_024711535.1 of Dipodomys merriami. Classification (NCBI taxonomy): domain Eukaryota; kingdom Metazoa; phylum Chordata; class Mammalia; order Rodentia; family Heteromyidae; genus Dipodomys; species Dipodomys merriami. Next base: position 333,625 of record NW_027203593.1, read on the forward strand.
TGATTTCTAGCTCAAAATTGTAGAAATTATATTCTATCCCATGACAACACTGCATCACAGTCATACTGAAAGAATAATCTCCCCAATTCCTGATGGAAACAGATTGCAGGTCTTATAGACCAATCATTTCCACATTGTAGCTCACATAAGTTGTTTACCATTAGAGGTATCTTGATTGCTTTTTATACCCAACATTTTGAGAGAAATGTATTACTTTAAAATGTTATTAAAGCAAGACTGATATAAAAATCACCTTTGACCCCAGATAAATATTTACCTTTCATATACCCAAAAATGCAGTCTTACCTATCATTAATGTTAGGAACGAGAGGTTAAAAATCATGGACACCTAGACCTAAGCATGAATTAAAGACTCTCCAACTTGTGAATACAATTGGTTTAAAAAGACATGAATACTACTGCATGTTTTTCAAAATTTCTTGTGATATTGAAGATTCAATGATAAAATATTAACACTTGAAAATAACTCATTTTCTTGGGAGTAGAACAGAAAACACAAGATTAATCCATCATTTTCAAATACCTTTATTTTTCTACAAATTCACTCTTATAATTATCAAGATTATAAAACTAACTGAAGTACAGAGCCACAAAGGAAATAATTTAACTGCATCATCTACATTCAAAAAACTGTTACTGGGGCTGGGAAGGAGGCTCAGTGGTAGAGTGCTTGCCTTGCATGCATGAGGCCCTAGGTTCTATTCCTCAGCACCACATAAGCAAAAAGGAAAAAGCCGGAAGTGGTGCTGTGGCTCAAGCGGTAGAGCACTAGCCTTGAGCTGAAGAGCTGAGGGACAGTGCCCAGGCCCAGAGTTCAAGGCCCCACGACCGGACCCCCAAAAAAGAAAAAAAAAACTGTTACTAGAAAGCAAAGTTATTCTAATAATTAGCTTACCAAATTCACTTATATCCTTTTATTCTATTTCATAATATTTCATAATATTCTATTGCATAAAAAGCCTATATACCCACTTACATCTTCAGATCTTAATATTTATTTCAGAAATGTCTATAGCTCTATAGTCAATGAACTGAAATAATACTAAAAATATTTAAAGGCTTTTCAGAAATTGCAAGACGCTCTCGGGGTTGTTATTTATATTGGAAAAGATATTCGAAAAGCCTTATTTGTTAAAGTTGTGATAGTTACTTTCACAAAAGAGCCATTAGTGGGGATCCCATTGCATGTACAAAAGAACTTCAAATGCATCCATAATCTGGAGGTGACACATGCTTTTTGTTTGTTTGTTTTGAAAGGTATATCTAGCAAGCATATCCACAATACTGGTTTTCAGTCAATATGATGGGATATTCAAACCTAATAAATACAGGGTTGATTATCTTAGTGAGAATAGATATAATGTTACAAAGAAAGTTATTTTCAACAGAAATCCAGAAAGAGTTTATTCACCTTGTGTTTCACGGGAATAACCAGAGAGTAATACCTGTTTGGTCAAGTCAGTCAAACTCACTCCAAGAGTATATCTTAAAAGTATAACCAATTTAAGAGGTCAAATACATATTTTGTACTGATAGTCATCTTACAGCAATAACTTACTACCTAATTATATCTGTATCTTCTTACCTAACATATAATAAGAGCTGAAAGTGGTCTCTTTTATCTAACTTAATGTTGTATATGCTTTGATTATGATGATGTTATTATTTGACAAATAAAATGTACAGAAGGGTGGCTCCACAGAAATGACATGACAGAACACTGATAAATAAAAACATTGCAACACAGTTAGCTCTTTTGAGCCTCACCTTGTCCACACTGGCAAGCAACATTGCAACAGCACACGCATACATATACACATACACACATGTGTGCACATGTACACACATATACTTGCATGCTAAATTCAGGGTTTAGTACAAAAAAGTACAAATAAAATTTTAGTGATTAGGACAAATGTTAATTTGCCTTATTACAAAATAATACACAATCCAGTCACCATGGGTGTCACATTTTACTTGCCTCGCCACATGTGACCACTTAATTTATTTTAATTAATTAATGAATTCATTTGTTTGGTGCTAATACTAGGCTTGAACTCATGGCCTGGCTCTGTCCCAGAATTTGTTGTTTTTTTGTTGTAGTTTTCTCAAGCCTAGAATTTTACTGCTTGTCCCACAGCTCCATTTCTAGCTTTTGCTGGCAACTTTCAAATCAGAATTTAATGGACTTTTTTTTTGCTTGGTTTGGTTTCAAACCACAATCCTCAGATTTCATCTTTCTGATTAGCTAGGATAAACACATGAGCCACAAGTGTGGCTTCTAGTTTTTCCTCTATAGCTATCTAATACACATATTAGATAGTAATTTAAAACTTAGAGTATAGAAGCAAGTTGTACAGTGATGATATTGTCTTGTCAGAAATTTAAGCTAGTAAATTTCTTCTTAAAACCATAAACAAAAATACTATGGTATAATATAAGAGAACTCACTATTGAACATATGAGCTTTAAGAGCTTTCTAATAGATCCATTATTTGTTACCCAACATTAGAAAAACTATATAATGCAGTAGTAAAATAGAAGTCCTTTGTAGGAATACTTAATTACCTTGTTTTTAAAGATACTTGTTTTCATCCAAAAAAGTAGGCCTGTCTATTGTCTTCATGTGATTTTGATGATTGAAGGTGCTTAATGAGAAGTCAAAGTGTATTACTAATCCTTTGCTATCAATTAAATCTCACCTTTTCTTCTTGGAACTTATAATTATTAAAGAAATAGTTCAGAATCAGCAAGCAATAGTTCAGATTCACACTTCCAGTGCAAGTGGATCACCAGTAATTAATCCTTGATACCATTTTCCACAAAGTTTTGTCACAGATACAATCGGTCTGCCTTCTCTAGCTGCTTTCCTAGCCTGGACCTATTCCTTCACTCTACAGGAAAAGTGTGATTCAACTGATTTCAGTCAGATCTGTTACTAGAATTATCAAGGATTTAGATTTTTGTCTATAATTTGGTCAAAGCTATGTCTCTTTATGTAGGCTAATAAAAATGTATTTACTAATTTCAAGTAAATTCATAAATTCCATTTCCACCTCTTTTAAAAAATAAAATTGTTTGCTCTATAAATTGATCAGAGGCATGGATTTTTGGCTAGCTAGGTCATTGTACATCTGTCTCTCTCTTCCTCTCTCCCTTTCATGGTTCTCATAGATAATGTGACTGCTCCATAATTATCCTAATTTATTTTGCTTTTATATTTTTGGTTGCATCATTTCACTTTCTGCTCTGCCATTTCCCAAATCATTTACATAGAAGGCATTATTTCATATTTTCTCATTCTTATAATAAGCTGCACATGAAGACACCACTGGTCCCATTTTCAGTCTGTACCTTTGAATATGGAGGAAAACCTTTCCTTTGCTCTCTATGAATTCCCTACTCTCCAGTTAGAATAATTTCCAATAGTAAAATTGGAAAAAGAGAAAGAAAATCATGGTGAAATAACAGATGTAGAAAATTCACTGGATTTTTCTGACCAGTTCAACCAATGTGAACTATTCGGGAATACATGTGCACCCCATTCCCACTGGTACTCACTGTCTCTGGTTAGGCAATTCTGATGAAGACAAGGAACAAGATGAAAAAGTGAGGAATGATATCATTTGCAAAAAAATGGAGAAGTATTAAAGCAAATTTTTGTTTGGGCTGCTGAAAATAATTGGCTTACTACAGTGCAGACACTGCTTTCCTAAAAGGCCACTCATGTGAATACTAGGGATGATGATGAGTATACCTCTCTTCATCGGGAAGCCTCCAGTGGGCACTTAGACATGGTCCATGAGTTGGTGGCTCAAGGCATATATTCATGCAATTACTGTGAATGGCTAAACACCCCTGCACAGTGCTTATATGTTGAATAATACCAGAGTGGCTGCTTCCTTAGTTCACATTGAGGCAGATACCAATTCCCAAACTAAAGTCCTCTTGACTCCCTTGCATCTTGCTGCTTGGAATAGAAATATCAAAGATATGCTGGATTGCCTTCTATTGAAGCATTATATCAAACCAGGTCTGAAGAACAACTTGGAAGAAACTTCATTTAATATTGCCAAAAGGATAAATAAGTATCACTACCTCTTTTAAATTGTGGAAGGCTGTAAAAATTGTTCTCCTAACTCATAATGGTTTGGTTAAGATTCTTAAATTTCAAAAATGCCAATCCATCTTTGTGTCTGTACAAAATATTTTCACAATACAAAGCAACAGCAATATCTTACTTTAAAAATTCATGGATTCCATAGTATTCTTCAAGTGAATTGCCTGACTTTGATGTCAAAATGTATTCAAGAGTTGTTTGTATACATCTATAATGATTTCTGCAGGGTTTGTGATTTTTAAATCAGAAATCACTTTAACTTATCTGTTGAAATGAGTAGTACAGAAACTAAAAATATTTCTGGTGCTTGTATGAAAAAAGTATATTTTAAAATACTCTGTATTTTGTTTGTATAATGTCCATAATCTATTTAATTCTCTCCTAGATATAATACTTTGAATTATACATTGTTTTATAATATATAGGTTCGTTAATAAATGTGTTATTTCAGATAGCATTCCATATAGAAAAAGTTTAAGATTCCTTTTTTTCCCTAGGTCCTTATATTATTTTATTTCTTTAGGATAAAATGACAATGTTATCCAATTTCAAATGTTTTGTAAAGATTATGCTATGTAAAGGCCATTCTAAGGTGAGGATTTAACACACTGATGTCAAACTAACTTTCAGTTCAATGAATTACATATATTGTTATATTTGCCTTTTTAAATTTTTTATTGTGAAAATACTGTACAGAGGGGTTACAATTACATGGGCAAGATAATGAGTACATTTTTTATCAAGCATTGTAGGCTCCTCCTGTATTTACCCTTCCCATCCATTCCCATCCTTCCCCTGCTTCCCCACTCAATCCTCCCTGCTACCCCTCCACCCGCACAAAGTTGTAAAGTTCATTTTTCGACATAACGACTTGTATTTTTGTAATCAATTTTTAATAACTGTTTTTCATTTCTTGCATCTCAAGAATGAAAAATATGGAATATTTCACAAATTTTAATATCATCCTTGTGCAAGTGCCATGATAATCTCTATATTGTAGTAATTTGGGTAAACGTCCTGCTGAAGCATGTAGTATCCTGTAAATTTAAGTAGTTATTGATGCAATCTTTATACAGGCATATATCCTTGGTTGACTGTTTGTAACTAGGAACCCTTATTGTTCCTAAAAATGTTATTGATCTCACTTCTCTAAAATTCTGTGTATATTGGGAAAAGCTAATATTGTTTGGTCGATTGCTCACATTTGCAATTTTTTTGTCAATGACTATTGTAAGTCTTTTTCATTTTAAATTTGATCATACTTTGAAGCCTTTATAGCTAGGTCCAAAGGTGATTGTTTTTCAAGTACTTATTTATAAACTGAGTTAGCTTTGTGGAGGTAATGGATTCAAAGTAAGCCTTGCTTAAGAGCTACTTCTAAACTTCTGCAGCTTAAAAATTCCTAAATGATGTCTTACTGGTATAAATGTCTACCTGACCCTTTACTCTTCTTCCCTGTAGCAACAGACCAACCAGAATATCTTACCCTGACAGCATAGATTTTCTTATTGGAACAAAACTAATATTAGTTAAAAGGGATCATAGAGAGATAAACAGTTAAGACAGAATCATTTAAGCTAGAAGGTATTTTATCAAAATATAATTGTTTTTTATACCTAACATTTCAATAGTAGCTAAAGCCAAGAAGGTGAAAAAAAATTTCACATGCATGATTACCAAATGTCCTGGCCAATCTACCATCCATCCAGGCAGGAATTTACACTACTGCCTTTCTTTCATCAAATATTTTCATAGTTACAAGAGAAGTCTATATGTTTCTCCTCGATATTAGGCCTTAAATTGGTAATGTTTTAATCACAGTGTTTCCTCTTGTCTCTAGGCTGTAAATCTCCAAATGGTAAAGTTTTAGGTCCAACTCTACCAAACACTGAGGTAGAAATAATGGAATAATATTTTAAAACACAGTTGCCTTTGATACCCTAACCACAACAGAACATTGCAAAACATGTGCCTTTTTTCTTATATTTTATAGTTATATATTTTATATTTATACGTGCTGATATTTTTTCACACAGTGAAACTTACTAGAATTAATTGATAATTTGACAAATAAATAGATATTTATTACAATAAATAGATTTGAATATAAATAATAAAGTTTAGAATGTACATTAGAATATATAAAGTATCAATGCAATGTCTTTGGTATAAACATGTGATATGTTCTAAGTATTCTTGGTCTTCTGAATTCACATTGTAAAAAAAAAACAATTTTTTTCCTCTAATCTATAAGGGATTTTACTCTGCTGCTCTGTTTATTGTTTTAACTCATTGGTTGCAAAATGTTTTTCTCTATATTTCTGAAGCATTTCTACTTATTGTACCCAAATTTTGCTGATATGATATCTAAAAGGTGTTATTCTTCTGCAGGACCAACGGGTCCTAGGATCCCAGGTCTTAGTTATCCTCTTCATCTGATAACAAGGGGAAGATTTCTCACCTAGGCTCATGAAACATGCCAACAGAAATTAATTGAAAATCCATCTCAATTCCTTATGACACCGGAATTAGTGGTAAGCAATTGTGTAATGCAATGCAACTTAAAATGAAAGATGAGATCACAAAATCTGAGAGAAAGTACAGTAATTCAAACTTTCAGTTAACAAATGACCAGCCCATATGAGTGACCAAGATCACAAATGTCACAAAATTATTTTTAATACCCCTCTTCTAATGATTACTCCAAGATTTCAGTCCAGCATAAGTAGGCAAAAAAAATAGTTCCTAGAACGATAGATCCATAATTGGTCTACCAAGGCTAGGAAAACTTGACTTACAGGTCAAATATAATTCACAAAAACATTAATTGAGAAGATCGTTAATGCTTCAAAATACTGGTACTTCAGTAAAACTTGTTTCTGTAGAATAAAAATGTTATCATTCTCAAACCAATGATAACCTACACTTAATCTCCTGAAAACAGATTCTTTTTCAAATAATCTCTTAAAAATCACATTCACCAAAATAACATTTGACAAGTAGACAATATTGACATTACAAATTTTTCAAGTTTAGGGTGCAAGTTACAATAGAGTTGTTTTATTTACCCAGCACTAATGCCAAACAGGTTCAACCATTCATTAAAGTGTAGAAATAGTACCACCCACCATTTGTGTTGTTCAGTAGGTGCCTTACAGAAATGTGTCAAATAGAAAAACCTCCCATAATTCAAACCCAAACACTAGCTAATAAAGTAAGTTTAATCACTTACTAAGGTACATTTTAAAAAGTCACAAATAGTTGCTTTATCATATGTTGTTTTATGTTTTACCTATCAGTTTAACATAGTAAGAAATATGACTTAAAGTCATGAATATGGGTACTCATCAGAGATGTGACAAACATAAAATCTGTCTTCTATTTCTACCATATTCCTGTATAGTAGTAAATCGTAGTCTTCTTCTTTTTCCAAAACTTATAGGTAGTAGAAAATATTATCCCATGTAAAATAAAATAATCACAAACCTTTTTCAAAGCCGTTTATAAAATTTGGTAGTTAGGAATATATTCTAAGCCATTTTTAAACTTTCTTGTTGACTAAAGATTAATCTTACAAATGGATGAGAATAAAATCATGTCTAGGTGCTTCACGTCTCCAGTCTTGCAAATTGTTATTGCAGATGAATGAATTATGGAAATATAAGCTGACATCAGTTCAAGTGTACGAAGGATTGAAACTCCATGGATAGTATATAAACCTTTCAAAATATTAACAGTTTAACAGAATGACTATCAGGAAGTTGAAACCAGAGAGGAATAATAGTAAAGACAGAATGAATGAAAAATGGAACAAGGGGCAAGTACAGCTAGAATACTCAATGTACACATGTGATAAAGGAAGTGATAAATCTGAAATACATCATGGAGAAGGGGTTGGTTGAGAATGATAGAAGGAGTCACTCTGATCCAGGAGCATTGGACAATTAGATGGACATATTTATTGTAATACACTTGCACAACCTTTTGAAATTTAATTAAAAAACACAACAAAAAACAAAAACACACAAAAATCATAACCAAACAGCAATCTCTAGAGAGGATATATATGACCTCTCAAAATTTTAAATAGTTCATGAAGGGTAGTCTTGGGAATAGCAAACAAAGCTGTTCAAAGAGGGCAGTTTGGGGTAGCAGAGAATTTTGAACAGATTTAAGTAGATTATCTAAGGTTGTGAATCACCTACATCTGCTGCAAATATTTTCTTCTGTGAGTTCTCTTTGTCTGCAATGGATACTCCAGTCCTCAGCCACACTTGATAGCTTGTGAAGATAGAATGAAAGAAACAAGATCAAGAATCCATTACTCCACTGGAGACAGAAGAGTCCTCTATGTTTTCTCTCGTCTCTCTTCACTACTCTTTCTTCATACTTTTAAGTCAAGTGATTTTGAATTATATCTTTCATTCTTTGCTCTGGCAAAGTAATTAGCCAAACTAATTTCCTAAATATTATTTGCCATTTTTTTCTACCATGCTGTTTACTTGTCCAAGGGAGTCCATTAAGCTTCACCCTTGCATTTGGTTGCCACGAAAATCCAACATCTATGTTAATGAGGACAAACTCTAATGTAAAACTTTGTCTCCAAAAAACCGATCCAAGAAGCTGTGATCACAAATATTTAGCTATACTTTTTTTCTTTTACCTTGAAAATCTTCTTGTGTCTAAAGTTCCACAAAAATAAGTACTCCACTACTTTTTGGTTCAATCACTTCTAACCTCAAAGATATATTTTGCTAACAAGATGCTTAGAGGAAACCGAAGTATACTCCACTTTTATGTTCTCTCTTAAGACTCTCCTTAGATACCATATCAGGATCAGTGAAGTTATTCTTTGCAAAATTATTTCAATAGATTATTTTTTCTTAGTCTTGCATTTGCTCAGCAAGATGTATGGAATAGAATAGAGTTAAATCATCCATACCTTGGGTAACAGTGTCTATTACAAAGGACAATGCTTCTATGTCCTAATTCTATGTCCTCCTCTTAGCTCTTCCCTGATTTCCAATTAAGCACAGCTTCTTGACTTCAAGTCCAGTGAAGCTGAAAGACTATAAGATCTCCTCCCCACCCCACCCCGCTACATCTTCATGGTTTCTCTTTTAAAACTCTTTTAAGTTGCCTCATTTGGACGTAGAATTTATTTTCCTGTCCTCATTCAAACTGCTCTACATTGTAGTGAGCCAAATAGGCTCTGTAAAATCAGTTTAGGTAGCAAAAATATTAAGACAATCTATATCAAAATTTTTGGCCTCCCTCCACTGCTGAAGTCAGTATGCTTAGATAGGGCTTCTAAGAACATTGTTTTCTTACCCTTTCAATTTTCTCAATTCTTTTCTGATCCCAAACTTTTTGGCTTATGTAATAAGAGAAGTCTTCACTACCTCATGTTAATAAGGATATTATTTTTTGTGAGCTACTTAGAAATGTGTAATCATTGGCGTAACCAATCAGATTTTTTCCGTGTTTCAGTGCTTCACGTGCAAAGACATTGTGGAAAGTGTTACAAACAGAAAAGTGTGAACCCAATACCTTCTTTCATTTTGAAGGGCCCTTTCTCCCTAAATATTTTGACCCAAATTATCTTTTTCAAAGAATAATTTGGGTAATTAAAGGTCAATTCACAAAATTTGATGTCTCAGTTTTCTTAAGAACTTTGAATTTCACACAGTGAGAGTATATTTCCTGGGTAAGGACAATTCTCAAGGGAACCTACAGGATTTACAGTAAGGTTTCTGAAGTTTGTTTAGTGTGAAAATGAGCTATCTTTACCCACATTGCTCCCTCTCAACTAGTTCTCCATAGCTTTCTTTGCATGAAAGCCTATTTTCCCAGGCAATTTTCTTAATAGGCTAATTTGTTAAAAATTTGAACAATTAAAATATACCTGTCATAATTTTTAAACTCTTTTGAAATTGCTTTATCAGAATCACGTTTTCCCCAATCCTAATTCAACCTTTTCCATCAAAAACAGTAACATGTTGTTTATTTGATATAGTGTCCATGCAACTATTATTTTCCAGTGGCTTTATGTGTATATATGAACATATAAGCTGATGCTGAGCAAAATGAACTCCAAGATATGGAAACAGAGATTTTTTTGCAGTTGTTTTTAATGTACTATGTGATTTCTATTTTCTTTGGGTTTTCCACCTATGGTTTGGCTTCGGGTGTATTTGATTTTGTGCCCTGTGTATTGTGTATACATTTACCTTAATTAGGGAAGGGAAGAGGAACAACAAAATGGCAAGACAAAGGACAAAGGGCAAGCCAATGCAATAACAATACTCACAAGACAATATGTTGGAAATGTATATTAAAACTTGTGAGGAGTATTGAGGTGAAAGAAAACTGTAAGAAAAATGAAAGAGGGGGTAAAAAGTTTGAAAAGTTATGTTTTCACTACCTTACAATTACTGTAACCCATTGTTCACCAATTTGACAATAAAATTAAATTAAAAAATAAGCTACATAAAAAATAATTTCACTGTATTGTTATAGTAAATATTATTTTATGTATTAACTTTTTAAAAATCAATATTATTTGGCATCTAATTTGAATTGATTACTCCTTTTTTATCAGAGAGTCATCAACTTGAATGTTATACAACTAGACAATATTTTCACAATAAACTTGACAATATTTTGAAAAAAGGAAAAATTTAGTACTTTCTCATACTAAAACTGAATGTAGTTTAATTCTATGGAAACCCATAACTTTTAAAAGTAAATGAGTTGTTAAGAGGACAGAATATATGTGTTCCTCAAAATTCCTATGATTAATAACTACTCATTTTCAAATTCTGAACATTCCATACCTGAGCGATTCAAAACAGTACCTGTTTGCATGTTATGTAATTTTGCAATAGATGCAGTTTCCAATGGAGTGTTACAGATTGAGAAGTCAACAGAAAAATAGCCACATTCTGGTAGAGGATAAAATTATGAAGCATCTGTAATTAATTCTTCAAGAGTAAGCAAATTTTATCAGAGAAAGCTATAATTTCTATGAATCCAAAGATTTATGCCATAAAGTCATCCTAGTCCAATAATTTCCAACTTGTAAAGTGCACCTTAATATTCCCTTAATTCACATCATGAATAGCTTATCTCTATTGTGAAAAAAATACTACACCTCTGATAATGTGATTCTCTCCTTCTTCTGGAAAGAATACTACAATTAACTGGGTTGCATCACTTTTCCCCCAGTAAGATTCTTGAGATCAGAACACTTGCAAATGTTATTTATATTTATACTTTTTTAAACTATCACAGATAATTAGGATGCTAAGGTCAGAAGATTATGGTTCAAATATCCAATAAACTCAGAAAAAGTCAGACACAAGTGGCACTGAGATTGAAGTGGTAGCACACGAGCCTTGAGCATAAACAGGCTCAGAGACAGTTCCCAGGCCCAGATTTCAAGCCCTAGGACAAACCAATAAAACAAAAACAAACCCCAAATGTAGCATTTTTCTCATTGTATACAGAGGCACGTAATTAAGGAAATTGTTTCCTGTGTTACATATAGGTAGAAGAAAGAAGATGTCACACAATTATTCTCTTCATACAATGTTATACAAAACCCTCAAAAATTGCAATTTTTCTATAGTTATAAATTAATATCGATTTGTTGGCAACTCTGTCTAGATTATTTACATTATCATTTTATACATGAATTGTTGGAATTTTCTATTAACTAAGATCTAATTATAACTCTCTTGAAAGCATATTCTAGGCAAATAGAATGCCAGAATCATTTGTGAATTTGTCAATTAAACCCTCTACTCAAAAAAATTTTGTAGTATCCTATAAAATATGAAATTAGAAGCAAAACTAAAATATTTATGTTAACTCTAAATTCTAAGTTAGCAAGATCTACAAAGTCCTGCTTTAGATGAACTTTGAAATTTCTCTATGCTTAAGATTTTGTAATCCTTCCTCATTTCTTTGGAATCCAACAGAATGATGCTTACTTACTTTTTCAAATTTTGGCTGGGAATCATGAGCCATTTTGAATCTAGGAATGTTCTGTAATGAAGAGAGCATTTAAAACAAAACTGAAGATTATATACGAGTTGCATTTCAATAGGAAACTTGAATTCTCAAAACATAATAACAAAATTAGCCCAAACTTCCAACTGTGTATTCCTTTCTTGTTGTTTGGTTTGTTTTATTAGACAAAATTATACTACCTGGTCCAGGAAATGTATCACTATTTAATTCCACTCTCTAATCTCCTGCCTTAGTCTGAGTGCTAGAATTCCAGGTTTGTATCACATTGCCCTGCCATGTTTGTTGGTTTATTTAATCTAGACATAGACTAGCAATTCTGAACTTCTCCAATGATATTATCCACTAGACAGACTGCTCAGAGTGTTTATGTACTATTTTAGAAGATCTTCTAACATTTGACACAGGATATGATCATTTTCAGATGCACCTGCTGGGATCTCTGATTCATTCGATCCCTTTAATCGTAATTACTTGACTCTCTTACTATCTCTCGTCCCTACCTATGTAATAGTCTCAAACTTTTTTGAAGAAAGTTCATGAGGACTTTCTAATATTAAAATTCATCTCTTAATTCTTACTCAGGACATATTTTCTATTGCTATTTTAAAACTTTTCTACATATTCTAAGAGTTGTTTCATTTGTGTATTTGTGTGTACACATATAAGTGCCTCTGTGTGTATGTGTATGTTTGTATGTATGTATGCAAAAGCCTCAAGCTCTTATTCATCAATCTTGCTCATGCCTGGTATTCCATCACCTGAGACATTCTTCCAATTCAGGTTTTGGCTGGTAGTGTGGCAAAGACTGTTCTGCCCAGGCTGCATGCAAACTGAAATTCCCAGACTGCTTTACATTCTTAGGTTTTATATCTCCAGAAGTATCAACTTTTAAACTACGAACATTTTTGTGAGTGAAAAGTCTAAGTTGTAGCCCACATTTTTAACTCAAAAATTCATATAAAGATAGATGAACATACACATTGCATATGCTGAGTGTACACTGTTAGAAATGTGATCTTAAGCTGCGTGGTGGAGAGATCTGGGGATTGGAGTTCAAAGCCAGCCCAGCTAGGAAAGTCCCAGAGACATTTTTCTCCAATTAACTACAAGAAAACTGGAAGTGGCACTGTGGCTCAAGTGGTAGAGCAGTAGCCTTGAGCTGAATAGCAGAGGGACAGTGCCCAGGCCCAAAGATCAAGTGCCAAGACCAACAACAACAACAAAATGCAAGTAAAGGAAAGAAAAAGAAATGTGATCTTAGCCACTTGTTCATTGCCAGTATAATCCCTGCTCTCTGGAGATGGACTTGTTTTTCCAGTTAAGTCCATGCCCTTATATCTGACTTTCATTGGAACCAGAATTATTCTTCCATTCTATTTTTAAAAATTTTGCGATTAGGAAACGTGATTGAGAAAGGGAAAGGCCTCATACTTCATATTCCACTTAGGAACACTCCCATAAATCTACATATTGGACTTGGCTTTATTGTTTCGATGTTGTCTTATTTGTAGTCTTCTATATTGTATTGAACCCTTATACTTAAACACAGAACTTCTCTTTCTCCTATTGTTGCAAATGTTTCTCTTACTGTTAATTCATGTGCACTAGGGAAATAACACCCAGCAAATACACTCACAAAAAGAATGATCTGAGGACCTTCTTCCCATTTAAAATTTGGCTTAATTTGCAGAGCAATTATGAAGTTTGAACTAAATGTACTCATGGATAACATATTTATAAGCAATATAAATTTTATATTTTCTCTTTTACTAAGTTTTCTCTGAAACACCTATTACCTCATGTCCAAAAATGTCCTTGTGTTGTGTTATTTCAATGAAGACAGAAAACATTCATTAGACCTCAAGAAGCACCAATGATTGTTACTGGACTTTGTGGAAACTGATCCCAGGAGAGGAATTGAACACAGAGAAATGATAAAGTTCAAATTAACTTGTGCTTTCCTTTTTACTGTACAAGAAAAGAATCCCAAGGATTGAAGGAAACTCTGTCCTTTACTTTTTCCAGTGTGTTTTTTATTCATATAAACTTGTCTGTAAACTTCTAGTTGAGAGTATTACAAAAGATAATAATGTGCCATGTGAAGGCCAGCATAGAATAAAAGGAATTAACGTTGTTGTCTTTTTAGTTAGTTTATTTGTTTTTGCCAATTGTGGGGCCTAAAGTCTGGGCCTGGGCGCTCTCCCTCAGATCTTCATCTCAAGGATAGTGCTCTACCACTTGAACCACAGTGCCATTTCTGACTTTTTCTGTTTATGTGGTACTGAGAAATCAGGGCCTCATGCATGCAAGGCAAGCACTGTACCACTGAACCACATTCCCAGCCCCTAATAACATTGTTTTAAAGTTGTTCTACTGCAAAGAAACAAAGACATGGAGGTTTAAAAGTGTCTTATGTATGGATATTTCATCCCTGAGAAGATTCTCTTTTGGCAGGAGTCAGTTATCAATTCCTTTAGTCTGGTCCTGAGTTCTCCATAGCAATAAGGATTCCAAAAAAGCAGTATCTTGTGAATATGTTCAGCACAAGCAGCCTCTTCTCAGAGCAGTACTCCTTTAAGGACAGTCCCAAAGAAATATCTGGGGGTTGTTTTTGTTTGCTTGTTTGTTTAGTTTGTCCTGGTTCTGGGACATGAACCCAGGGGCTGGACCCTGTCCCTGAACAGTTGTCTTTCTTGCCCACCTATCCTCAAAGCTAGTACTCTACTGCTTGAGCCAAAACTCCACTTCCGGCTTTTTTTAGTGTTTATTTAGAGATAATAGTTTGACAGACTTTCCTGCCTGGATTAGCTTTGAAATAGGATAGTAAGAAAGCCAAGTGATATCGACAGTATGGACTTCTCTTTTGAAAAAAAAAATATTAGATGAAGTTTATTATAAAGCTAATATTTGACAATTTTTAAAAGAAGAGAATATGCCCAGCAAAGAAGCCATAACTTAAATAACTCAGTGAAAGTAGGTGCACTGAATCATTTTGTAATTATTTTTTATGCTTGGAAAGATTACTATTGACCTTGTCATTCCTTTTGGGGAAACTGAAAGTCATATTTGCACTTTTTTTGTGGGCACTGTCCCTCACCTCTTCATCTCAAGTTGAGCACTCTACCACTTTAGCTACAGCACCAATTCCAGGTTTCCTGTGATTAATTGAAGATAAGGGTCTCATGGACTTTCCTGACAAGGCTTGCTTTGAACCACAATTCTCTGGTCTCATCCTTCTGAGTAGCTAGGATTACAGGCTTGAGCTACCAGCACCTGGCTCATATTTGCATTTATGTGTACTTAATGACACTATGTAGACAAAGAATGGAAATTTGAACCAAATGATGACATTGCAGCTTTTCAGAAAAATTGGGGTAGGAATAAATATGTCCTCATTTTTCCATGTTGTTATATTAATGACTCATGAGCTATGGGACTCTTACATTAGCATCCTCTGCCATCTGTGTAGGTGTTATTTAGTACTAGGCAATATTCATAGAGTAATATAGAAAGACTGAGGTTTTTAGAAAGCAAAGGAGATCAGGTATGAAAGAACAGCATAGAAGGAGATACATTTATCACACAGAGATTAAAAACTAGCCTAAGAGATTTACAATGTTAAAGGCAATGAGGTATAAACCTAGTTGATAACTAGTTCTTCAATAACCAAAAATATTTCCCTAGAACAGTTTCTGGTATATGATAGTTACTATCATTTATTCCTTCCATCTGGAGTTATTCCTTCTCTTCTATCACAACTGTTAATTAGTCTCTGCCTTTTTAGTGCCATGACTGACCAAAAAGATTTCCAAATCTCACTTAGACTAGCCTTCTCTGTGATTACCAGTGACCACCCAAAAGCCTGGAATCTTTTAATTTCCAGAATTCATCTTCCCTTGACATCTAAGTACATTCTTGGCATTAACTGCAGTGATCTAATGAACAAAATATTTTTTTTCAACACAGTATCTAATATAGGCAAAATGCATGAATTAGGGACTATTGTCAGGTATCAGTATGGAAGGAGCAATTATATATTCCAAGTATGTGTTCTTTATTTTGCACTTACTAACTGTTTTCTTTTGTTTTTGACAGTCCAGGGGGCTTAAACTCAGGACTAGGGAATTATTCCTGAGCTTGCTTTTTTTTCCCTCAAGGCTACCACTCTACCACTTGGGGCACAGCCCCTCTTTCAGTGTTTTTCTGTGAGGAATTGAACCCAGGCATTCAGGCAGGCTAGGCAATCACCACACCATGAAGTCACATTTCCAGAGCCCTAAATGACTTTCTTAAAATGGCATTATATTTTCATTCCATAACTATGTATCATAATTTTGGCCAGGTGCTAGAAAATAACATACAAAAAATACTAAGTCCAGTAAGGCTGGATGGACAATGAATACCCGTTATAGTTTAGCCAGGGCACAGAGGGGCTTACCTCATGGAGCTGGTTCAACAGGCTGAGCAAGACAGCTCCTAACCCACAGTCTACCTCCAGAATGAGAGGGCCAACTTGGGTTCCAACCACGTGGGGACGCTGGGCCACCTCCTTCAGCACACATTCAACCAGTTCCTGTGAGAGAGAGAAAAAAAGTCAGAATTAAACTTAAGCCGGGTGTCCATGGCTCAGACCTCTAATCCTAACTACACAGGGGGCTGAGATATGAGGATCATGGTTCACAGCCAGCCCGGGCAGGAACGTCTGTGAGACTCTTATCTCCAAAGAAGCACCAAAAAACTGTAAGCGGCACTGTGGCTTAAGTAGTAGAGTGCTAGTCTTGATCTGAGGAGCTTGGGGATAGTGCCCAGGACCAGAGTTCAAGCCCCACGACTGACAAGAATTGGACTTCTCACCACAAGAAGTGGACTGAATAGCACCCATTGTCCTAGGGAGTATGGCAGAGAAGTCAGGCAGAGCTTCCTGTGAACTGGAGGTCATGAGTATGTCACCTGGCTTCTCCTTGCCTCAGTATCCCCAGCTGCAAAACTGAACACAGTGAAGGATCCCCTTCCTCATGGGGACAAGGTAAGGATGAAAGAGAGACATGTTTTGTTTCATAATCCCTCACCTGTTCCATGATTAATAACAAGCCCCATGTGAGCCTTTTCCAGCTATCTTCCTTTCATTTGCTCACAGAATTGTCAGGAACCGTATCTAATGGCCGCTCCCTCTGTGCCCTGTGCCAGAGATCCCTCTGTATAAATCCCTTGTCTCCTCACAACTGTTCCAAGAGGAGACTGAGGTCCAAGAGTTGAAGCCTAACCCAGGGCTTACCCTGTGGTCAAGAATTGACTGCTGTGCACTAAGAGTTTGAGATAATCCATCTAAACCGATGACTGAACATGGTGCTACATGTCTACTATCCCAACTACAGAGGACCAGGCCTGGTGGAGCATGCCTGTCACAGATAGGAGTACCATGATCCAGCCCAGCCTGACCATATATTTAGTCTCTATTTTGGAAATGCCCAAGACAGAAAGGCTTGGCTCACATGGTGGAATACCTGACTGGCAAGCCTAAGGCCTTGAGTTCAAACCCTAATATACCAAAAAGAATCAGAGGCCCAGAATATGCCTGTAATCCCAGCTACTCAGGAGTCTGAGATCTGAAGATCATAGGTCAAGATTTAAAATAGGGTTGGCCTCAACCATCAGACATCATGATGAGAAGACCCGGAGTCTGACTTATGCTGGTGCACTCCATACTCGCAGGGTGCATATCCTTACTAAGTGCTGGCCACACACTCTGTCCCCCTGGGAAACCACCCCCTGTGAGACGCACCCCCAGGTCCTACCAAGCTGCCACTGCCACCAACCAGGCCCAAGGGAGTAGAGAGCTCCAGGGCACCTAAATCCCTTGGTCTTGTAATTTAAAGGTGATCAGTCCCCTTCAAGCACCTTACCCTTCCAGGCCCCTGGACCTCAGCCATGAAGCCCATACACCCCCCCTCCCCTCGCGAAGATAGCAGGAAAAGTTACCAAAAGGTTCGACCATCTTTATTGTAACCCACTTCTACACACACACAAATCCAGACTGGTGACAGAAGACTTATCCATGCAGCACCTGAAATTTGCCAATTGATCACTCACCTGAGCACTGTCAGGATGTACAAGTAGAAAGATGTCGAGAGCCCTGCAGGGAGTCTCTCTCTCTGCATGATAAGCTTGACTATCTCGCTGGAACATCTCTCAAGGTTATTTACAGAATCTGGTCTTTTCATCCTGCCCCAAACAAAGACCAAGTAGCTGCTATGGACCACCTTTTCACATTGCCCTAAGCAAACATCTTGCAGCTGCTACGGTCAATGAAAAAGCTTCCTTATTCTAAGCATATAAATACCCCTGTGTGAAAAATAAAATTTGGCAGCTTGATCAGAATCCTTGTCTTGCTGTCCTTCTTCGTGTCTCTTGTCCCTTCATTCCTTCTCGCTTAGGTTCATTGCCCTGGTTGAAGTCCTGCGGGTCGGGACAACTGGCGCCCAACGTGGGGCATGAGCCTCTGACTAAGGAAGGAATGCCATCCTCTGGGAAAACTTGGCCAAGTACAGTCCGAGATCATGAGATCGCCTCGACAGACCCCGCCGAGAGACAGATCCAGGAGGAGAGTGGGGACGGCGCATGGTGAGTGACCCACTATAGGACAAGCAACATTGTCACATGATCTATTTCTGTCAGACCTCAAGGAGGCCCTCAAGACATGGGGAACGTGGGTTAAGAAAAAGGATTTAGAATTATTTTTCTCATTCATAGAGGACTTGTAGGAATCATAGATGCAAAAAGATGACGAAGAGTAGGAGATTGTTTAAAAGATTATTATGAAACCTTTGGTCCGGAAAAGGTTCCTGCTACCGCCTTTTCCTATTGGAATTTGATTAATGAAGTTTTGAAATGTTCTCTATTTGATAGTGGAATTTTAAAACTTGTAAAAGCAGGAGAGGAGGTTCTCCAAAATGCCTCTCGGCCCCCCACGGCTTGCCCATCAGTTGTATTATATATGACTGCTGGTCAATTTATTGAAAATCCCTCCCTTTTGTGACCTGGCCTTTCAAGGGCCCACTGCCCCTCCAGATCCAGATTTTTTTCTTCCCGCCCTTTACCTAACCTGGCACCTTTATGCAAGACTCTTCAACATAAGCGAGAACACCTTCAACTTTTAAAAGAACTGTGGTCCCTTATGAACTCCGCATACTGGCCTTGGCCGATATGCCAAAAACGCCTGATAAAATTAAGGTTAGATCAGGCCATCAATCAGTTCTCGCCTTTCCAGTAACTTGGAGCCAGACAGATAGGACCTCAGAGGGTGGGGAGGATGAATCAGAAGAAGAGGAAAAGGAGGATGAGGAACAGGATACTGGGGATGAAGAGGAACAACCCACCCAGGGAAAAGGCCAACAAGAGTATAAGAGGCTTAGGCATCGGTTTGTTGAAAAGCTTAAAAATGCATGTGCCCAATATGGCCTGACTGCCCCTTATACGTTAGCCTTGTTAGAAAACCAAAGTGAGCGCTGGCTCACCCCTAATGATTGAAAGTTTCTGGCCCACGCCACCCTTAGTGGAGGTGATTTTGTTTTATGGAATGTGGACTTTAAGGAACAATGTAGAGAGACCGCGCAAAAAAATTTGGCTAAAACATCTTCAAAAACCTGGACCTATACTAAACTTTTGGGTAATGTACCCTTTGATACCAATGTTAAACAGGCACGCTTTCCTGCCGGACTTTTGGCACAAATTCAAAATGCTGGCCTTTATGCTTGGAAGCGTCTCCCTCAAAAGGGATTGGCTACTACTTCCCTGGCAAAAGTTAGACAAGGGCCAGATGAACCCTACAGTGACTTTGTCTCGCGGCTTAACATGGCTGCAGAAAGGCTTCTTGGGCCTAGTGAAAGTGAAAGTGCCTTTGTTAAACATCTTGCCTTTGAAAATGCTAATCCGGCATGTCAAGATGTCCTCCGACCACATAAAAACAAGGGTGACCTCTCTGAGTTCGTCAGGCTTTGTGCTGGAGTAGGAACCGCCCACCCCATGGGACTCACCATAGATGCTGCCTTTACCAAGCCCTTTCAAGGTTCAGTCCCCAGCTCACATACTTGCTTTAATTGTAAACAACCTGGTCACTTTGCTTGTGAATGTCCCTTCAGCAAACAAAGCCAAGGGGAAATGCCCTCCCAAGCTACAGGTAGACCACTCCCTACCACTCTTTGTCTTTTAGATCAAGAACAAGTGGCCCCAAGGTGGCTGCCAGAATGCTTGATAAAACAGGTTAATGGCTTACCACAACCCAGGGGAAACCTTCCCCCGAGGATGATGCCTTTTCTCTTGCAGATGCAGCTAGAACTCCAGACATGGACCATCCTGTTTGAATTTATTAAATAACAGATTAATCTCTTGGCTTCTAAGCCCATACAGGTTCATCACCATCGCCTTGATATGGCAGACTGCGGCATTGAGATCTAGGATTTACCCCAGGTTTTTAATTAGTGTTTTCCCATGAGCTTGTTCCAGTGGGAAACAGCCCCCTTTCTTTTCTTATTTAGAAAATCCTTCTCCTTATTCATAACTCCTGATGATTCAACGGGCAAGACCTATTGCCATAAGGGATAGGTTCACCCCTCCTACTATAGGCCCCTGCGCTTGGGGGAGGATGCACCTATGGGAGGAAGAAAAAATGCTCAAATCAAGGGTGCAGTTAAGACTGCAGGGGGATGGATCTGCGAGATCCCAAAACCCAAGACCCCTGAGTGGCAAGCTCTGGTGCATGACGGTTGGCATGCATATCCACAAGCCATCTCCTCAAAAAACATGCCAAGGCCTGTAAAACTCCCCACCCCGAGTGAGGATGCTTGCTCCGAGCAGAGAAAAACCCTGGGCCCTTAGAGGAACAGAGCCTCTGTCACCCCCTCAAAAAGAGCAGCCAACAATTGATGGTCAATTTTCTAAATAAGAAAGGAGGAGATGTCGGGAGCCCTGTAGGGAGTCTCTCTGCATGATAAGCTTGACTATCTCGCTGGAACATCTCTCAAGGTTATTTACAGAATCTGGTCTTTTCATCCTGCCCCAAACAAAGACCAGGTAGCTGCTATGGACCACCTTTTCACATTGCCCTAAGCAAACATCTTGCAGCTACTATGGCCAATGAAAAAGCTTCCTTATTCTAAGCATATAAATACCCCCGTGTGAAAAATAAAATTTGGCAGCTTGATCAGAATCCTTGTCTTGTTGTCCTTCTTCGTGTCTCTTGTCCCTTCATTCCTTCTTGCTTAGGTTCATTGCCCTGGTTGAAGTCCTGCGGGTCCGGACAGAAAGATGATCTCTCTCTCTCTCTCTCTCTCTCTCTCTCTCTCTCTCTCTCTCTCTCTCTCTCTCTCTCTCTCTCTTTCTTTCTCTCCCTCTTTCTCTGTCTCTGTTTCTCTAATGCACACACACACACACACACACACACACACACACGACTCAGAGCAGTGCCTCTGTTCTTTCCTCATCTGGGACAATGTACAAACTGGAGCATGGAGGTTCCCTTGAGACAACCAGGGGCTCCCACCCAAGCGGAGCGCCACTCAAATGATGCAACACCACCCCGCCTCTCCGTTTCTCCAGGGTCAGATCCTTCCCCTTGGGAACAACCAGCCTTGACTCTACATTCACCAAAACCCTAGGCCAGGTTGCTGGGTGAAGGAGTCCTGAGACAGGTGTCTCCTCAGAGCCTGGGAAAGGAAACTAGCAGAGGGTCATGTTGACCTCAGAAGGGTGTCTGACCAGGGGTGGGGAACTGTTGGTGAAATGGATGGAGTCCTGAGGCTACATACATCGACATACTCCTTCCTTCTGGCCTACATGCTTCTGGGCTAATTGGTGGATTCTTGGGGAGGACGAGGAGACCAAATGGACCAAGCATCAGAATATGCTGGCAGAGCTGGGAAAGGTGATGACCCTGTGAGAACTGTTGACAGCTGAGGGGTAGGAGAACAGGCCGGGTGTATGTGTGTGTGGGGGGGTTGGGGTTATTCCTTCCAGATATTCACCTTCTGCTTTGACCGCCAGCGCCCTTCACCTCCCTTCTGGGCTTTTCTGGGACCCTCTTCAGGTGAAAGGATGACCAAGCACAGAAGACAAGAGCTCACACAGCAAGGGGGGGTCTACCTTCTGCATCCAACAAAGGAAAAGACCTGAGAAGGCAGGTGTGGAGGTGCTGTTCCCCACCTTTGACTAAAGCCACCAAGTTCCCACTAGGGAGAGAAAGGGTGCAGATGCATGGCTCTGTAGCTGCCACTGCTCCAGGCCAGGGACAATGTGGTACTCCCTTTTCACCCATCACTGCATCTGCCCTTTTCCTGGGACATTGGTCACTAGGGATGGGAGTGGGATTCCCCGGTTAACACCCACCCCCTACCCTTGGGGCGCATTAGTGGCAGAACCCTGGCTGGACTGTGGGGTGTGAGGGAGGTGCAAGTCCGTGACCTGGGGGGGTGTCACCAGGTATGGGTGTTGCAGGGTGCAGGCCCACTGGGCGACCACTCACCTGTGCTGCTGGGAGAAGTTGTTGGTGGATGCTCCTGCATTGCAGACACTCAGGTCCAGAGCAAAGGACTAGGGGCCCAGACCAGGTCAGGGCTGCAAGCCTGCCAGCAGCTTGCCACCAACTGAGGTTTGAAATGCAGTGCCTTGGAGGAAGCAGGGGAGGGGGCTGGGAAGCAGGAGGGCACATCAATTTCCTACTCCAAAGTAGCTTCAAGACTCTTGCTCACTACTCAGCCATCTCTACCTTCTTCAACTGCTGGTAGTGGTGACAACCAACCTAGGGAATTCCAGGGGGTACGAGGCAGCATGGAATGTGGGCGTGGACACCATTCTTGTATTCCATTGGTCAGAAAGAAACATGAAAGAATGGTGGTGTGGCCAGAATCATGTGATGCAGGCAGCATGGGCAGAGTCAAGATGACAGCAACTCCCCCAGCCACTTTCCCAGGGAACTATGTCCAATTCAGTTGGGGACAAGAGGGTAACCTGCTTTAGCCAGATGACTGCACAGATTCTTGTGTGTGCCTATTTTATTTGTTGCCAGTCCCAAACCTTGAAATCAGGATCTGAGCACAGTCCATGAGCTGCTTTTGCTCAAGGCTAGCCCTCTACCACAAGAGCTACACTGCTCTTCTTCTGGCTTTGTTGGCACTGAAGTTGGACAGGGGTCTCAAGGACTTTCCTACTTAGGATAACTTTGATCCTCCCATCACAGCCTTGTAAGTAACAAGGAGGATTGCTGAGAGCCACTGGGCCTGCCTAATCACTGGTCTTGTTTATGTTCTTGGACAGACTGGTGAGTTCCCTATCCTCAGGTTGAAGTGGTGGGAGCTGGAGCCCACTATTCGAATCCAGGTCCTGCCACCTCTAAATGGTAGGAGATCCTAAGAAACTTGTTCCTATCCATATGATTACCAATGTAATGTGATGTAAGTCATGATTGAACAGTTCTTGAATAATTCTAGGATAAAATGATACACAATTATATTATAAGACACTGATTGATTTTAATTAATACTTTATTAAGCATTTAAACAATCACATTCATAAAATTGAGGCATAATGAAATACCTAAGAAATGGACCTTTTTTTTTTTTTTTTGGGTCCGGTCATGGGGCCTGAACTCTGGGCCTGGGCGCTGTCCCTCAGCTGTTCAGCTCAAGGCTAGCGCTCTACCACTTGAGCCACAGCGCCACTTCCGGCTTTTTTCTTTTTGCTTATGTGGTGCTGAGGAATCGAACCCAGGGCCTTGAGCATGCAAGGCAAGCGCTCTACCACTGAGCCACCTTCCCAGCCCAGAAATGGACCTTATATACTCTAAAGGTGCCATTTTTTCTGCCAAGACTGGGATTGGAACTCATGGTCTGGGTAACTCTCTTGCACTGTGTGGGAAGGGGAAGATTTCCTCCTTGAAGTCAAGAAAATCAAGTCTGTTCCTTAAGCCTGAAATTGATCCCCACCACTAGAAAATATCCTACTCATGTACAATTTACATATATGATTTATATTTATATACATATGTTGACTCCATATTGCATTCAGTGGAGTTATTCATTTTATTTTTTGTTTTAATCATGTATTGACCGTTTATTTTATTGACTATTATGACACATAGAACATTGATTACATAGGACATAGGTCTGCATATGTATTCCACTTCATACCTGACACCCAGAAGATTCACAGTAAAGGAAAACATGTCACCATCAGATTCTTACTCCATGATTCATTGTTTGGGAGTGCTGGCATCTGAACTCATGGCCTACAAGGCCAAATTCATGAATGGGTGAGTGTCCACATGCCATCCTGGGGCAAATTGAGCTGACAGGCAATTCCTACGACCTAAGATTGAGCCCCAGGGATTGACAAAATAAGAACAGATTGACATGCAGGTGGCAGTATACTAATAAATATATATCTTTATACCATTCCAGAGATGTCTGTCCATTATTCACTTATATAGACTACATTTGTACCAATTCTGGGTATTTATTATACCTCCATGTAATTATTATTATTGTTTTCATCTTTAA
Source organism: Dipodomys merriami (assembly GCF_024711535.1). NCBI lineage: Eukaryota > Metazoa > Chordata > Mammalia > Rodentia > Heteromyidae > Dipodomys > Dipodomys merriami. The sequence continues at coordinate 358,348 of NW_027203593.1, forward strand.
ACTATTAATGAACTCTGTGTCTTGAAATTATTGTGTTCCTATGCTTCATAATATTAAATAAAATCAATCAACCTCCTGAAATTATGCTGTCTAATTTTATAGAAGCATCATTCACAATCAACTCATTCAACCGTGACATTGATAACATTCCATTATTATTCCTATTGATGTGAATAAGTCTCTTAGTATCTCCTGCCATTGGTTGTGTCAGGACAGGGATTCGAAATCAGGGCTTACATTGCCACGTGGGCCTATGGTTTTCCCGGTATTCTGCCAGTCTTCAGCAATGCAAGGTGAAGTACCCTTTGCAACAGTGTCATTTAGACCCAGGAGGTCACCGTGCAAAGGAAGAAAACATAAAAAGCTGTCTCACAGCATTTTTCTGTGCATTTTTTCCCTGCAAGGCCTGGGGCTTTAGGATCCCAGGAGCAGCTATGGGTCCAGTGGCTCCATCCCAGTCTTGAGTGATCAAAGATGAGGCAGAGTTGCCACGACCTGAGTTCAAGTGCCGTGCTGAGCATAAAATCAAATAAAATAAAAAATAAATTAGCTCTCTGGCTTGCAATTTGCACTGTTTATTCTGCACAGTTTTCAATTTGAACTTAGGGTCTGGGTACACCTGCAGCACTGTGGATGAACCGGAATCTTACCATACTTGAAGATAAGAAAGTCAGGCCTCGGAATGTAAACTTGTTCAACCACTTTGGAAAGCAGTATGGAGGTTCCTCAAAAGACTTCACATAGATCTCCCCTATGATCCAGCAATCCCACTTTTGGGCATTTACCCAAATGTTTACAAACAAGACCACACTAAAGCTACCAGCACAACTATGTTTATTGCAGCATTATTTACCATAGCTAAGATATGGAACCAACCCAGATGCCCCTCAGTAGATGAATGGATCAAGAAAATGTGGTGTATATACACAATGGAATTCTATGCCTCCATCAGAAAGAATGACATTTCCCCATTTGTTAGGAAATGGAAAGGTTTGGAAAAAATTATATTAAGTGAAGTAAGCCAGGCCCAAAGAAGCATAGGTCCCATGGTTTCCCTTATTTGCAATATCTAGTATAGGTATGAGTCAAGCGGAAAAGGTCAGATAATGTGATGTTAGGAAAATGAACCCTTAAATATGTATTTTAATGTTTTCGTTTCTTTCATGCATGTGTTTCTAACGCATTTATAAGATTATTTCTTTGTTGCTTTGTATGTCCCTCCCCCACAGTGTAACCCCCGCTTTCACTATATTTGATGTCAGTATAACATGTGGAGGAGATGGGGACAAACAAGTCGTTCAAGGATTCAGGTGGACCTGTTGCAACAATGAGAAGTACAAAATGTCATGTCAAAACCAACTTTACAATGTCGGTGTGGGGGGGGAGGGGGATATAATTGGGTGGGTGGAGGGGGGAGGCTGGGAAGGGAGGTGAAGTATAAACAAAGGAGGAGGCTGCAATGCTTGGTAAGAAATGTATGCATTATCCTGCCCATGTAATTGTAGCCCCTCTGTACAGTATGTTCTCAAATAAAATAAAATAAAATTAAAAAAAAAAAAAGAAAGTCAGGCCTGTTCATTAGGCACGAATTCAAGCCCCAGCCCTGGAAAACATACTATTTATATACATTGTAAAGATAGGATTTATATTTACCTATAGATATTCAGTCCATACATGTTTGGTGTGGTTGTTCCTTGTATTTTTTTATTCATTTATTTACCATTGATTTTATTTACTACGATGACACCCACTCCATTTATTACATTGATGATATACTATCACATAGCATCTAGATTTGTAGACATATTCTCCATCATGCCTAACACCCAGGACTCTCAGAGAAAAGAAAAATAATTTTCACACTCAGTTTCTTACTTCATGATCCACTTGGTTATGCTGGGATCTGTCTCAGGGCCTAGCAGGACCAATTGGTGAATAGATCAAGGTGAACAAACCAGCCTGTGAGTAACTAAGGAGCTAGGCCATTCCCAGGATCTGACATTGATCCTCAGGGTGCCCCATTATAGTCATAAATTCATTATTTAAACATAGGATCTATATTTACATACATGTGTGGACAGCATTTTGCATTCAGTGTACTTCTTATTTTGTGACTAATTCATGGAGGTATTGTGTATTTTATTGAGTTTGGTGACAGGTATAACTGTGCTGACATGGATAACAACCTGTTCCTATGGTTATAGGGTTGCCTATGCATTCTCCATCCTTGTTGAGACCCCACATTTCACAGGAGAGGAAAACATGTGCAATGATTGCTTTCTGACATAAGGATGAATTTTTGTCAGTGCTGGGATTTTAACACAAGTCTGGGTAGCTCTGTGGCACCGTGGGGGAAGGGGAAGCTCACCATCCTTAAAGACTAGAATGTCAGTCCCAGTCCAGAGCCTAATTTGAAGCCCCAGCACTGGACAAAATAATAAACCCATCTTTTGTAAACATACGATCTCTCTTTACCTACAGGTGTCGTATGCATCTTGCATTCAGTGTAGATTTTTTTTTTATTTTTTATTTATTCATGGATATATTGTGTATATTATTGAGTATGGTGACAGATATAACTGTACTGACCTGGACAACCTATTTCTATGGCTATAGAGTTGCCTATATAGCATTTTCCATCCTCTCTGAGACCCAGGACTTTCACAGGAAAGGAAAACAGGTAGATCGATTGGATTCTCACATCAGGATGAAACTTTTGGCTGTGCTAAGATTTGAAGTCAAGGCCTAGCAGACCCAATTGGTGAAAGGGTCATCGTGAGCACACCAGCCTGTGAGCCACTAAGGCGCTAGGTCATTCCCTAGACCTGAGATCGAGCCCTGGTGAGGGACAATATAGTCATAAATTCATAATTAAACCAAGGATCTATATTTCCATACATGGGTGGGCAGCATCTTGCATTTTGTGTAGTCATTCTCTTTATTTTGTCTCTTATTCATTGATATATTGTGTATTTTTTTGAGTATAAGATGACAGATATAACTGTGGTGACCTGGATGACAACCTAGTCCCATGAGTATAGAGTTGCTTATACATTCTCCATTCTACTTGAGACCCAGAACTTGCAAAGCACAGAAAAACAGGTGCAATGTCTGGCTTCTCACATCAGGGTGAATTTTTGGCAGTGCTGGGATTCACACTCGGGGCCTAGGAGACCCAACTGCCCAATGAGTCTACGTGAGCACACCAGCCTGTGAACCACTAAGGAGCTGGTCTGTTCCCAGGAGCTGAGATCGAGCCCTAGGGAGGCCACAATAGTACTCAATTCATCATTGAAACATGGGATGTATATTCACATCTGTGTTTGGACTGCATCGTGCCTTTAGTGTAGTTATTGTCTATTTTGTATGCTATTCATGGATATATTGTGTATTTTCTTGAGTATATGATGACAGGTATAACTCGGCTGACGTGGATGACACCCTATTCCCATGGCCACAGGGTGGCCCATGCATTCTCCATCCTAGCTGAGACCCAGGACTTAAACAGGAAAGGAAAACAGGTGCAACGATTGGCTTCTGACATCAGTAAGAATATTTTGGCAGGCTGGGATCTGAACTCGGGGCCCAGCAAGCCCAATTGGCAAATGGGTCCATATGAGCACAGCAGCCTGTGAACCACCAAGGAGCTAGGCCATTCCCAGGACCTGAGTTTGAGTCCCTGGGGAGGGAGAAGGAGAGCACAATAGTCTTCCATTCATAAGCTGAATTTAATATGCTAATAAGTACATATTTGTATAGAGTAGGAGAGAAGGCGACCTGTGATGGAATCCAATCTACCGTGTGACTTCCGATTTTTGGATCTTTCCTGATGCCTTCATTTCATGACTGTGATGATTATTGTCATGCTTCATCAACTCTTCATTACAAATAATTGATATCCTATGAGTCTTGCCTATCATTTTCTACTCCCATCATGCACAAACTACTCATTCAAGGATGATAACAGTTGCATTCCATGGCTCTTTCTAGGTCCAGAAACGAGAATCCCAGGATCTCCTGCCATTCCCTCCTCCTAGGGGGGCTGAATTCAAGCCTCAGTCCTGGAAAACATACTCCTTATATACCTTTTAAAGAAAGGATTTCTACTTCCATACAGATATTCAGTCCATATCATGTTTGGTGTGGTTATTTATTTTATTTCTTGTTTTATTCATTTATTTACCATTTGTTTTATTGACTCTGATGACACCTATAACATTTATTATATTGTTTACATCCTATCACATAGCATCTAGATTTGTAGATGTGTTCTCCATCATGCATGGTATTGCTAGGATCTGAACGCAGGGCCTAGCAGGCCGAATTCATGAATGGGTGAGTGTGAGCATGGCATCCTCTAGCCAATGAAGCTGTTAGGTGGTTACTAGGCGCTAGTTTGTGCCCCAGGTTTGGCCAAAACAGAGATAAATAGATAGTCAGATGGTGGTATACAAATAAATAAACATTGGTAAACAATGCCAGAGCCTTCTATGACTGAATGACACCTACTACGTTCCTACCAACACTTAGGTATTTATTTTTCCACCATTAAAGGAATATTATTCTTTTCATGCTTAATAAACTATTAAGATCAATCAGCAACCTAGGATTATTGCATCCAATTTTAGACTCAATTTGTGCATGAACTACTCTTTCAATTGGCATTCATATGCAAAGGAACAAGTCCCTTGCATTCTTCTACCATTATTAGGTGTCAGGACCGGGTTTGAACCAAGAGCCTATGTTGACAGGTTGGCCTATGGTTTCCCTGATAGCCCACCAGCTTTCAGCAATGGCAGGTCAGCTCCACTTTGCAACCAGGTAATTAAGACCCAGGATAGTCACCTTGCAAAGAAAAAAATCCTAAAACCCTCCAGCCCTCTGCAGCTCAACACTTTTTGTGCTTTCCAGCTTTTTTTTTTCTTCCTGCAATCCCTCTGGGCCTTGGATCCCCCAATCGAATATGGATCCAGATGCTGCGCCCCAGCCTAGGGTGATTGAAGCTAAGGCAGACTTCCACGACATGAGTTCAAGCCCCATAGTTGGTCAAAAAAAAACCAAATAATAATTAATTAATTACTTAATTAAATAAAAAAAATAAAGCTCACTTGTTTGGAATTTCTGCCAGTTTTCTTTCCTAGCCTGGGATTTGAACTCAGGGTCTTGGTAAATCTGTAGCAATGTGTGGGAAGGTGCAGTGTTGTCACTACTTGAATTCAAACCCTGTGTCAAGCCAAAAATGAAAAAAAATAAGTCACTGACCTGGGCAGTGAGAGTAGTTGTGGAGATGGTAGAGAAGGTATGGTAGGGGGAAAACAAAGGAAGAAGCAACAATGCTCAATAGGAAATGTACTCATTACCTTGCTCATGTAACTGTAACCCCTCTGTCCAACATTTATACAATAAAAATGTACAAAAAATGAAATAATATAGTTCTCAGAGAAGCACTTTAGGGGTAAAGGAAGGATGTCTGAATAGCTGTACAAAATTCGCCACTGCATTTTTGTTTAATGCTCAGTATGAAACTGAATAAACATAACTGCTTCCATTAAAAAAAATTAAGTCTCAGTCTTGGAACTGGTGCCAGTATTTCTGCTATTGCTGGGATTTGATCTCACTGTCCAGGTAACTCTTTTGCACCATAGGTGAAGGCAAATCTCACTGTCCTTGAGGAAAAGAAATTCAGGCTAGAGTTCCCAGGGCCTGAATGAAGGCCCTGCAATGGAAACACTATTTCTATACATGTGTAATATATGATATATACTTGCATATGTATGTTTATTACATATTATGATACTATTGATTTTGTATTTTATTTTTATTTGATTCATTAATTTATTGTTTTATTATTATACACATAATATTTATTACATTTTGAACATACATTATAAAATTATACACAATAATTTAGGATATTAACTCATTTTTCATTAATATTTTATTAAGTGTTGAAACATGATACATAATTAAATGGAGGCATTTGTCACAGTCTTCACATGTTTAGAGTCTCACTCAAGTATGAGCTGTGTTTTACCTTTGCACACCTTACTATAGTGATCTCTTTAGATGATTTATAGTCAGAAGCCTTTTCTTGAGGATAGGCAAGTTGAGGGATAAAATTGTAAGGGTGGGGCAAGAAATGTGGCTTAGTGTTAAAGAGCTCACTCAGCTTGCATGAATGCCAGGGTTTGAATCCTCAGTGCCACATACTCAGAAAAAGCCAGAAGCTGTGGAGGGGCTCAAGTGGTAGAGCACTAGCCTTGAGGAAAAGAAGCCACAAGACTGTCAAAAACAATAGGCCAGATGCCAGTGGCTCACACTTGGAATTCTAGCTTCTCTGAAGGCTGAGATCTGAAGACCACCGTTCAAAGTCAGCCTAGACAAGGAAAGCCTGTTAGACTGTTATCTCCAATGAACCACCAAAAAACCCACGTGGCGCTGTGGATCAAGTGGTACAGTGTTCGCCTTGCTCAGGAAAAGTCCCTAGACTTGATTCAATTCACACAACTAGAAAAAAGTAAGGGTTAATCAAAGTACTTTTTCTATTTGCTAATTAGGAGAACATTCTCTGGAAAATGAACGCTGATATATAGCAGAATTGAAATCAGAGCTCAAGGTTCAAGTGTAGCAGATCCATAAGCCCAGCCTCTCAGACTATAGCATTATAACCTTGTGTCCTACAGGGTTCTGAAAGGTCAAATGTTGAAAGACATAATATGCTCCCCAAGCCCTTTGTGATGAGCAGTTGACTTGTATTGTTGATGTCATTACACTTCTGAACCCAGCAGAACAGCAGTGACCCACACCCATCACCTAGCTCAGGAGGCTGAGATCTGAGGATCATAGGGTGAAGACAGCTAGGGCAGAAAAGTCTAGGACAATCTAACTTCCACTTTGGAAAGGTCAGATGTTCAAGAGCTTCCTGTGTTTCTCTTGGTGATGAGAAGTTACTTGCATTCTAAATGTTCTTAGAATTCTTGAGCTATAGAAGCCGAAAAGAAACATTTTTGACCCATCCTGGGTTCAAATGAAGTTTTCAGGATCCAAGCCCTAGCCCTTTTAGCAGGAAGAACTCCTGTGTAACATTGTATTCGAAGGACCAAAAACAGTTTCAAAAGACCTGCTAGGTGAAGAGACCTAGGCCTGCAGGATTAGGAGGAAGAATGTACATAATCAACAGGGAAGTCAGCTGCAAAACCACTTCATGCATTCCAGGCACAGCCAGCAAAGGGGGGAACCCTGAAACATTTGTTAGAGTTACACCAGGGTCAGGCCTTTCTCAGCCTCTTCAAACAATGACTAATTAACCTTCCTCTCTCAGGTGAAGGGAGCCTCAGGCTATCTTTAGGTTAACAATAGAGCCAGTTTAGAGGGGGAGAGGGGAGGAACAGAGAAGAAAAACCCTGCTCTCTTCCTTAATGAGTGGGATTTTTACTCTCCATCTGTCAGATTTAAAGACCATTCTTCTACCTCTGCCAGTCCATTCTCCTTCCTTCATTCTGCACATCATTAATGCAAATTCCCAGTCCAAGGAGAGGCAGGGCCCTTTCTCTTCTGTCTCTAAGCACCTGAGTTAAAACCTGGCTCTGCCCTCTTGGCTCTTGGGCCTTCCACTGCCTGAGAAGTGGGACAGAGACAGTCTTCCTGCTCTGTGGTTGTGTGAAGGCAATGTGGTGGCCTGGCTCCCTGCAGAAGGCCTCACACTGGGAAGTATTCCCTTCTTTCTTCCTGACGTCCAAGATCTATCTATCCACCTATCTACCTACCTTCCTTCCTACTTACCTACGTAGCTAGCGATCTCTTACCAGTTCTTGGGATGAACTCAAGGCCTGGGTACTGTTTCTAGCTCTCTGCTACTTGAGCCACAGCACCAATTCTGGCTTTTTTCTGTGTGCTACTGAGGAATCGAACCCAGGGCTCTTGCATGCTAGGCAAGCACTCTCTCACTAATCCAAATACCCAGCCCCCTCGTCTTTTTCTTCATTGTAGTTTTTACATAAGTATGCTACCATTTTATGTCCCCAAGTTTAATTCTGAATACTGGTTATTTCTATGAACACTTTTCTTCCCCTGCCTGATTTGTCACTGTCCCTGCTTTGGCCTCATAATAAAATGTAAATAAAGGCAGTTGATAGCTTAAGTGTGCATCATATAAAGACACAGGCCTGCTACCCTGGAAGAGAAAAGCCATGGGCTTGAAATGAAAAGAATGATGCAGTATGTGCAACGAGTATATCTGAAAAATAAATCAGTAAATAAAGCAGAAGCATTGAATATGGTCTGTTTGCACTCAGGGTGGTAATATACACACATAAGTAGGTAGGGCACTGATACATAACTTGGTATTCTCTTCTTTAATTTATTTTGTGGCCATCCCAGGGCTTAATCTCAAAGCCCGATGCGTTCCTCAGCTGTTTTGCTCAAGGGTGAGGCTCTACCACCCTCACAGCTCCACTTCAAGCCATCTGGTCATTAATTGGACATAAGCACCTTCCAAACTTTCTTGCCTGGTCTGGCCTGTTTTTCCTGCTCGGCTTTCTCTCTCAAAGCTGGAGCTCTACCCTCTGGGCCACTGTTTCACTTTTGGTTTTCTGTTGGTTTTTGGAGATAAGAGTCTCAAAGACATTCCTTCTTGGGCTGGCTTTGAACGGCAATATCCTGAGGAGGCTTCAAGCGGCTTTCCTCAAGGATTCGCCAAGGAGGTGCTCCACAAAAATCCTTAGTCTAAATCTTGAGACCATGAGCTCAGAGCAGAAGCCCAGAGCTTTACCATTTTGTGACACAGCTTCACTTCTAGTCTGTGTGTGTGTGTGTGTGTGCGCGCACGCACACATGCTTCTGCTGTGAGCCCATGGTCAGCACCTAGTCCCTGTGTTCAACCCCAAAACCTAGCCACCAGGGCCCAACTAAGAGAAGTGAAACATTTCAAAACCTGATGAGCTTCACCAGATTCATATGTCAGGAAGCATGGTGATACAAGACATGTGCTTGGATTTCCCAAGCTTCCAGAATCCTGGGAGAGGCATCATAGGTCCATCATTGCTGCAGGTCCTGGGGTTGAACTGTGAGCCTAGGCATACTCTCTGAGCTCCTTTTACTCAAGGGTATTGCATTAACCTTGAATCCAAGACTTACTTCTGGGTTTTTCTGTGATCTCTCAGAAATAGCAATGTCAGGGACTTTCCTATGCTGGCTGGATTCAAACTAAGGTTCTCTACATCTCAGCCTCCTCAGGAGCTAGGATTACAGTCAGCAGCCCTTGGCACCTGCCTTTCTTTTCTTCTTCATTTTTTAATCCGGACAATCTGACTTCTTAACAGGGTCATTCCAATGGTTTGAATTTATAAGTAAACTACCCCAATGTTCTTACAGCTGCTTTCTCTGAGAAGGATTTTCTCTCCTCATCTTCTCCTCTGGTCACAGGTTTGAAGCCAAAAGTGAGAAATGGGTGTCCCAGGATTTGGGAGCAAATGTCCACAGGACATGCCAGCTTTGTCACTTAGCATTGAGCTGCAGTGAATTTACTGTTTCAGGATGAGAGAACCGAAAGCTGGAGCAATCCTCATACTCTCTGCATTGCTTCTTTTCCCTATAAAATGACCTAATAATTATGAATGATTTTTTTTGTCTACACCCTTAAGTATCTAGAACACACTAGAAGCATATTCATGTTTCTGTTTTTCTCTAGCATACACACATGCACGTACAGCTTCACTTCTGGTCTGTGTGTGTGTATGTATGTGTGCGTGTGTGTGTGTGTGTGTGTGCATACACGCTCATGCACACACGTGCACATGTGTGCATACACCAGTCCTGGAGCTTGAACTCAGGACCTGAGCACTGTACCTAGTTTCTCTTATACAAGGATAGCCCTCTCCCACTTGAGCCACTGAGCCACTTCAGGCTTTTTTCTAGTGATGTGGTCCTGAGAAATCAAGCCCAGGGTTTCATATATGCAAAGTATTCTACCTCTAAGGCACATTCCCAGACCACTAAGTCAGGTTTGTTTGTTTGTTTCTGTTTTTTTTTATTGTTGTTGTTGTAGGTTGTAGGAGTTAAAGTCTGGGTCTGGTGCTGTCCCTGAGCTCTTCAGCTCAAGTTTGTGCTCTACCACTTGAGCCACAGAGCTACTTCAGGTTTTCTGGTGGTTCATTGGAGCTATATGTCTCAAGGACTTTCCTGCCCAGGTTAGTTTTGAACCATGATCCTCAGATCTCATCCTCCCGAGTAGCTAGGATAACAGGCATGAGTCACAAGCACCCAGCTTCCACTTCAGTTGTCTTAGTGGTGAATTGAAGATAATAGTCTCATGGGACCTTTTGTGTCTGGGATAGTTGGGAACCCATATCCACAGATCTCAATTTCTTATAAGGCAACAGACTTCAGCTATCAACTCCTAGGCCGTGGCATTCTGCTGCAAGGTGGTTAGTGGCTCCACATGGTGGAGTGTTAGCCATGAGCCCAAGAGATAAGGGTCAGCACCTAGGCCCCGAGTTCAAGGTTCATGACTGAGAAAAATCAAAACAAAACAATTGTCCACAGGAGACAACTCACTAGTCTTCAGTAATACATAATTTTGTCTCTGCCATGGGGACATATCTGAGCCTCAATATTCTTGTCTGCATAATCATCTGAGTTGTGGAGGTCTTTGAGTACCAGGTGAAAGAGTGCACCCAATGAAGGACACAGCACATGTTACTCTCTGCAGGACTCAGCTGAGAGCACCCTATGAAGGACTCAGCACATAGCTCTATTCGATAAGCTGTCATTAGGATTGGGGTACTTTCAGCAGTATCACCATTCTTTGAGGAATATTTCCCAAACCAAACAAGTTCACATCTAATGGTTTAATGGGATTTTTTGGGGGGGAGTTAGCCAGGGTGCTGGAACTCAAAGCATGGGGATACCATTCTAATAACATTTGCTCAAGGCTAAAGTTGTACCACTTCAAGCCACATTTTAAAGTGTCCCGCAGACTCCCTGCTAGGACTGGGTTTTAAAGCCCCCAAGCAGCCAGGATGATATGGGTAAGCCAGCAGTGTCTGGTTCCTTGCAGCTGGGTTGCAGGGGTTTACATCTGGCTAAGTCAGGTTAGGTGGAAGCTCTCAGCACCAGACTCCTAGCTTGCTTTGTGAATAGGTATTTGAAGTCCTGTCCTTCTACAGTTGCAGTTAGAACATTCTGCCTTTTTGGCAGCAGTCCTGGGGCTTGAGTAAGGGCTTCGATAGTGTCCCTAAGCATTTGTGCTCAAGGCTGGCACTCAATTGAGGAAAGGCAGCAGAACTTCCAGGTTTTCTGTTTATGTGGCACTAAGGAATCAAAACCAGAGATTCGTGAGAATTCAACCACTGAGCCCCAGGAGTGAACAAGATATAAATAGATAGAGATTGCTGTATATAAATATTATATACGCAAAAAGAGTGATGCCTGTATATTATTAAATTATAGATAAGATTACTACCAATTATTAGGTATTAAATTATGTCTCTGTTTAATGATGTGTCCCAGTTGAACCATTAATAAAGCATTAATTAATAATTACTCAATATCCTGTTATTATTTATCACATATGTATATACATCCATACATATAATTACATATTTTATAGAACAAGACAGATGTCTACATATAATTAAATTATGTATGCATCATGTGTTACTACCAATTATTATGTATTTAATTATGTCTCCATGCAATTTTTATTCTGTTAGTGCTTAATAAAATATTCATCTTAATGCAGTCCTATAGTTCTTATATCTAATTTTATCCTACAATGATTCACTACTAATTCAATTTGTTTATCATTTACTGTAGTGATAATTTTTCCACCTATGACATTTATTACATTTATGACATCCTCTTACATAGCATATAGATTTGCATACAAATTATACATCCTACCTGACACTGAGCACTTTCAAAGAAAAAGAAAACATGTGTCATGCTCAGCTTCTCACTCCACGATTACATTTTTGGCAGTGCTGGGATCTAAATTCAGGGCCTACAAGGTTTAATTCATGAATGGGTGTCTGTCAGCACAGCAGCCAGTAGCCAATTCATCTGCCAGGCAGTTCCCAGGCCCTGAGATCAAGCCCCATATGTTGACTCCATATTGCGTTTAGTGTATTCATTTTATTTTTTGTATTATTCATTTATCTACCATTTATTTTATTGACTGTTAATACACATGGAATATTTATTACATAGGGCATAGATTTGCCTGTGTATGAAACTTCACACCTGACACCCAGACCTTTCACAGAAAAGGAAACATGTGTCACTTTGGGCTTCTTAATCCGCGATTCAATTTTTGTGAGTGCTGGCATCTGAACTTACAGCCTAAAGGTCCAATGCATAAGTGGGTGAGTGTCAGCATGTCAGCCTGGGGCATATGGAGCTGACAAGCAGATCCCAGCATCTGAGATCGAGCCCCCGGGGTTGACAAAATAAGAACAGATTGACATGCAGATGGTAGTACACAAATAAATATAGATATTTATAGTGCCAGAGATGTTTATACATGATTCAGTTATATATGTTACATTCCTACCAATTTGTGGATATTCATTATGACTCCATGTAATTAATATTATTGTTTTCATCCTTAATGAATTATTAATTAAATCAACCACTGTCCTGAAATTATTGTGTCCATGTAATTAATTGTATTCTTTTAAGGTGTCAAAAATATTAATTAAAATCCATCGGCCTCCTAAAATCACTCTAATTTTATAGTAGTATCATTCAGGAAGAACTAATTCAACCTGGACATTCAAAACCTTCCATTGGAATTCCTATGAATATGAACGAGACTCTTAGAATGTCCTGCCATTGGTAGGGGTCAGAACTGGGCTTCGAACTCAGGGCCTATGTTGCCATGTTGGCCTATGGCTTCCCTGGTAGCCGACCAGCTTTCAGTAAACCACGTTAAGAGCATTTTTCAGCTGTGTCATTCAGGTCCAGGACGGTCACCTTGCAAAGAAAACAAATGTAAAACTGTCAGCCATCTGCAAGTTGAACGGTTTTATTCTGTGTTGATTTATTTATTTTTTCCTGTCAGCCTTTGGGGCCTAGGAACCCAGCATTGGCTGTGGATCCAGTGGCTGCACCCCAGGCTAGAGTGATCAAAGCTGAGGCAGAGTTGCCACGACATGGGTTCAAGCCCTGTGGCAAAATAAAAATACATACATACATACACACATACACACATACATATGTACACTATAAATATTTTAAAAATTATGAGGCTCCTTGGCTTGGAATTTATGCCATTTTTATCTGGCAGGCCTGGGATTTGAACTCAGGATCTGGGTAAATCTACAGGACTGTGGGGGAAGGGCAAGCTCACTGTGTTGGAAGACAAGAAAGTCAGGCCTGTTCCCAGGGCCTGAATTCAACCCTAGCATTTAAAAAAAAATATTCTTGTACATTTTAAATACATGACTTACATTTACTCTCAATTGTTTATTGCAGGGGCTGGGAAGGTGGCTCAGTGGTAGAATGCTTTCCTTGAATGCCTGAGGCCCTGGGTTCGATTCCTCAGCACCACATAAGCAAAAAGAAAAAAGCCAGAAGTGGCACTGTGGCTCAAGTGGTAGAGTGCTAGCCTTGAGCTGAAGAGCTGAGAGACAGCACCCAGGCCCAGAGTTCAAGCCCCACAACCAGACCCAAAAACAAATGTTTACTGCATATTACAGTTAGTGTATTAATTGTTTTATTTTGTTTTTAATTATTTGTTATGTATTTTAGTGAGTATGATTACATGTATAACATTTTTTACATCCTATCACATAGGACATAGATTTGCATATATATTGTACATCATACTTGAGACTCAGGACTTTGACCGGTAAGGAAAACATGTGGGACAATTGGCTTCTTTCACCAGGATTAAGTTTTTGGCAATTCTGTGATTTGAACTCAGGGCCTAGAAGGCCCACTTCATGAATGGGTCAATGTTAGCATACCAGTCTGATGCAAGTGAAGTTGTCGGGCAAATTTGAGGACCCAAGTTCATGTCCTAGGAGTTGCCAATATATAAACAGATAGATGTGTAGACTGAAGTGTGTGTGTGTGTATTTGTATATGTATATGCATCTATCAATAAATGTATACAGAGACAGACATTCATGTAGATTCTAGTGTATAACTATATATAAAGTGTGATATCTATATTGTATTTATATATCTATATATTCTATTACTACCAATTATTTGGTATAAAATTATGCCTCCATTAATTAATCACGGTAGAAGACTTAATAAAGTATTAATTAAATTAATCAATAATCTATATTTATTGTGTACAATCTTATACTAGAATGACTTGCTAATTAGTGATTCAATTAGGACATGTCAACATTCTATTAGTGTTCCTATAGATAGGAACTAGTTTCCTAGGATCTTCAGCCATGTGTAGGTGGCAGTCCTAGGATCGAACTAAGGGCCTCTGTGCATGGATTGGGCTCAGGCTTCATTGACAGCCACCCAGCCTCAGCTATGCAAGGTCACATAAAATTTTCAAGCCTAGTCACTGTCACCCAGGATGGTTACAGTGCAAAGGAAACAAAGGTAATACTGTTGTGTAAAACTTCTTGGTTTATTCATCCTCCGTTTTTGTTGGTTTGATGATTTTTTGCCAGTGAAGGGAGTTGAACTTGGTTCCTAGGATCCCTGGGTCATCTGAGGGTGTAAAAACTGCACCCCAGCTTAGGGTAATCAAGGCTGAGGCAGAGTTAGGAAAACCTAATTTCAAGACCCATGCCTGCCCCCCCCAACAAAAAATGTTAAGGCATTGACTTGGAATTTAGGCCATTTTTTCTGCCATACCTGGGATTTGAACTCAGGGGCTGGGTAACTCTATTGTGATCTGGGTGACATAGGAGCTCACCGCCTTGAAGAAAAGAAATTCAGGAACATTTCCCAAGGCATGAATTCCAGGCCCAGGATTGGCAAAAATAATCTTTATATACATTTATAATGTATATCATATATATGTATGTATTTGCATAGATATTACATATTGTACCTAGGACACAAGATTTTCACAGCAAGGAAAACAGTTCAAAATTGGCTTCTTACTCCACCTATTAACTTTGGCACTGCTAGGATTTGAATTGGGCCTGGAATGCCCAATTCATCAAGTGGCCATTAAGCACAGCAGCCTCAAAAAAATTTACTGCCAGGCAGTTCTCAGGACCTGACTTCTAGCCCAAGGAGTCGCCAATATATAAATAGATAGAAGTGTAAATTGCTGCAAATATATATATATATATATATATATATATATATATATGTGTGTGTGTGTGTGTATATATATATATAGAGAGAGAGAGAGAGAGAGAGAGAGACAGAGAGAGAGAGAGAGAGAGAGAGAGAGAGAGGGCTGGGGGAGAGAGAGATTTATAGGTTTATTTGATTGTATATTTAAATATATAAAAATATTTATAGAATGCAAGATGTTTACATATTAAATTACATGTAATATATTACTAATAATTAATAGATATTGAATTATGCGTCCATTTAATGATGTATCATGTTTTAAGGCACAATAAAATGCTTCCTTGAGCAAAAGGAGCTCAGGGACAATGTCGAGGATCACAGTTCAAGACTCAGGACCTGCTGCAAAAAAAAGAGCCAGTAACTCCACGTATCTGTGTATATATGCAAGTATTTCTATCGGTGAACATCCAGAGTCCCTATGAAGAAAGGAACCCAGCTAGGAAATTTGCTTTGAATAGAATGATTTCATAGCACAGCTTTCAAGACAGTGCATGTTCCAGAGCTCTCCTCACTGTTCCCAGTGTAACTTGAGGGTTTCTCCACACCCTAGGCTGCTGGAGGAAGTCTGCTTCATTGTTGGAACAGGCAAACAAAAAGCCTTACTCCTGTACAGCTGTGTAACAAACATTTCATCTGGGGCAATTAGTGAGGATGAGTGTGGGTGGGCTCTAAAGGCCAGGTGAAAAAGCCCTCCTTTTCCCCAAGCTATCTCTCTTCCCAGTGCTCTGTTTTGACAGGAAGCCTTCATTTGTGCCACCTCCTGTGGCAGGCTAAGTTCCCTGCACTCATCCTGTCTTTGTTACACTATGTTCCAATGTTGAGACAAACTGCTACAATTAATTGAAGAGTCCTTCTGGCAGACAACTAGGGCCCTGAATCTAATGAAATGATTCATTATTGGCAGTGTTGCCTCCCTAGGTTTCCGGAAGCTTGCTAAATCTAAGCACTTGTGCAAAATCACAATGCTTCCTGTCATCTAGTGCTGGTGAAACACATCAAGATTTGAAACCTTTGACCTCTCCTAGTTGTGCCCTTGGTGGCTAGATTTTGGGGTTGAACACTGGGCGAAGCTGCTGACCATGAGTTCAGAGCAGAAGCTCAGTGTTTTCCCATTTGGTGTCACAGCTTCACTTCTGGTCTCTGTGTGTGTGTGTGTGTGTGTGTGTGAGTGTGTGTGTGTGTGTGTGTGTGTGTGTGTGTGTGTGTGTGCATACACTAGTCCTGAAGGACTCAGGAACTGACCACTGACCTAAGTTTCTCTTGTACAAGGACAGCACTCTACCAGTTGAGCCACAGAGCACTTTAGATTTTTTTTCTAGTGAGGTGGCACTGAGTATTCAAGCCCAGGATTCATGCATGCAAAGCACTCTACCCCTAAGACACATTCCTAGCACTCCACTTCAGGTTTATTTTTTCTTATAAGTTGGAGGAGTTGAAGTCTGGGCCTGGGTGCTGTCTCTTCAGCTCAAGTCTAGAGCTCTACCACTTGTGCTAAAGAGCCCCTTCAGATTTCTGGTGGTTCATTGGAGATAACCATCTCAAGGAATTTCCTGCTCAGGCTGGCTTTGGACTGTGATCCTCAGCTCTCAGCCTCCTGAGTAGCTAGGATGACAGGTGCGAGTCACCGGTACGCAGCTTCCACTTCAAGTTTCTAAGTGGTGAATAGGAGATAATAGTCTCATGGGACCTTTTGTGTCTGGGATAGTTTGGAACGCAGATCATCAGATTTCAGCTTCCTGAGTAGGCAGGATGACAGACCTCAGCTAAAGACACCTAAGCTCTCACACTATACTGAAAAGAGTCATTGGCTCCACGTGGTAGAGTGCTAGCCATGAGCCCAAGATGAAAGTCAGTGCCTCGGCTCTGAGTTCAAGGTACATGATGGAGAAAAGTAAACCAAAATAATTGTTGCAGGAAACAACTCACTACATTTCAGTACATACATCATTTTGGCCCTGACATGGGGACATATCTGAGCCTCAACTTTCCCATCTGTACAATCATCTTACTTGTGGAGCTTTTACAAGGACCAGATGAAAGAATGAACCCGTGAAGGACTAGGCATACAACTCATGAAGAACTCATCACATAGCTGTATCCCACATGCTGTCATTAGAATTAGGGTGCTTTAATCATTATCACCATTCTTTTAGAAACACATCACAAACCTCACAAAGTTCACATCTAATGATTTAGAGGGGTGGTTTTTTTGGGGGGGAGTCAGCCACATGGATTGCACTCAAAGGTTGGGGGTACTATCCTAAGATATTTAGCTCAAGCCTAGAGCTCTGCCAGAGTTTCGCAGACTTCATGCCAGGACTGAGTTCTAAACCCACCACTGTCAGATCTCAGCCCCCGAGTATCTTGCATGACAGGGGTGAGTGAGCCAGCAGCATCTGTTTTGGTGGAGCTGGGTTGCAGTAGTTTACCTCTGGCTAAGTCGGGTTAGAAGTCACCTGTCAACACCAGACTCCCAGCTTGCTCTGTGATGAGGTATTTGCTGCCTATCCTTATATCATTGCAGTCAGAACATTCTATCTTCTTTTTTTTGGTGCCACTACTAGGGTCTTGAATAAGGGTCTAGACACACCCCCTATGCTTTTATCCTCAAAGCTCGTACTCAACTACTTAAGCAAGACAGCACAACTTTTGGATTTTTCTGTGCATGTGGTAGTGAGGAATCAAACCCAGGGCTTTGTATGTCCTAGGAGAGCACACTACCACTGATCCCCAGGAGTGACAAGAGTACAAACAGATAAATGTGTAGATTGGTGTATAGATAGGTAAGTAGGTAGATAGATAGATAGACAGAAAGATAGATAGATAGAGAGGTATATGCTTAAAACAAGAAAGAGATGTCTGTACATTATGAAATAGCATATACAATATTGCTACCGATTATTGGCAATTAAATTATTCCTTCCTTTTTTAAGTATCATGATTGAATACATAATAAAGTATTAATTGAAAATTAATGTAGTATAATTTTTGTATATAGTTTTATAATATAATCATACACTAGTAATTTATTTGTTACTTTTATAACATTTCATTTGTATGGATGTATATCAGAATGCGCCTTAGAATCTCCCACCATTCATTAGTGGCAGTACCAGGATTCAACCTCCAGGCCTAAGTTGCCTCTTTTGGCTATGGCTTCCCTAATAGCCCACCAAATATCAGCAATGCAAGGTCATGTACACTTTCTGGGCCTTGTCATTTAGACCCTGGATGGCCACAACGCAAAGGTGGAAGAAAAAGTAAAACCACCTACTTGAACTTCTCAGTTTTTCTTTTTTGTGTGAGAATACCATACAGAGGAGTTACAATTACATGGGCAAGATAACCAGTACCCTTCTTATCAAGCATTGTTGCCTCCTCTTTGTTTCCCCTTCCCATCTCAATTTATCTTTCTCTTTTTTTTTTTTTTTTTTTTTTTTTTTTTTACTAGCCTCAAGATTTGAACTCTGGTCCTAGGATCCCAGGGTTGGTTGTGGCAGAGATGCCAAGACCTGAGTTCAAGCCCCATGCTTTGGCCAAAAAAAAAATAATAAGGCCCTGGCTTGGAATTTGCACCATTTTTCTGGCAGGCTTTTGATTTGAACTCAGGGTCTGGGTAAATCTGTGACACTGTAGGTGAAGGGGAAGATCACCGTCCTTGAAAACAAGAAATTCAGACCAATTCCTAGAGCCTGAATTGAAGCCCCAGCACTGGAAAAACTAATATTTATATATGAGATCTATTTATATTGCATGGTTTTACAGCTTATGACGTTTATTACACTTATTAATTTAGTATTATTACACATATAATGTTTCATTTCCTCATATCACCTAGGATATATTTGAATATGGATTATACATCATACTGAGACCAAGGACTGTCACAGAGAAGAAAAAAATGTGTCAAAATTAGCTTCTTACTCCATGAATAAATTTTTGGCCATGCTGGGATTTCAACTCACAATGCCCAATCCATAAATGCAGTCACAATTTTAGCAGACCAGGGTGTGGCAAACTGAGCTGCCAGGAAGTCCTGAGGACCTGTGATCAAGCCACAGTAGTGCACAATATATAGATAGATAGATAGATAGATAGATAGATAGATAGATAGATAGATAGATAGATAGATAGATAGATAGATAGATAGATAGATAGATGTATATATATGTGAGTATGTGTGTATATATATATATATGCATATATATTCAGGGAGGGAATGTTAAGATATTATATATATAACCAATTATTAGTGATTACATTATGCCTCCATTTAATGAAGTATTATGGTTGAATACTTACAAAATCTGTAATTAAAAATTAGTCAAAACCCTTTCATTAGGTGCTAGAATGAAAGATATAAATCCAGTAATTTGTGTGTGGCACTCTAAAATAGAATCAAGAATTAACTGCAAATTATTACTTTTATGCATTCCATTAGCATTCACATGAATAGGAATGAGTTTGTCAGATTCTCCCTCTATTTGTGGGGGGCAGTCCTAGCATTCGAACTCCAGGCATGGGTAGTTTCCTTCGAATGCAACCCATTGGAATGGCACTGTGAAGACTTCAGATTGTCACGATTAAAAAAAGAACAAGAAGAAAAGAAAGCCAGGTGTCAGCAGCTTCTGCCTATAATCCTAGCTCCTCAGGAGGCTGAGATGTAGAGAATGCCAGTTTGAATTCAGCTGGGGCAGGAAATTTCCTGACATTCTTATTTCTAAAAGACCACAGGGAAAAAAATGCACACATGGGTGGGGCTGTGGCTCAAGGGCAGAGCACTCCCCTTGAGCAAAAGGAGCTCAGGGACAGCGCCTAGGCTCATAGTTCAATCCCGGACCTGCCAAAAAAAAAAAAAAAAAAAAAAAGGAGGCAGTAATTCTATGTCTCTGTGTATGGATGGATGGTGTATGGATGATGGGCATTCACCAGGTTGCCCATGCCCAGCCCCCAAACCTGGGCAAGCTGGGACAAGCACTGAGACAATACTAAGTCTGAGCCGGCAGCTTGAACAAAGCATCCTTCTCTGCCATTTAAGTACTGAAGCCCCAAAGGCTTTGCCTGGGCTGGTGTGTGCAACAGGTGCATTATATTGTGGGTGAGGTGTCCCATCAGGACACCTAGAAGCCAGCCACTGCCTCCAGGGAGACCACAGTTCCTAGGCTGTAGGAGTTGTCCAAGGTTCTGGCTCCATATTCTAGATCCCTCTGTAGGATGTGGGGCCTGGTGCCTATCACTCATTCATCATTCCTGACTGCCAAGTCTCAGGCTGGTCCCAAATCCTGGGAAAGATAGGACATAGCCAGTGATTTCTGTGCCGAAAGGGGTTAGCCAATAAATTCCACCCTCATAGCTCCTGTTAGAAGTGAGCCTTGGACTGCGAATGTGGCTTAATTGTAGAGTGCTTACCTAGATTGCATGAAGTCATGGGTTCGATTCCTCTGTACCACAGAAAAAGAAAAAGCCAAAAGTGGCACTGTGACTTAAGTGATAGAGCGCTAGCCTTCAGAAAAGAAGCTCAGGAACATGCTCAGACCTTGAGTTTAAGCCCCAAGACTGTCAAAAAAATAAAAAGGGACCCGGTTGAGACATATTCTTCTGGGACTCAGAGGAGGGCCGAGGTCAGAAGTAAGAGGTAGAGGTCAGGTACTGGTGGCTCACCCCTGTAATCTTAGCTACTCAAGAGGCTGGGATCTGAGGATCAAAATTACAAGCAGGAAAGACTATGAGACACTTTTCTCCAATTAAACACCCAAAAAGCCAGAAGTAGAGCTGTGGTTCAAGTACTGGTGTGTTAGCCTTGAACACAAAAGCTCAGGGATACTGTCAAGGTGATGAATTCAAACCCCCCAGTCTGGCAAAACACACACACCAGTCAGCCTTCACAAGTTCCATCTCTAGCAATTCTATATTTTTTTTTAAAAAAGAGGGAAAAGTGAAGGAAAGAGTTGCTCCAGGAGGTGATACAACCTGTGCCAAAATTCCACAGGAGTTATAAGATGTGGAACAGGACAGAGAGCCTCAGGCAGAAGGTACAGCATGGGCAAAGGTCCTGAGGTATGGTGTAGAGCCGGTGGTGTGGGTGGAATGAAGGTTCTGTGGCTTCAGACAAGTCTGGCAGGACATTCAAGGCTGGGTCAAGGTTTGTACTTGAATCACAGGTAGGGCAGAGGGTGGGGACCCAGAATGGGGCCCAGAGGGAAGATTAGCTTGGCTTTTCACCATGGACCCCAGCCATTTTCAGTGGCTGGAAGCCTATTTTTCACAGCTCCTGACCCTCAGAGGCCTCCTTTGCATGGAAGAGTCAGGGCAAATGCAGGGAAGAACTTTTTCTTAAGAAAAGTTTCTAGCCATCAGTGGCTCAACCC